>NC_136057.1:1179104685-1179477635 GCF_964261635.1 Lissotriton helveticus | reverse complement strand
TACCTACGGGGCCACTGATGTAATAACCCCCTTGGGAATATGTTGAATATGTTGCAGAGAACATCTGACCCCTCCATTTCTTGTGGAACTTAGATACCTCAGTCTCGCTCAGATGCATCTCCTGGAGCAGTGCTATGTGTATGCCACGACGGCGGAGGTATGTGTGCAAGCTATATCGCTTAGTATAAGAGTTGAGGCCCCGCACATTCCACGTCACAATTTCAACCTGTACCATCTGTCCGTTGATATTGTAATGCCCTTCCAGTTTGTTTATACTGCCATTGCTGCCAATAAAAGTTATTATAACCAGAATGGCCCCCAACCCCACCCCCTGGGTAAACACTAAAGAAACAATTCGTGCCTCCCCAGTCATATCCCTGACCCTGAACATACTTACATAACAACCAAATGTAATTTATCCCACACTCAATAATATTCCACCTGTTCCTGCCTCATTTGTCTACACATAGCCCATTCTAATTTTTCTCATTGATGCAATGCTTTACCTGAATACTATTGCTCCTATATTTTGTAATACCTTTATATATTGTATTGACACCTCTTCTTGTTTAAAAACTTTTTCTGAACTAAAAAAAATAATATTCCACCTGTTCCACTCATGCATACACTCACACCTAAGTTATGAATTCCTCACCCTTACCCCACTCATAGTCTCAATGTGCTGCTGGACGGAATAAGGCACCCGGCGAGGTAGCACTCCAGCTCGTCTGCACTCCTATCCCCTCCGCCACTCAATCATTCTCACTCTCACACTGCCCCTTTCACATTAAGAAAGAAAGAGAGAAGAGAACCAGTTAAGAGAAAACCAGAGTATGGTTAGATAAAGTTAATCTCGAAAACCTGGCCAAAACGCAGATTCCCCCCTCTTAAATTGTGTGATCTTAGGCAAATATTTTACTTCACCAAAACTCTTTTTTCTTCATTAATGCGTATGAAAGCACTTTCAAATATGTGAGTTCCTAATACCAGTCGGATAATACCCTATTGCATTTGTTTTTATAGACTATAATTTATTATTTATTTTTTTTTTATTTTGTAGATTAGAGCGCGCAGCTACCCCCGAAGGGGTGTCCCGGCGCTAGAACCAGAGCTTCAAGGGAAGAGGGGAAGGAAGGAAGCAACATGAAGGGGATCAGAGTGCGGAGTGTGACATATTATTTAATTAATGTGACATATTAATGTAATTTCTACAAATGTTAAAGAAATTATTTTACATGATGTTTGTTATAGCAACATATCAGGATTAGGCTCCTGCATCAACTTCAAGATCCGATTCAGACCCTTAGCTCAGCTCTTGCTCGGCTCTACTTTTGTTCTAAGCTATTCAATGCAGCGGTTAAAGTGCATTAAAAAGAAGTATGGATACTGCACTGGGGGTGAAGTCGGTGAGAGCAGAGGCAAAATCAAAGGCGTGGCTAAAAAGAACAAAACTTTTGTTGAACTTTCACCATCAAGTAACTACATATAAAATAACGCATTGCTTAACGGAAAAATAAATTTAAGTTAAACTAATCAGTGGGAAATGCACTATTCTATGATCACTGCAGATGAATGTGTGTAATCAGAGGCCCATAGAATTGAATCCTGTTTGGAGCAGCAGGGAAAAGTGACTTGTGCATTTTTAGTAGTAGGGGGACCCTGAAACCACTGTGAATTTGTAAATCATTATTTTAAATGTACATTATACACGCTATTTTAAAGGCTGCCACAAAACGTGCATATAAGTGTAGGTTAAAAATAAAAAGTGCTTCTGCAGTACAGTTTTCAATAAATATACATATTATACCTAGTGCAAACATTTTTAATAACTGTCATTAACCCCTTAGCTGCTGGTCCTAACTCCCCCTACCCCCCAGTGCTGGGCCCTTTGTTGGCTCTTTGGGATAGTTCGAGCTTAAGGCTGCATAACCTTTTTTCTACATAAGGTATCCACGCCAAATTTGAGTCCTTTTTTCCAACATCCTGGGGATTCTGGGGAAAGGATCAAAAAAATAGGCAAAATATAGCTAGATTTAGATTTATTTCGATTTTTTTAAATGAAAAATAGGGAAAAAGTGCTCTAGATAAGTGTCTGTCCCCTCCCAAACCGCCCCCAAAATAATTGCATCAACAAATGGTTTGCTCTACGAAACTCACCATCTTCACAGCTTTCAGGAACATGTGGAGCTGAATGAAAAAACCTAATTACCACAGTTTGGGCATTTTTCAAAGAGGGGGCCCATTTTTCCTATTCTATGTGCTCTCAACCTACTTCCAGTTTGTGGAGGAAACCAGTGCGAAACCGATAGGTGTTTCAAGAAGCTGTAGATTGCTGAAAAGTAGACAACGTTTCAAATTCAGCATGGGTTCATATGTTTAGAACCCTGAAGGTTTTCTCAAGGAAAATAACTGTTGAAATAAAGAAATACTGAAAATGAGTAGGAAGAAGTGGCCATTTGTGACAACAGTTTCGTCAGTTACTTTCTGTCACGTTGGCCGATTTACAAAAGCAATATACCATTACGTCCGCTAGACCCTACTTGTTGATACGATATATATGGTTTGTAGGGCCTCCAAGAACTCAAGGTACCCAGAGCCAGCAACTGAGCTGTACCGTACAATGGTTTTTCATTGAGTACAGAGTACATACCAATTCATGTAGCAAAATAGGAGATCCCATTAGCTCCAAGATACCTTCAGAGTACCATTAGCCTTTGTTATTTTTCACATGAGTGCAAGGTTATATTTACATTTAAAAGTTAAGGGAAAGCTGTTTTCATGAGATATCATAATCATCCGGCTGCAAATAGCAGGGCCTGACGAAGAGTAGTGCTCAGTTAGATTTGTGGGCCAGGCGGGAGCTGAGTCACAGACGTGAAGCACTAAGGTATTGAACTCTTAGAAAAAAATTCTTGTCAACTCAAAATTGGAGTTGTGAACAAACTGATGTTTCTGAATGCTCTTTAATGGAAGACAAATACAATGTCATGTCCCTTAGGTTAGTTCCATCATGTACATACTGATTACATACATTGCGTTCCATCCACACGACATAACGGTCTTACATAGGTGACCTTTTACCCAGTAGCTTACTTCTGTCTCTTCGACATCAGGCTCTTGGTACCATATCTTAATCCCTGCACTAAGGTATTGAACTCTTAGAAAAAATTCCTCATCAACTCAAAATTGGAATTGTGAACAAAATGATGATTTTGAATGCTTTTTAATGGAAGACATAAAATGGAGGGTATTAATCACACAAACAGTTTGAATTTCACAGGCTCTCAGTGACCTGTACACAAATATCCCCTTCATATGTTCATACACCTCCAAAGACCACGTTCTCGCTGACACGCATGGAAGCCCTTACCTAGTGCCCTCAGTCATAGTATGTATTTCAAACCATACTATCTGCCTCTATGGACATTAGGATTCAAGTCAATGTAGCTGGGCGTGAGAGTGTCCGGCTACAGTGCACAAGTTGGGTAGTCTTCAGGATGTCACAATGAGAATCATTGATGAGAAGTAGCACTCATTACATAAAATGTTGGTGCCTCCTGGCCTAGTTAATATCACTGGCCGGATTCATTCAATTTCACAAATGGCAAGGGCTAAGGATAGTCAAAAGGTTACAACATCAGTCTTCATTATTGCTTTATTTTGGCAGATTGAAGAATAAAATGTAATGTCTAGCAACTTTTGAGTAATGCTTGTGAATAATGTAGTAGAATTGTTACATCAATACAGACAAACAAGTCACAAAACATTTTTTTCTTTCCTTTCTTGTATCCATATAGATCAATTCCAATCAGAAAAAGTAAATATGGAAGGCCATTGCCAAGAAGGTATGGACCTTTGTGGATCTAGAAGCAGCACAACATCCATTGCCACAAGAGGTGGGAGGACATATACGACAAGTCATCAGAGTTCCAGCTCGGCAAGTCCTCCAAATGTGGGAAGTACGTACGCTGCACCCTGACCTGCCCTAATGGCCACATACGTGCGGTGGCCTATCCGTACCTTGATGGGTAGGTAAAAGCCCAACAATAGCATCAAGGGGTTAAGTTCTAGAGTGAGTTCCACGTGTTAAATAACTAATCTTTTGTTACAGCAACTAATTTATCTGTAAACATTAAGGTTGACACATGTCCAACGTAGAAGAAGAGTGCTTGAATGTGTAAGTTTTGCACAAGGTGTATGATGATGTGCTTTTTCTATACATTTGTGGAAAAGGATACCGCCTAATTTCTGTTCACTACTGTTATAAGGGACAGTTGTGCCAAACATGCCACTAGTATTTATTGTGTCAGGAGTGATGCTCCTTCACTATTGTGGAGCATGTACTGTTAGACCTATTACATGTGAAATAGCTTAATATGCAAATATGACACAGTGGATGTTCCAAATGTCACATCGGTAAATTGGGATTCTAGCAGTGGCGGTTACCCCCCGGAGGGCGTCGGGGCTCCGGTCCTGTTACTCATACGCTCATATTTTGTTTTATAAAAAGGTACATTTTTTATGATGTTCTATTGTCTTCTAAAATAAATAATATATTACTGCCGCTGTGACAGTATCCTTTCGTTGTGACGGCCGGCTGGAGGCATGTCACGTGACAGTCTCCTTGCATGCTCCCCCCTGCGTGCCCAAAGAAGCCTAAGTGTTTGCCGGGCCAACAACCTCACAGCCTTGAAGGCTGTGATGTCATCAGCTTGGCAACGACCTAGCTTCAGGGCCCTGTCTCCACGCCCTGATGGCGTAAAGGGAAAGTTAGCCCCGGGCGTTTGAATTCCAAGCCCGGGATCGCTAACCCTCCACGTCAATCAGAGAGTGAAAAACTTGTCACCCAGCTCTTTCCCTACTCATTACAGGGTGTGGTGGCACCCACCCTGTGGCGAGTTGGGAAAGGGGTGTGGCAGACAGGAAGCCGAGGATTCGAGTCTGAGCAGACTCAAACTCAGACTGCTTCTCACACGTGTTGTAACTTTCAGGAAAGAAGCCACTGCGTCAGGGTCAGGGACTGAAGTCCCCCGAGACAGTCCATTTCTTCAGTGCACTGTTGCTGCTTGCTGGTACCACCACAGCAGCACTGAGTTGACTGCAGGGGACTAAATGGAACTTGGGAGTAATCAGCAGCCCAGATAAGGCCCAGGTGGCCATTTTTTAAAGTTTAAGGTAGAGCCGCGGTGGGGATGTAGACTGCAGTCTCGCCAGCCAGGGTGGGTAAGTTTTTGGACCCGAGGTCTTTAATGACGCGGGCCGATGGTGGTAACATGTGCAGGTCACGGCGTTGGCGCTGGCAGAGGAGAATGTGCAGCAGCTGGGGAGCTATCGGGGGGGGGGGGATATGCTCACTCCCTCCTTTCAAAGTAGCCAGATGTCTCATTAACCCTACAGTTTTCGGTCAATTAAAACACTACAGTTGCCTTCTGGCTTGCTGTGCCCACTACTCCTAGGCCCCATTTTACAAAGTCATAACCTGTGCACCGTGAACTCTAAACAGCATACTTGGGCATTTTCCCGACATGGCACAGTTTCGTTTGGCAGACTCACCACCAAGAGCAGAGGCATACACTGCTAAAACCGGCATTCAGAGCAGTATATAACCCAGTTCCTAAACGCCTCTCAAATAAAATGCACGTGACGCTGTGAGTTAAGCTGGTGCCTCAGGCCCTGTGGGTTACATGAGTGCACCACATGCTTAGAGTGGTGTACCATAAGAGCACCAGACACTGCCTTTACATCGGTGCATTTGTGGTACACCACACTCGGCATGTGTGGTGCACTCAGACACTGCCTTTGGTGTACTCTGGGTGCACACTGGGAGCACTGTGTGCTGTATATGGTGTACACTGGAGGCCATATCTGAAGTGGTAGAATGCACAGCAACATGTAACGACCAGACCTTCCAAGTCTTGCGATGCTCAAGGCATTAACTGGGACGTGCTCTCCTGGAATGCGCTCCCTGCAAGCACTTCAATGTATATGCAAAAGCTGGAGCTTGGCCAGGTTCCCTAACACAAGATGCACAGCTGCACAATACGATGAAGTTCAAACGTTATCATCCATGTTTTTATCCAATTTATTCCATATGTAATCAAAAGTAATCCGAATATTCATTGGACATTTTCGTGGTTTCCTCTTTACCACATTTCCGCATGGTACCTAGGATGCTGCTCACACCAGGGTGCACCAGTGATGCGGGTTACACAGGATTCAGCAGCAGGTGATGTGGGTTCTGGGTTACACACACTAGGACCCGCTCTACTTTAACGTTTTTTGTTCAGAAATCGATGAGTGCTATTGTCTGTAAAATTCAAAACATGAATATAGGTTTGCATTCGGGGCCCAGAGGGACCCAGTGAGCGAGCCTCAGTTGTGGCTGCCTTGTCCTACCTTAATTGGTGGCAGGGGTCCGTTTCCACTGGGGTAACAAAAGTACTCAATTCAGGCCTAATACCTTGGTAATTGGGGATAGTGGCAATTCTGGATTCAGATTTTAAAACAACGTGTGAGACATGGAATTCTCTCAGGAATTCATTCCCCTATTGCTCTGTTTCAAGAATACCTTGTAAATAGGACATCTAATATAGAGAACATTGTCAGGATAGTCTCATTAGTGAATTATTATAGACGTTTGCTTAACATATTTACATTTCCTTCAATAAAAGTATTTAGCATTACTAACTGTGCATTCCCTTCATTGTAAAATAACCCGATTTGCGTTCCTCTGAGCATGACTTGCCAGAGGTTTGCAGAAAAATGAATATGAAGATGGTAGAGGTGGGCAAGTGATGTTAATAAATCAGCTGTGTAAAGGTTAAAGAGTACAGGAACCAGCACATACCCTTGCTTCAGGCCCCGGTTGGCTGCACTTGATACGAACCCATGTATGGGCCGACTTTTTTGTGCTTCGTGATATGACACTCTTCTTTTAACTTCTTCCATAGTTTTTTTCGTGGATTCCACACTATTTATGCTTTAAACAGTGGAATTCATTTCCACAATGCAGCTTTTTTCCGGAGGAAGTTTCAGAACTAGTTTTTTCTTGAGTTTGTTCGGCTCAGCAGGGATGATTTTCACCTCATCTGTGAATTGCATTTTTTGCTTCTTACCATGAATCCATTATTGTTCCTGGTTCCCATACTGTGACATGTTTGGTCCTCACTTACTTCTCCAGGTGTGGTCTCTCTCAGTGTAGGTTCCCTTCTAGGGAAGGTTTTGGTTTGCACTGTGACGCAAGGCAATTTTGCATGACAGTCTCGGTTGCATTGGGCAGTCACACTGTTTGCATTTATTTTTTGTAACAAAGGTGCACGTTTTTAACTGCTTTCATACATGGTTGAGCTTCTGCAACAGTGTGATTTTGTGGACATAGGGAATGTTGCAGAAGTGTGCCTATGCACATATTTAAATGTATATCATTTGAATGGATTCTGCTTGAGGGAGAACATAACAATTATGTTTTTTTCTCATAAGAATTGTACAGATCCACAGGTGTGGATTTGGTTGTATATACGTGATTTTATTGTGATGGTGTGATGTGGTGTGTTGTGTTCAAAATTTTGTATGAAATAATAATGATACTCATTTTAAATAACGATTTGCTTGTTAGAATAGGGGTGAAATGCGTTTTCTTAATGCAAGGAGAAATTGCTGATAAAAAGCCAAAACTTTAAGGTTCTTAAATATTCCACGTGTAGTGCTTCTTTTGGGTTTTCCTGAATTAGGATAATGCCTTGATGTTGATTATTAATTGCAGATTTAACACTGGAGCTGTCCTGGTAATACAGTGCATCTCCTGGTAATTCTAAAACATTCCTCCAGAAACAAATTAAATCCGACATTACCAATTGTTATGCTCCATATTAACTGAACTGAATGTGATATTTAATGGTATTACCAATTGAGCAACGTCCACCTCATTTACCATCAAGTCTGTAACTGAGGCAGTAGTCTTTAGGCCCTGAATTTGAATTAGGATTGTAACATTGGGAACGACCAAGCAAGTAATAATTGCTGACAGGCTTTCAAAAGTATTTAGATTGGCGTAATTGGGGAATAACCAGTGGAAAGATTATTTCCACTGGTAAATTTGCAAGTTTAAGTTTTCTTCAACAGTAGAAAGCTTCCAGAAACGTCTGTAAGGATTACTGGGTGACGTATGGTATTTTTGGGCTATCTTCCTGGGGCACCACTGTATTTTGCAGTATTTACCAAATGTCTAACCTCAATAGAGGGCTGCAGAATAAAAAAAAGTGGACATTTCCAAATTAGTTGGGAGGGGGTTCTGTGACCTCAAATTTGCTTGAAGATGCACCATTTGTCCACTCTTTATTTCAAAATTTTCTCAGGGGGGGAACCCCCCGAACCCTTCGTAGGTTGTTCGGGCTTGCTCGCTATGCTCGCTCGCTACAGTACGACAACTATTTCACGCCCTACCACTTTCAAATGTCACAAGCCGCCACTGGAGTCTACACAAATAAAAGTGAGTATGTGAGCCAAAATAATTAGTCACATCAGAATTAATGGCTACATTTTGGATTTAAAACATATCCCAAATGTGTTGGGAATCCAAATCAATGTTTCATACATGTAAAAAGTGACAGATTTGCATTTCATCTTACTCCTTAACATGTGTTTGTAAGCCAGTCTGTTTTTGGACAAATAATTGTGATAGGCACACAATTCTTGTAGAAACACAGACAGGAATGTGTACACATTGATGACAGAGTAACACATACCTAAACCCCTTGTTGAATGTCCTTTATGTCCAGGTGAGAGATCAATGACAGAAAAAAGGGGACACTTAAAGGGACTTTTGCAGATGGAATGTTCCATCACACATGTGTTGGAGTGTCCCATCTGGAAAACTCAAAATGAGGCCCAAATCATGACTCATTAGGCAAGTGTAGGAATGCATCAGGGTGTAATATTGTGAAGTACATTTGTATATCTGATGTACAATTTATAAATGAATCAGCGTATATAATATTTACTGTGATGTTGTACCAGTTTCTGGCTACAGTGAAAGCCAGCGTGTTTTGCTAAACAATTTCACAATGCTAAAACAAAGTTCAAATAAATAGAGATATTCAAGAGTCAAATGTGTAAATGTTTTTGCTCGATATTGAAGTTCATTATAAATGTATCAAGGTATCTGTATTTACTTATGCTGTAGAAGTCATTTGTCAATCAACCCAAAAATATTTTTCTTAATTTCTTCAACAGCACAGGTACCTACAACGTGTGTGATACACTGCTAAGCTGCTTCAGAGGGGAATCCATATGTTTTACATTTGAAATATACTTTATTTACTTGAAGTAAGTGTTCCCATTGTCAAATGCTCAAACGAAAAAGGATTTCAGTTTATACAAATATTGGTACAACATTGGAGAATTTGTTATCACACATTGATTCAAATTGTACTTTTTGTAAATGAAATAATGCAGAAGTCTGGGCATTGTAAACACACTGTACAAAGGTATTTTTGGTTTATTTCATTTTTGGTTACACAAGTTCACTATTCTAAACAACAAAGCCCAACCATTCAGAGTTGTTAAACAGTTCCTTTGGAGAAATAAAAATGGATAAGAGACAAGATCATACATGATATGTGAGCTGTCATGGGGAATTACAAAACTGTGAACAAATGGTTTCTAAAAAAGTTGCCTACATGCATGTGTTTATGCTAATGTAGAGCCAGAGTTTGAGATGAGTCTTGAAGCAGGTGAAATATGAAAACTTGGAAATTGTTTTGTGATTATAATTCATAATCAGTTCTGTTTATACAGATTCAATAAATCTATTCTTTATGTCACTTCAGCATCATCAGGAGCAGGCAGAGGAGACATTGGCCATGTGGGCGGGGAAGCAGCTGGCCACTGTGGTTTAGGTGCTGAGACCACCAACACCAAGGGAACTACTGTCACGGAGGCAGAGGGGAGTGCAAAGGAGGGCACCAGCTCCACAACATAATCTACGAAGGCCTCCAGAAATGTACACTCCCTGGTGGTGGCAAACTCTACCAACTGTAACCTTGTCCGCCACCCAGAGAATAATCTCCATCCTCCCTCTTGCTTCCTACCAGTTGCCAAACCCACCCCCCTAAAATGGGTGGCATCTCCTTCATTGCAATCACCTCAACCCTTGCCACCCTGGCTGAACTGGGTGAGGAGGCTATTGACCTCTCTGTAGGCCAGACTGCACTCCTGAACGACATCCAGGGGCTTAGTTGCCACATGCAACAAATGGTACCTTACCTGAAAGGGATTCATAGTGCTATGTTTGGCCTGCAGAGAGCATTTACAGGCCTAGCCTCCTCGCTCACCACAGCTTTCCAACTAGCCCAATCTTGTGTCCGAACTCAGACACCTTCCCCATCCAAATTCCCTAATCCCAGCCCTGTCGTAGGCACATTCACTCCTTTCAACACACCCACTCCCACAGACATAAGCAGCAAACCCACACTTAAACATCCCACAAAACGCAGGCACACATCCAAACAGACACCAGACCCATGCTGCCACCACTAGTACACCCACACCCACCACCACAACCACCACCACATGCACCACCACCAGCACACCCACATATACCACCCCCACATGTACCACCACTAGCACACCCACAGACACCACACCCACATGCACCACCACAAGCACACTCACAGACACCACACCCACATGCACCACCACAAGCACACTCAGAGACACCACACCCATCACCACAAGCACCACAACCACACCCAGCACCTGAACAGCACACTCCTCCACACACACATATATTAGAAACAACACCCACAAGACACAAACGTCCACACTCACCATACAACATACACCTAGGAAGAAACACACACCCAAACATACATGACATACACCAGGCCCACATACGCTTGCAACCTCAACAGAGACACTCACATCACCCACTGCCACTCCCTCTATCTCCCAAACCCAACTCCTTTCCAACCATCCTAGCCGTTTTTCCAGTGAAGATGTATTATTTGCTCTTGCCTTGAACCCTATCAAAGCCCAAGCCAGCCTTTCCAAATGCCAAGCTACCCCTCCCAAACGCCATGTCACCCCTTCCAAAATGCAAGCCACCTCTCTCATACCGAAGACCACCCCTCACAAAGCCAAAAGTACCCTCTCACAACCTCTCAAACCGAAAAACACCCCTCCAAACCAAGGACCACCCCTCTCACACCCAATCCCCCCTCCCAAGAAAGATCATTGAAGTGCCTGCTCGGTGCCCACTAGATGCCCCTCCCTGAGGAAGTTCCCCTTGGCAGTTCAATAAGAGGCAAGTTTAGTACTACAGCACAACACCACATTTCACAATTCTATTGGTGTAAATAAAATTATATTTATTTTATTTATTTATTTTGAGAGAAGTATCTGATTTGTATAATAAATAACTCTTTTGATTTCACCAAGTTTGTCATGACATGAATTGTCCTTTAGAATTGTTTATTCCTAGCAATGTTTCCGACTAAAATGCGAAGTACATTTTTTTTATTTACCATTAAGTGTATACACTGGTTTAAATAGTATTTCATGCTCATTTGTATTTAGTTGCAGCAATTCACCATGATAATGGACACTTGCACCAACAAATAGATGTTTGAAATTATGTTTTGAAGTGTTACTAAATGTGTGTTTATTTCATCTTGATCACTGATAAGAATAAACCTTAAAAAATAAAGTGACTATTGAATATGGATACGATACAGGACTTGCACTAGACAAGGGGAAATGTTACATGGATGGATATGTTGAATGATTTAAATTTGGGACTGGCATTGATTTTAAAGGTAATTATTAAGGTACATGTTACACCTTGTCTAGTGCAATTTCTCCATCATGTTACATTGCACTAACCCCAATGATGTGTAATGTATATGTTTTTAATTTGACAATTTTTGAAATTCATTCAAACACACCTGTATAGTGACTTTTTGATTGATAGCTTTTTTGTGCAAGTGTCCATTTTTGTGAAGGCTGCTTGCATAAAATTTAGAAATACATTCAGGTGTGTTTCTTCAAATTTCTGAAATGTCAACATTGCACACGCATATGCATTGCACATTGGTATGCTAATGTTTGTAAGAGAGATTTAAAAATGCACGAGTGCAGTGCAAATGTAAAAAAAAAGTCAAAAGCTAACAGGTCAAAGTGGAGCTTACAGTTAATTCCGAACACAACAGTGTTCATTTTGTTCGTCATCAAGCGGCAGTATGGGCAGGACTTGCAAGAAAGGGGCAATGGCAGAAAAGGAAGTGTGAAAGTAAGAAAAGTTGAGGTTCTACCTTAAAACCCTTCCAAACCGCTAACTCAGGAGTGGTTTACCTACACAGTCATGTCGGCGGGAGGGCACTTCATGTTTGCCTGGCAGACAAACTAGTTGCCCTCACTCTGCCAGCCGCTATTGCCTATTGTGCCAACGACTTGGGTGAACATACCTGGAGGAGTTGGCGGCACTCCAGCTGTCTTTCGTCCGGCGAACCAGCAGCATACCAGCAGCATGTAAATTGAGCGGGCAGAAGGTGAATCCGTAGAAAAAGTGACAATGGGACCATTACTGCCAAGAGCTAAATCAGAACTCTGTACCCCTAAATATCTCTTGTAGAAAGGGTCCATCTTTGGGGGCTCATGCATGATTAGAAGCCAAATAAACTACTGACTACAGAGCATATGTATTAAGAAAAGATCCTTTAATGCCTGCTCCTTCATGGGGCAGGCAAGAGTCTGAACTCTTTAACAGTGTCCATTAGCCGGATCAGCTCCTTCAAATTACTTTATTGTTCTCTGAAATGTCAACTTCTTGAGAAATGTTTTAATACTTGATGTCACTCTTTCTCCATCTTTATATATTCTTGTTTCTCACTCAATTGACCTTTTCTGTGAAAGTACACGTATAACCAAGTGACTGTTTAAAAAGGATGCAACCTCCATGATTGCATCTTTTGTCACTGGATAGTCTTGAGCAAATTCCTATAGGATTTGGGAAGTATAACTCTTCAAGATAACTCTGCAACCCAGATGTCTGTCTTCTGTAATTTGTAATACCGTTTTTCATGTATATCTCTAGTGCCATATCGTTGTATAAAGTACACACACACTCTCACACACACACAAAGGTTAATGTGAGATTATAGTTAGGTGGTGAAATATGGAAAAACTAACATTCAAAAAACAAATACATCTGAAATTCACTAGTTATAGTTAACTGACGTAACACTTCTATGCACTACTTATGATCTTGCATATTACATTACTCATGACAAGTTAAATGACATCATTGGTGACATCACTGTTGACATCACAAATTACATAATTGATGGCATCATACAATTCTGACACAGTTCTATAAGGTTTGTGGACTTGAAGTAATTCAACATGTTACACCTTTGGACGGTTTTGTATTCACCTTAATGGGATTACCCTCCTAAAGACTTCACATGACCCGCAATTTTAAGGTATGCATTTGTCACTATAAACACCTCTTCTGTTAGGTCCTTTTCACAACTCTCGATAGTTTAGTGACATACACTATGCACATTCCTGAGATTGCCATAATGACATACAACTTTAGAACCCTGCTTACAACACAAGTATAAGATAAAGCACCTCTAAGTGAGACACCCCCACATTCTACATTATTCAATAATAAGCAATAACTGAAAATCTTAGTGAAGATCTGGAAATAAACACACGCAGCTTATAAAAATGTGTCTTTGCCACTTAATACAACTATTTAACATGGGTTCCAGGCCAGATATCCACTAAGGGTTAATGTATTGTCAACAGCAGCTTCGGCCTTTCTCACAGACTTTTTAGAACAGACTTTGTCTTAAATCTACAAGCTCCTTTTAAACACACCTCTGCCACCCACCTCAGCCTTTAACTTGGAGTACTTCTTACACCCTAAAATGTACTGATTTGTAAATGGTACGCTATGTAACTTTTAAAATGCACAATTAGACTTGTCTTCAGGGCTCACAATATTTCCATGCCATCGACCCAAATGTGTATACTCAGTAACTCTGTGCTGGGGCATATGACTTGCCAGTACCACACACATGGTTTTCTTGTATGCAGACGCCATGCTGTATTTAAGGGATCGACCAACTAGTGTCCCTGAAATAATGGAGCTACTAGAAACATTTGGTACTAACTCAGGCTTACATGCCAACTGGGACATGTTCTGCCTCTTTCAAGTTCATCCAGGCATAGATCACTCTAGCCTACCGCAGCATAAAGCCACGATGAAATAGGAACCACTGACATTCAGGTATGCAGGTGCACAGGTGTAGCACTCATATGATCAGCCTATATCAGGTAATATTCATTCTGATTTTGAAATAAACTGCCTCTCTCTCTGTTTTGGGCCCAGTGGCGATACTGAAAATGCAGATTTTACCACACTTGCTCTATTTCTTCACCACCCTAACAGTGCTACTGAAGAGTATGTTTTTAAGGAGTAAAACAGGCTTTCAGTTGGTGGGGCACAGGGTGTAGACGCCTAGCGATAGGGAAAGCCACCCCTCCCTTAGATGAGGAAGGCCTAGGATTGCCAAACTATGAAGGCTATTACTTAGCTGCTCAGTTACTGTGGCTTATGAGCTGGTTAAAAAAGTAAATATAGGGAGGGAGGAGCTACGCTAGCAATCAAGATGGCCGCGTAAGCTCCCGGCTCCGCTGACCTCTGCCAGCAGCTCGAATATCCTGCCTTTAATCCTGAACTTCCACCAGATTTCCTTGTTCATGAAGTTTTTCTGCTTCTAATGGCGCAATCCCGAGTTTTCTACCTCATCGGCTGACGAAGATACGCTGTGTTTCCATTCTCGGCCTAACAACATGTGGAAGCCGGGGCCTCGATTTCTGGCCTATCCAGGTTGGAATTGATCAACATCGGCCGTGAGACCTGGACTGAGCCCGGTCTCCCGAAGTGTGCCGTGAATTTTTGATTTTTGGTGACGATCCTGTGCATGACCTACACCGAGGACACCTCCCGGGGTCGACGGGCCGGGACCCTCACTGTCGGCGAAGGTGTGTTCTGCAAGACGAGGAGCGCCCACTGTTTAGCATCAGATTTGCGTGGCCTGTTACCCCGGAGTAGCCGGCCTCCGGGGTTCAAGTCCTGCTCTGTCGCCTACTGAGAGGGGATGGAGCAGACGGAAGGCACGCCATCGCTGCAGGCCGTTGTGGCCGCCATTGGGGCGCTCCACCCGCATACCATCGCTGTGTTCCGGACACTGATTGTGAAAGTGGACGGTATCCTGGAACCGGAGGACGACTCTGCGTTAAGTTTCCCGCTAGCTGTGGTACCAGCGGTGCACCGAACGTCTGGAATCGAGGTCCCCGTGCAGATCCCGGATTTAATGAGCCTTGGCGGTCCCCAATCAACAACAAGCCAGCCCGTGCTTATCGCCAGCGTCTCCTGCACGATTCTGCTGCCGCCCAACACATCTATGGACGGTCTTCTGTGTGGTACCAAGTTCCTCAGTGACTGTTCGAGATACTCGCTCTTCTTGGACACCTTTCCTCGTTTGATTCGTGAACTTTTATCCTGTATTCGATCCTACTGCACTGACATGAACTTTTCTGAACGTTTTGCCTTTTCCATCAAGATGGCGGCTCGAGTGAAGAAGACTCTTATGAAAGATCGTACTGGCCAGGGCTGACCTTGATCGCTTAGATCTGATATAATAGTTTTATGCAATGCCGGGGTTGTGCCTATGCTGTGACGGGAGTTGGGTGGTTCTTGACTATACTCCCCTGACTGGTTTGTATATTTTGCTGACTATTGGTTTTACCACGTCTCGGGGTGGTCGCTGTTGGCGGGAGGTACGGGTGACCGGGAGTGTGTTTGCTTTCTCCTCCTCCACTTTCTCTCTTTTTCCCTTCTTTTAGGGTAGTTCTTGGGCGACAGGCACGCTGTTAGTGGGGTTAGGCCGTAGCCATTGCAGGGGTGCAGGGTGGGGGGTTAGGGGAGTTTTTTTTTATTTTGCCTTTGTTTTGTTCTATGGCCCTTTTGTCTTTCCTTTTCCTTTCTACGAGAGGTTGGCTGTTTACTCTCCACGGATCCTTTATTGTCCGGATGTCTACACTGGCTTTAATTATCCTGTATCGTTGAGGACGAGGTCGCGCGGGCGGGATTGTTTTGGATCGTATAATAGACTGTTTATTTCTCCTTTCTAATGTGCGTAATCGTGATGGGCCATGTGTTCCTTACGATGGTTTTTGTATGAATATTTCCCCCGCCTGTCTCTGTTCTGCATTTTACCGTTTGACACCTGATGTCTGTAATGCCTACTCTTGTCTTACTGTTAAAATAAAAAATATATATATAAAAAAAAAAAAAAGTAAATATACCATGACTACAGCAATCCTGGGTAGAATCTCCTGGCTAGGGTCACTGTTTGGAACGTCGAGGGAAACAGTGCTATAATCTAGGGCATTCCAGGTGGCAGATTGTCACTAGATATATTCAAAAGTTAGCAAATTTCACATTATACCCCCCCAGAACTACTTGAAGGTGGATGCCTAAGTTGAGGACTATGTTGCAGACCTCTGATAAAGAACCATGGATGGAGGTAGGATTTATTATGACTGGGGATTTGTGTGCCGGAGGGGCTCTACACATCTTTGAATCTCTGACAGAGCAATATGGGCTCCCAGTAAGAGAATTGTTGCTTCATAATGTGAGGATACGAGATGCCAGATTGGCATGGGGTGATGAGCATAACAAACTCCCCTGTTCCGAAATACTGTTTATTTTATTAACTTTTGGAATTTGTAAAAACATGGTTTCTATCATATGTTCAATGCTAGCTCTAGTAATGTATGTAAAGGTCCTACCAGTTAAGGAATGGTGAAAAGATAAACCATGGAAACCAATTAAGGACAAAAAATGGGAACAGGTTTTGGGGTGTACAAAACCAATGCTCAGAAATTCCTGGTTTGAATACAGTCAATTCAGTTATTTACACTAAACCTATCCATCCCCCAACAGAACAGCATGCATTTATATGGATGCATCAGTTGTCTGCCTGCAATGTTGGGGAGACAAATTTGCCGTCTACCACATGGTGTTTGAATTGTCGAGTGATTAAACAGTTTTGGGCAGAAATACTAAATGGAATTGAAGAAGTGTCGAACATGCGTATAGTATAGTATGTGTGTTCAGGTCTATCCCCAAGACTAAAAATACTAAACAACGAAAGATAGGAGCCAGACTTTTCTGGAGACTTTACCTTTTCCCAAAAACATACAATATCTGCCTCTGTACAATTACTGGGGAGCCTTAATCTTGAAAATGTCATTGAAAAGGGTAACCAAAAAGGTGCCTAGTTGATACATAAATAGTTTGTGCACTTCAGCAGGTATGCCATTACTCCCGCAAGTTTTAGCATTCAGAGATGTTTTCATCTATTTTTCCACTTGATCAAAGTGTAATAGGCAAAACAACTGTGTTTTGTTGATCTATTGATAAAGCAGGCTTCTGTATGGTTTTCAAGAAATTATTGATGCTTTCTGGTGTGGATTCTTCAGTTATAGAATAGAGTTCTGCATAATGTTTAAAAAAACTCAACCAATTAAATCTGGCTGTGTAAGTTTTATTCATAGAATCATCAAAGATTGACTTGATAATTCCTATTATTGCTTTTTATTCTTATTGTCCAAGCAGGGAAGTGACCAACATGTTTGTTATCTTCATAACGTTTTTGAAAACAAGTACTTGACTTACTATTTCCGCAGCTGAGAAGTGATCTTTTCAATTTTGCTGAGTTTGGCTTAGTTTTCCTCTAGCTCCTAGTGTATTTGACACAGTGAAGGTTGCAAAATCTAAAGCAGATTTCAATTGGGTAGCTTTCATTCTCTTTTGTTTGAGCTGTGGGAGATGGCTTCACCGCGAATGAAAGCCTTCAAAGAGTTCCGTACTACAAATGAGGAAGCGGAACTGATATTCCTTTCTACACATTTGCCCAAGACCGTACGTACATTCACAATCCAAATCTCGTTGGTTAACAGAGATCTATTGAAGCACCACCTAGAGCTGATTTTGCTAGAATATTCTAATTTCAGCTCCATAGTGGGAACGGAATGGTCAGAAAAAACACTTGTTAAAATACCCACCTTGCCTTTTAGCAGAGAGTGTATACTAAGAGCAAAATCGATGCAAGAGGCTGAATTGAAGCACCTTGTAAAGCAAGTTTAAGGTTTATCAAGTGGAGACACGGCTCGAAACAGACCTCTGAAAGGCACGGTCATGTTTCAACCTTAACAAAAAGCGATCTGATTTACCCTTATTTTGCTGCAGTCGAGTTTTACATTTTGAATAATGTTAAAATCGCCCCTCAAGTATAATTAACCCCCTAGTTCTCATAGCAAGATCATAAGTTTCCTTCAGAGTGATAATATTGTCTTCTACAAAGCCATAATAACGTATACAATTAACAAGCTTTTCATGAATTGAGACTTGTACCCATATCCATATCGCCCCTGAATCCCTCATCAGCTGAAGCACTTCACACTGAAGCGCCCTTGAAATGAGTATGGCCACCCTTCTAACTGCTACCTTGAGGCAAAAATGCATGTATAATAAAACCTAGAATACTTGGCTGAGGTGGCGTTAAGATGAGTTTCCAGCAGTAGAATAACATTCACATTATAGGCTCTCAGCCAGGCCATAGCTGACCTTCACTTGATCTTATTTTTGATACCATCGGCATTACAGGAGGCAACCTTTATGAGTTTAGCAACCATGCTTTTCATAACTTTTTAATAATTGAAAGTCTTTAAAACTATGGACAAAAGCATTTTCGAACTTTGCAAACTGGTCCACTAAGATATATAAACTTCCACTTGTAGGGACCTAATCGATATCTTTTGGGAATCTTCTAATGTGGCCTTTCTTATCTTTCCTTTTTTTGGGTGCGAGCACCCCCTCCCCTCTACCCAATCAATCCTTCCCACCCATGGATCCCCCTGGGCTCCACCCATTATGGCTCCTGAGGATCACAACCCTGCCCCCTCCCACCAGTAGCCTTCCAACCCACGTTCCCTCACTGGCCCTCCCCTGGAATGAGTGCCTTGTTAATGGACCCAGGACTGTTATCTAGGGTGGTATGTGCAGCTAGCCAAAGGCTTCTCATATCTCAATCTATCACCCTGTGGAGCTAGAGCCCACCTTGACAAAAAGGAGATAACAGCTTACCCTAAGGAATCCAGATACAGAGTCAACAAAAAAAACGCATTACATCACATCATCAAAATACGAGTACATAATGTGCATAGAGGTGTGCACAATTCATAGTTCACAATAGTGTGGTAATTAAGACATACAGTACGAAAGATCAAATACAATAAGAGTGATCAGTTTCTTGAAGAGTTAAGGCACTCCAGAAATGTCGTAGCGTGGGTAACTGTAAAAAAAATGAAACTGTCCTGCTGAACCAGTCCTGCTGGTACTCCAGCTTTCTTTTTTTTTTTTTTTCTTTTTTTTTTTTTTGGTGTAATTTTTTTTATTATAAACCCTAATAGGGTAATATTTTCGTAAAACATATAGAATAGTATTTCTTAGTCAGACAGTCGGCCACATTCATCATTGTTGCCGTTTGCGATTTCTTTTTCTTTTTTTTTTTTTTTTGAAAAAACCTTTATTAGCAAAATTATGGAAGTACAGATTCTCGCCTACAACCCTACGGGCCGGCCAGGAAAACATCACAAGGTATAACATAATACACAGCTCATCAGCCGACAACCAGGGGTCCGGCAGCCACGGTAAGAAGATCGTTAAGTTCCAAACGACAGGATACGAGCGGTTTCATTTTATAACATTCAAACAACAAAAGAGACAAGGCTGCACTCCGATCATGATGGTCGTTTCGTGTGTGGCAGGAGGAGGCGGTCAGGAAACAATAAGGGAGACAGGAGATGGTACAGGACAGGAAAAAGAAAGGGAGGGAGGGACAGAACGGGAGCCCAGAGCCGGTGAAAATATCGATAAATCTGTACATGTGGGAGCCGGAGTGTACAGTCAAGGGGAACAAGGAGTATCAGGGGGATCTACGAAGGGGGGTACACAGATGTCCCCACGGAATGCATTCCACTGGTTCCATATCCTACCCCACTTTTGGGGCCTGCCACGGGAAAGGTAGACAATTTTCTCTCTGAACATGCACCAGTCCATGTTGTCTTCCCATCCAGAGACCAAGGGAGCCCTATGAGACCCCCATAACTGCGCAATGTCCCTCTTTGCGATCATGTTGCCTAGAGTCATCCATTGAGTCTGAGCGACATTACAGTCGGTCGGTTCCCACACATTCAAGAGACAGCGCCTAGGTTCAGGTATCAGTCGAACATTCGTGACTTCATTCATCACTTCATGCACTCCCCTCCAGAAGGACTCAACCACTGGGCACTCCCATACAATATGAAGGAAAGTAGCAAGCATACCACAACCCCGCCGACACAGTCCATCATCAGAAAAACCCATACGCATCAGTCGAGGACCAGTGACATAGGCACGGTGCAGGACTTTCAGCTGAACAAGTCGCAAGCGCGCCGGAATCGCGACCTCTTTAGGAGAGGACACCGCAGCCTGCCAATCTTCATCGTCTAGCTCCAGCCCATCGGCAGTCCAGGCATCACGCAAATGGACCAGCAAGTCCGATCGAACATTAATGAGTTTTTTATAAATAAGAGAAATAGTGCTGTCCGGAACATGACCGTCCAGCACCCTATCCTCCAGGGGGGAACTCTCCGGAATATCAGAACCGGCCGGAAAAACCGACCCAACGGCGTGGCGAACCTGAAGATATCGAAAAAATTCCGAGTCATGCAGACCATACTCCTGCTGTAGTTCCGCAAAGGTCTTCACTCTATCCTTAACCCAAAGATCGCTCAATTTACTAATCCCGATGAGATCCCATCTATCGAACCCCTTTGACGTCCATAGTTCACCCAGCCTCTCCGCAGCAAATAAAGGGGTCGCCCTGGTAAGCCTATCTGTCCACCCGGTAGCCGCGGTCGCGCTGCTCCAAACCCGCACCGCCACTGCCGTGGGACCCGCCAAGTTCCTCCTAGCACTCCTAGAGTAAAATGCCCTATAGTAATCCCCCCAGGTAAAAGCCATCGGTCCATTTCAAAAGCCGGATTCGGGACAGGACCATACATAGCATGGTTCACGGCACTCAACTGGGATGCCCAATAGTATCGTCGTATGTCAGGTAACGCGATGCCCCCATCATACCAGGGTAGCGTGAGTTTGGCCAATGCTATACGGGGCCGACCAGCCCACACCAGCTTCCTCTGGAGGCACTCTATTTCACAAAAATAGTTAGCCGGCACCAAATCTAGCGTGTTTTGGACGGCATACAAGAACCGGGGGAGGGACATCATTTTGAACAATGCCGCACGTCCCAAGGGGGATAGGGGCAGATTACACCACGCCGCAACGTTCGACCGGAGCCGAGCGAGCGGAGGCAGCAAATTCCGATCATAACGCAGCACAGGGTCAAGTGAAATATAAATCCCCAAATATTTGAAACCATCAGTGCAGACCGGGATCGGACATATTCGGGGCAGAGAAAGAGGGTCACTAGTAAGCGGAAAGATACAGGATTTAGACCAATTGATAACCAACCCGGAGTTGCGGCCAAAAGAGCGCAATACGTCGATGAGAACTCCCAGCGATTTGCGGGGGGACGTCAGATATAACAGGATGTCATCGGCATAGAGAGAGACTCGGTCTTCAAAATCCGGAGACCAACTAATACCTTTTAGAGAGGGTTCCCACCGAAGCCAGGCGGCCAGCGGTTCAAGCATAAGCGCAAACAACAACGGCGACAAAGGACAGCCCTGCCTCGTGCCACGCCCGAGGGCGAAGGGCGCCGAGGCTCTGCCATTAACCACCACCTGCGCAAGCGGCTGTTCATACAGGAGTTTAACCCAGGTGATGAATTTAGGGCCAAAACCGAACTTGGCGAGGGTGGCCCACAAATACGGCCACTCAACCGTGTCAAAGGCCATCGAAGCATCAAGAGAAACCAAGATGGCCGACTCACGAAGAGATCCCGCCCTCGCGATGACGCCATGCAGACGGCGAAGATTGAGAGCAGTATTACGCTGGGGGATAAAACCGGACTGATCTGGGTGAACCAGTCCGCTGATCACCGTGACCAGTCGATTTGCCAGTATTTTTGCCAATATCTTAGGTTCAGCGTTCAGAAGGGAGATTGGACGATACGATGAGCAACGCTCGCGGGGCTTACCATCTTTATGAATGACCACGATGGAAGCCAGCCTCTGGTCCCCGGGAAGAGAGCCAAGATCTCGCGAGGCCGCAAACATACGCAGCAAATACGGCGCCATTTTGTCTGGACACAACTTATACAACTCAACCGGTATACCATTAGGGCCCGAAGCCTTCCCCGAACGAAGGGAGCGAATGGCAAGCGCAACCTCATCAGCGGAAAAATCAGCCTCCATTAACACCCCGTCAGACTCCGAGAGACAGGGCAGCGCAAGGTCGCGAAGTAACAAGCACGAGTCCTCCTCCGGGAGGCCCGAAACCGGGGCATAAACGACCCGAAAATGCTGAGCAAACACCTCAACTATCTCCACCGGGTCCACGACTCGCACTCCATCATCTCTCTCAATCACTGGCACCACACGATTCAATCTGTCTCTCCTGTCCAGCCACGCAATCAACTTCCCGGCCTTATCACCCACATCGTAGAGTCGCCCTTGCTGCATGCGATGCATCGCCTCAGCAGCAGCAGTCACAAGTGCCCTGTATTCAGTTTGCTTAAGAGCCAAAACATGCAGAATCTCAGGCGTCACTCCAGCCTCCAATCGCCCCTCAAGCACCGCAATCTCAGATTCCAAACTCACCACCTCTTCTTGGTTGCGCCGTTTCTCATCGGCCACAAGGGACAAGGTCTGACCTCGGATCACCGTCTTATAGGCCTCCCACAATGAAACAGGGGAGGAGACAGATCCCTCATTTTCTGCAAAATAATAGTCCACACACTTGATCACCTCGGATCTGAGTCTAGGGTTCTGGAAATGCCACGGATTGATCGGGGCGATACGGCCCCCCGTCCCCAAACAAACGTCTAAGTGAAACCATAACTGGGAATGGTCCGAGATCCCCCTAGCCAAGTGTCTGATTTCACGCACCGAGGCCAACTGCACCATAGGCACGACAATATAATCAAGTCTCAAGAGACTTCCGTGAGCCCCCGAATGGAAGGTATACTGAAGTTGGCCAGGGTGCGGCTGCCTCCAACAATCGGCCAACCCAAAGGCATCAAGGAATTTCCCCAACCACAACTGCGATGCAGGGAGGAGCCGGGGGGGGGCTACGATCACTCTCACCATTTGCCACCGAATTGAAGTCGCCGCCCAGTACAAGCAAGCCTTCGGGCAAGCCCAGAATGACCTCGCCCAAGTCAGCGAACGTAGTAGACTGCAGCCCAGGCGGAACATAAATAGACAGTATGGAGATCAATTTCCCCTCCCATCTCCCGGTAATGCCAGCATAGCGGCCCCTATCATCTAACAGTGTGGTATCCACCTCCAAGGGAAGGGAATGCTTGACCAGGATACCAGCCCCTCTCGATCCCGAGGTGAAGCCGGAGTGCGCCACCATACGATAGCCTCTCCTGTGCAAAGCGTGGCACGTGTTGCCCACCAAATAGGTCTCCTGAAGCAGGACCACATCCGGGGAGCACCTCTTCAAGTATTGCACCACAATCCCACGTTTTATCCCGTCCCCAAGACCATTGACATTCCAGCTCAAAACCCTAAGCCCCCTACCCCCCATCCCTGAAGCAAACCGACCGCACCCCCCACCTCGAAACAGTCAAGTGAAAGCAAGTGAAAAACAGAGCACAGCCTCGAAACAAACAAGAAGAAAAAGCCCCACCCCCAAGGAACCCAATAGTAACGAACCCCCCACCCTGCACCCCTGCGGTAGACCCAAAAGCCACCCCAACTTGCAGTGTGCCTGTCGCCCCATTAAACTAACCTACAGAAAGAGAGAAAAAAAATCCCCAGAGGAGGAAGATCCCTCAGACCCCCCCACACCCCCGGGCATTCACATAATACTCAAAACACAGTCCAGCAGCCCCTGCGATGCATTCCGGCTGGCCAACGCAGACTCACTGCTCCTGGTCCTCCACGCCTCCCTCGGCTCCTCTCGAGTCTTCCGGGCCCTCGGTACGCTTCGGCAAAGTGTCCAACCAGTCACTCACCACCTCAGGGCGGTCGAAGAAAAAGGCACGCTCAGCATGTTCGATTCTCAGGCGGGCCGGGAAAAGCATGGCATATTTCAGTCCCAGGTCCCTGAGGCGCCTCTTCACGCCCGTAAAGCCCATCCTCTGTTTCTGGACAGCTTGCGTGAAGTCCGGATAGAAACTAATCGAAGCGTTCTCAAATTTAATGGGCCCAGTGGTTC
This sequence comes from Lissotriton helveticus, assembly GCF_964261635.1. Lineage (NCBI taxonomy): Eukaryota > Metazoa > Chordata > Amphibia > Caudata > Salamandridae > Lissotriton > Lissotriton helveticus. The sequence continues at coordinate 1,179,453,166 of NC_136057.1, read as the reverse complement.
GCGATGCTTGCAGGATAGCGTCTCTATCGCGAAAGTTAAATAGTCTAGCTATAATAGGCCGTGGAGCGGCACCCAGCTTCGGCTTGCCTCCCGGAACACGATGGGCCCTTTCGACCGCAAAAAATTTACTTAGGCCCTTCGCCGCAAGATGCTTCAACACAAGGTCCTCCACCAGGATATCAACAGGCATATCGGCAGAAGTCTCCGGGACACCAACGATGCGGACGTTGTTGCGCCTGGCCCGGCCCTCAAAATCCTCCAACCGATTGGCAAATAGGTCACAAGTGGTCCGAAGATTACGGACCGTGGTCTGGAGGTCCGAGACATCCGTGGTCAGACTAGCGGTCTTAAGATCAAGAGACTTGACACGCTCGTTTGTTTTCCCAAGGTCCGCTCTGATGAGGGAAACATCAACCGCCACCGTGTCTATTTTAGCAGCCAGGGTTTCATACTGCTGGCCCATACTGGATTGAATACTCGCAATGGCGCCCATCACGTCTTTCAGAGTAGGCTCCTCGTCATCAGGAGCACCATCCCCAGCTTCCTCCAGGGCACCACTCGATCCGCCCGGGGAGCCCTTAGGTCGAGTAAAGCGATCAATAGTCTGAGAGTGGGTGGCCCCCCCTCGGGACGAACCTCTAGCGCCGCGTCTCTCGACAACTGTCCTGCCCATCATGACTGGGGAGAAACTCCAACTGGAAGTGCGAAACTCGGGCAAAACAACCTTCGTCGTGGCAGGCACCGAATTGCGAGTGAATAAGGGCACAGCACAAGCACTAGACTGGCAGTTGCAGAGTAAGAACTCCGATCGGGAAGTGGGCTGGCACAAGGAGCAGAAACGAAACCGAAAGCACACCAAGGGCAGAGGGCGTGGCCTACCAGCCGTTGTTGTTCGATTGCCACCTGGGTACCTCGGGGACTTGAGCCCCCGGTTGGCATACGTGGTAGGCCTCAAAGTTCAGGTCGCAGTAAGTTCAGCGTGCGACGGCCAAAACAAGTCCCGAAAAGAGCGCTGGCATCAGCAGGGCGTCAATGAAAAATATCCGTCGTCAGAATCAGGATAGATGACAGGATAGTCGCCGGAGGTGGAAGGGGTCCCGGGAGCTCTTAGCTCACGCGTCCATCTTGGAATCGCGCGAAGCTCCTCCTCTACTCCAGCTTTCTTGAACCGCTAATTCATTGACTTGAATCCTTTCGCCTGAGAGCAATAGATAATGACATATCAGAAAAGATCCAAAATGAGTAGTTATCTGCAGTTTGAAAGATTTTAGTCTGCAATTCTTTGGTAAGTATCTGTTCTTTGATACATTAGTCCCAGGAGTTAACAAGGATTGTCTGAGGATATTTTGTGTTAGAAGAGATCTGGCCATAAACTCTATAGGCATCCATTATTGTAAAATCACAATATTTGGCAGAAGTTCCAGATATTACTTGTGTCTTAATCAAATCACTTATAAATTTATCAGTTTGTGATCCTTATCCTGTCCTTCAGGTATGACCACAAAGCTTGAATTCGACCAGCAAGCTCTGTCTTCCATTTCGCCAAGCTTGGCCTTTACTTCACCTATCTCATCCTTAGATCTTGCTGCCAGGCTGTATGGTTGCTTATAGTAATCCTGGAGGTCAGAGATCCTCTGTTTAGCTTGTTCCAATCGAGCATTACATTGGATCAAATTCTCAATTATGGAACACCGTTGTTCACTGATTTCCTTATTGGTCTGGGTTTGGGCAGTTTTCATTTTTCAAATTTCCCTTACAACTATCAGCGGAGAAGAAGATAAGGAGGGAAACGAGGCACGTGATAGAGAGTGCGCATCATTCTGCCCATCTTGTTGCCATTGTCTCTGTGACTGCATACATTGACCTAATTTTGGCCATGAATCAAGAATCATCTGTAGGTTGAAATACTCAAGGAGAAGGTCTCTAGTTTCTTTATTACTAACATCCAGGAATCTGCTATGGCATTCTGAAAATGCTCCTGAGATTTCTGCCGCTCCTGTCGCTTTCTCATAGAATGACTGTGGTGCAAGCTCTCATTACCTCAAGGTTGGACTACGCAAATGTCGTTTATTTGGGCCTTCCAGAGTGTCTATTAAGTAAACTTCAAGTTGTCCAGAATGTTGCAGCTAGAGCCATTCTCATGCTGTGCCCCAGAGCGCGGATCCCTCCCCATTTAAAGAACCTACACTGGCTTCTCATTCGTCGTAGAATCCAGTTCAAGGCCCTGACACTGGCCTTTAAAGCTTTGCATGAGACCGGAGCACAGTACATCAGGAAACGAGTGACCTTCTACACGCCCGGTAGTAATCTAAGATCGTCCCAACAGCATCCGATGAGGGTGCCCAAATGTGCACGCTCTCGCAGAGGCGGTTGTTCATTTCAAGTACAGGTAGCACATCTTTGGAATAAGCTTCCTACCACAATTAGACAACTGACAAATTTATGGCTTTTTAGGAAACAACTCAAAACCTGGTTATCCCAGCAATAACTCACCCTGAGAGTCGGTCCTGAATTCGGCATCATTTTGTTCTGCTGAGCGCCGGGACACTCGATTGAGTAGCTATGCGCTTTACAAATACGCAATAACATAACATAACATCCAGACAGAGAGCCTCATGAAGATGATAAACATCTATGGGTGGCAATATCACTAGTTTGATAGATTGTCAAGTGCTAAGACATTATTAGGCATAGTGACCGGCAGTGCTATTGAATTCAAAGGGAATGACCTTGAGGGGGGAGGAGAATGTGAAAAAATTGGATACGGTGCTTCTGGACGTCGCACAAATACTACTTGACTGTGCACTTCACTTTGCTGAGTTGTCGGTTGTATTGCGGAAGTAGCTAGAGTTAAATTGGGGAACAGTGACTCTTTTAACATTACCATTTATGGGCTACTTCCACATATACCCAGAACAGCTGGACTGCTAACACTTGTTTCTCCTACACTCTCATTATTGTTCTCTTCAGGTATCTCAGACACTTATAGTGATGGAACCTGCAGAGATGAAGTGGTAGATACCTCAGTCATACCTAAGTTGACACATGACTCCAAAGTCTGGGCAATACTGCTATTCTTGACAGAAACCACATTGGGAGGCATATAAGTCTGTCCTGAGAACATGATTGAAGGTTCAGGGTTCACTGTCCATTTGTCTGTTTTCATTGTTGCCAAACTTTGGTCCCTTCACAGTCTTTGCAGCAAGTCTATTTTTGGTTGGTGCGTCGCAAAGAGAGTATCGCTTCATTAGAACAGATTTTAATAGATTGTTTTTTGACACCTCAATCTCCATTGAATGCACCTTATATTATCTAGTTCCACGCTCAATATAGATCACCACAGTATGATTTGAGTACCCCTAAATCAACTTGTTATTAATACCCCTAAAGCAAATCGATGTAGCGTGCAGAGGACCATATGAAGTAGCACCTGCCACTAGGTGGGTCTCTTCTGCAATCTTCAAGGGGCCTCTGCCCTAGGAAGGCTATCTAATATGCCACTCAAAGGGATTCCACCTCTGCAAAAGGATATGGCAGCCCATTACAAACTGGAAAAACAGTAGATCAAACTCAGGATAAATAGGTGGATGGTTAATATTGTATTTTCTCTCCTCCTCCTTACACCTTTTGTTTTTCTCTTTTTTGTTTATCTTATTTTGGTTATTTATGTTTACATGCACCAGAAGAATATTGTATACGTGTATCATATGCATAACCACTGGTTAAAACTGATGAATGCTGTAATTTCTATAGGAATATATGGAAAAATGCTAAACTATTTAATAAAAAAAAAAAAAAAAAAAAAAAAAAAGGGATTCCACCTCCTGGCCCTCGTGCACTAGTTCCAACAAGCCTTCTCATTGAGTTTCAAAAAAGTATGTCCCAGGCCTGCAAGTCTGTAGTGCATTGATTGCATGCACATTAAGGCTCCACCATTAGCCATCTCAACACCCGTTTCATAGTGTTCAATCTTTCGCTGTTGTCGTATTTTTCATTGAGTCAGTTATCCTTTAGCTGGTATCCGGCCTTAGCTCGCACTCTCCCGGGCAGGGAACTTAGCTTTTCTCCCACTATGAGGAACAGTCAAAAACAGCTGCTCCCACTGGGCTGGAGCAAAGAAAAATAGATGCTTCCGCTAGCACCGAGTATGGTGCTGGCTAGGGAGCCAGGCTCAGGCTGCAGTGACACTGGGGCTCCTCCTGTAGCCCCCAACATAATGTTTTGTAGATGCCCAGGTAAGCACAGGTGCACCCACCATTGGCAGCATTGGTACCAGTGTATGGGGTCCCCAGGGCCCTTAAGGCTCAGGGAGAGAGGGTCATGCACCCCCTCCACTTATTTTTAAAACAAAGGTACTGTGGGTGGGGTCCTCGGAGCCCTTGCTGGCTCAGGGAGGGGAACCACACGCCCCCCCTCCCAAAGGCCCTGGGGAATAGGTTTGGGGAAGGGGGCAGTGCGCCCCTCCCCATTATTAAACAAAAAACACAGCCCCAGGGTCCTTGGGCCTGAAAGGCTCTGGAGAGGGGTTTGCACTCCACACAGGAAGAGGTGTGGCACCGCGGCCAGGGCGACTGACTCCGGAATCTGGGGATCACGGTTCGATCCCCGGCTCCGGCGGCAGGTTAGCCCAGCACCATGTGACTCTGGGCAATAGCTCGCTTAATCTTCCCGACGGCCCCCCAGCGCCTAGAGACCCTTACGGGTGATTGTGCGCTTTACAAATGTGGACTTTACTCCCCATATAAAAATATAATATTAGTGTTCTGTCAGAAATTCAACAGTTTGAGTTATCTCATGCACAAAGTAACTATAATAATAATTTGTTTATTGTATAGTTAATAAAAACCGTAACAATTTACGTAAAAGCAAAATTAAGTCAGCAGACATTAGCTTAAAAACAAGTTACCATAAAAGTTCCTTTCGTATTTGTGCACTTAGCGTAAGACTTTTAAAAACAAATCATAAATCAGTATTTACATATTTCACTGTATAAATAGAGACGTCCATCTGTCTTTTAACCACAAGTCTGAGGGATCAGAAGTGTCTCCTTCCCTCTTCTATCTTTTCCTATTTCCTTTCACCTTCTTTCCCAATTGTGATTATTTCGTTAAAGTCTCGCTTGATTTCAACTGTTTTTCATGAGCTTGCAGAAACTTTATCACTCTACAATTCATTCGTGGGTCAGATGGATCCAGGCCTCCAATAATGGCGGTTCTACTTGAGCGTATTCTCCTGTCCTGGAAGACTTTCTTCAGAAAAGTTACACGCTCATATTGCAGCTTCTTGCAATTGCATATTAAATGAATTAGGTCTTCCTTTTCGTAGCCACAGAGACGCATTCTTTTGACTCAATTTGCCTGCAAGATGGTTCATCGGCTAAGGTTGGAAAAAACGCAATGCCATTAATTGTTTTTTACTATAAATAGAGAACGTTGTGTCTAGGTAGTCTGCCGGTTTAAGAGTTTTATAGTTATTAATCACTGTCCAAGAGTGGGAGCGATGGGAGAAAATACCTTTATCTGTTAGCAAAGAATGAAGTTTTGCAGCTCTGTTTAATGCCTGCTTAAATGATAAAAAAGGCAAATTTGTATTCCAAAGGTTAGAGGAACATGTTACCTCCAATGCACTGGTCAAAAATGTATAGGCCTGCGATTTATTTTGCCTTTCCAATTCCAGCCATAAGAATTTATTGAGGTTATTTTCACTAGCGCTTTGCTTGATTCGGTACCACACCTTTATATATGTATAAAGTCTGCCGAGTGATTCATTCATTAATCCAAATTCTAGTCGCATTTGCGCAGGTGAGGCAGAGCTGGGAATGTGAAGAACCTTTTTATACATTTTTGTTATTAGATTGTTAAGAATTTCCGAGTTTTTTCCGTGCATAGCGGCGCTGGCTTATGATAAGGTGGACAGTGCTTTGCCTGAGATAATCGTCAAGAATGGCCTCAGGGATGGCCCTTCCAACTTCTTTGCCAGTGAGCTAAATCCAAATATTAAGGCAGCCGCTCTCTGTGTCATATAATTTTTCTGAGCTTGTAGGGATAACTTGTCATCTATGTAGTATCCCAGGTACTTGTAACAGGATACCTTTTCCAGTTGTTTACCTTCTAGCCAGATGTTATGTTGTATGGCTTGCCGAGTGGTAAAAAGCCTTGTTTTTGTTTTAGATGAACTAAGTTCCAACTTATTTTCAGACAGGAAATCTGAAAGTACAGTTAGGAGCCTCATCAAACCAACTTTAGTTAGGCTCAATAACACAATATCGTCTGCATCGGCAAGGTGAGAAAGTTTTAACTTGCCTAATTTCGGGGAATATGAACTGGTATTATCAAGTTTTCCTGAAAGGTCTGATATAAATAGATTAAATAGGTGCGGGGCCAGTACGCACCCCTGTTTTAAGCCAATAGTTGTGTACACTTTTCTTGATATTCTAGCACCTTCCCCTAGTTTAACTTGAGTTTAACTCGAGTCCAGGTATCTGTATAGAATAATAACAAGCCCCTCACTATCCTCTCTGGTATTTCCCATGCTTTCAGCTTTGCCCACAGCAGATTCCGGTCCACGCTATCAAAAGCAGCTTTTAAATCTATGAAACACAATTGCAAGTCCTGTTTCTCGCGTTTACATTTTTCAGCTACCATTGTAATTGATAAGATGTTTGAGATTGTTCCTATCCCTTTTCTAAAGCCGGTTTGATTGAATGGGATCAGATTACTTTCCCTAGACCAATTGACCAGATCTTCCAGAAGTAATGAAGCGAAGTATTTAGCTTCTACGTCCTGTAGGGCAATTAACCTATAATTATTTGGGTTTGTTCATTCTCCTCCTTTATAAATGGGGGTTATAATCGATCCTTGCCAGCTGTCAGGTACTTGATAGTTAGTCTCTACATCTGCGTAAAGTTTCTCTAAATGTGAGCTCCAGTATTCAGAGGTATGTTTATAGATTGCTTGTGGAATGCCATTCGGACCTGGGGCCCCATTACTTTTACCCTTTTTGAGTGTGTTTGCTATGTCCTCTGCTGAGTAGGTAACATGACTTACGACTGGTATAGATGATTGGGACAGGTCTGTTGATGAAGATTGACAGCTGCCTTCTTCTTCTAATTTTATTTTGTTTGAAATTTCAGATGTTAATTGCTTCCATTGAACGTTTGATGACTTCTGTTTAAATTTGTGTGAAAGGAAATTGACCCATTCCGCTTCCTGAACATTTGACATTAGGATGTTTCGATGCCTAGTCAATTGATTTATCGTATTCCAAAATTTATTTGAGTTTGGATGCCAAACGCTGCCTATCAATTTAGTCCAAAAGTTCTCTGTTTTCCCTTTTTTGAATTCCCAAATCTTCTTTTTGTATTGTTTTCTTTGTAGGTGAAAAGTCTCCAATAATGACCCTTCTGAGTTATTTAATTGTAACTACTTTTGTGTTCTTCTTAAGGCCCGTTTTAGATCTGCACCTCTTTTGGGAAAGCAGTGTTTGGATAATATCTTTTATCCTGCGCCCTTGGTACTTTCATTTATATCTTTAGTTTGCCTAAGAAAAGAGACCAAGCTTGAATCTTATTCATAGGTTTGTTTCCCAATTCAGCCAAGATTTCCTTTATTGTTGATAACCACTCAATTTTGTTTGTATTTGTCCAATTAATATGTTTTAAATTAGTTATGTTTATTTGGCCCTCCAGTGTAGTAAATGATTGGAATCTTTCCACGTAAAAGTTAAATTTGATGTGTTGAAACGCATGATCACTCAAGGGGGTGTAGTCTATATAAAAACTGACTAATAATGGCATTAGCGAAAGACTTATGATTGTAAAATCAAGTATTGTTTGTCCCCGAGGGCCGTAATAAGTTTTTTTTGGCAGGCGGTCATCCTCTGTCCTTCCGTTAAGAAACTCGCATGGCTTGGTATTCAAGATCTGTCACTAATTGCTGGCCCAGTCGATCCTTTCGAACCTTCGCCCCTGCTTGAGATTGCTGTGGAACACAACAATGTATATTATATGCTGTCAAGATTTCGTCTTCTTCTGGCGAGAATATCAGGTTAGAATTAAAATCTCCAGTCACTATTATACTCCATGAAGGTTCAACACAACGTAGGCCTGTAATTATTATGCTTAGAAGGGCATTTTTTTCCTTTTTAACTCGGAACTTCGGTTGTGTATAATAATTAATCACAATTATTGTTCTTTTGTTAACTATATTTTGATCTGAAAATGTAATTAATTGTATACTAGGGTCAGGAGATTTCAGCTGTTCGGTTTTAATTATTAACGCTGTTGATACATAGACTGTCAGTCCGCCTATTGAATGACCGTAATGCTTACATTTTTCTGCTGCTACAGTGTAGTGGATGAAACCTGCTATTGGGAGATCTTCTTGTGACCATGTTTCTTGCAGAGCGATTACGTCAATTAGCCCAGTCCTTTAAAGGCAGTCCCTCCTCTAGCAATTTCCTCGCCCCAGCTATGTTCCACGATAGCAAATGTATACCTTCAGATTCAGCATAGATCTCACTATCTCTCTTTGGTCAATTACTCCTCTTATTATTTAGCAAGCTGGGAAGCCAAGTCCATTGATCTAAGTTTGAGGTGACCTCCCCTTCGTTATCTTTAACTGCTCTCTCAGGGGAGTTGGTTGTGTCACTTCTACCTTTAGCGTTGTGTTATATTGAGTAGACCTGAGTTTGTGATACCCCCTTATCAAGTTTCCTGTAATTTTGTTGTGCATGATGTTCTTTCAAAGGAAATGGGTAGCGAGGAATAATGGGTACTGATAATTGTATGCCCCAGGTTAAAAATAGGTCCGATTTTTTTTGTATCATTTGCGCTAGCTCTGGCGTTTTCCAAGTAGTTAATGTTTGTTCTTTTGTTACTTCTTTATTCCCTTGAAGAAATTGGACAACTACTAGATCTTTTGATTGAATGTTACTTAATTCCGTAATTTCATCCATAAGTTTCAAAATATTGCTTCTGTTCAGAGTATCATGCCTACCCTGCGTTTTATATTCAGGTGTCCATATTATCTGTTGTTGTGTCTCATTATACTGTGCAGTTCTCCTTATTATATCTTTATCATCATGATTCTTCAAATGTGAATTACCCTGATTTGATATACAGAAGCTTAGTTGGCCTTGTTTCAGGCTACATTTCTTACTGCATTAGGTCTTGATGTTGGGCTTTGATGTACTTCTAAAGTATCTAAGTCACCCGTTTCTTTCGATATCTGCGGGAATGAGGAAATCTTTTTATTTTTTTCTACTTCTGAACAGTTTACCGTAATTGTTTGAGTAATTACATTATCTATTTCCCTAAATATGGGTAGATCCGAAGCAGATTTTTGGGCGTTCAGCTCGGTTTGAGGCTTTGGTAACGTTTTTGACTCAATCGTTAAAATGCCCTTCTGTTTGGTTACTCCCTTTACCATATCTTGAGACTGCATACTCTTCAGAGAAGCTATAGTCTGAGTTTTTTCTTCATTATGGCAATGGCTGACTACGTCGTCTTTTTTATAAATCAATGTGGAAAGGATCACTGGTCCTGCATAACCAAGGTCTGCAGGTGGGTCGGTAGGTGTCTCCCAAATAAAAGACCCTCATACACGTGTTTTTTCAGAGTCGTGTAGCGGTATATGATGTGTCCCCGCTTCTTGTAACACGTGTCCGTGCGTAATGCTTGGGTCAGTTTTTGTTTGCACCCTCCGCCAGGAGGTTGTACCATTGGTTAAAACAGTAGTGATGGTGAATAGGTGAAATAGTGCTATAAAGGTGTTCTAAAATACCCGGACAGCCAGAGGTTCAACTTTAATATTTCTGGATTCGGGTAGAAGATTAAGGCGTGTCGCTATGGAACTATTTAGGAATTCTAGCGCACTAAACTTGTGAGGTTAAAAGTGGTCGACATGTTTCAGCCTTATCTGCCTGTTGGTCAGTCGGCTTTCCTCAGGACCATAAAGTGATTAAGTGAAAAAAAGAAAAAGGTAAATTTGTAACCTGATTCGTTTTGTGGTAGTAGGTCACATTGTACCTGTAATAAGAGAAAAGGGAGATAGTGCAACCACATTTGTAGCGAATAAGTGGGAAAAGACACTTCAGCAATGTACAATGACATAGAGACACAGTTAAGAATTATGAAGCATATTATTAAAAAAACATATAATTAAAAGCGAGTTGTGCAATACTAGACTCAGAGTCACATTCATATTAAGCGTCAACTTACTCATTTTCAAAATTCTATGCGGAATATTGTGATGTATAAATCCCAAAGTCGTATTTAGGCGTCATGAAATCATTTCTTTATAGTGCCCTGATATTAAAAGCGCTATTTACTTTAGGGCGCAATTTCATTGTTACATTACCATGACGTCAAAGGCGCTAATCAATTTTACTGTGTCATCACGATTATCTTAGACATTGGTATAACGATGTAATGCCTGTTCGAATATAGACTCTTACTATTATTTCAAAGTACATGCATTCATTATTAGACGGTACCAAACACTCGTTCTACATGTATTCTGAAAATCGAACATGTGCACACTGCCGCTATAGTATCTTTAAATGCGCACTCTGGAAAGCCTATTCAGAAAGAGATTCTATTCGAAAAGTAGGCACTTCTAACAAAAGTCTAAAACTAAGCAAAACTCAGTACAGAGCAGGTTCTTCACATGCGCTTATGCGTAACTGGACCTTATGGAATGTACCTCTACATTATGTAAGACTTGTCTCCTCAGGAACCACGGCAGTTAGGGGGAGGCTTCACTGTTGTGGAGTGAGGAAAAAAGGAGTTTAGTAAAGGGGTTTTAATACTTGCGGTTTACTCCATAACGAAAAGGGCAATGCTCCTTGATACCTCTAGCCTTCAAACACCCGTCTAGCAGCTTGTGCTGTCTCTGCCCTTGGTGACCCGGAATCAATCGCCAGTGTGTAACTTGTCTTCTTTTATTGCATAGTGATGGAAACTGAAGAGTTACTCGAGTGTTTGTACTTATTAGTTGTACTAAATTGTTATACCTAATTTTCAGATAAGAATTGTAATAATTTCTAGCTTAGAAATAGATGACAGATGGAGTTTATGAAAATGTACTCTTTTGGCGCTCATTCTGAATTTTCTCATAGTTAAAGAACGTTAGAAAATTCGTAATTTAGACAAAATATCAATTATTTGTTAATACATAACCACGGAACGGCATCATTCAGGCCCTCACTGTCTGTCTTAAGTCTGTGCACCCAACGTTGCTCTTTTTCAAATAAAATTTTAGCTGCATTCCTGTCCACAGTTTGAGGGTTTCCAGGATAACCCACTGTAGGTCATTCACAGAGTGCCCAGATTCTTTGTAGTGAGTTGACATTTTTGTGGTTGTTTTTTTACAGTTCACATTGCTGCGGTGTTCGCAAAGTCTTTGTTTTGCTTTACGACAGGTCATGCCAATATATCTCATTTGACACGGGCAAGTTATCATGTAAATGACATGGCTTGTGTTGCAGTTCGTATGTCTTTTTAATTTCCAATTGAAGTTGGGAAGCAGCTGTAATTCCTTTGTGGGTTTTGTAGTGTCACAAACTGTGCAGTTTCCACATGGGTAATGGCCTGTTACTGGACTGTTGTTCCACAGTCCAGGTGTGTCTTTCTTTTTCTTAGGTGGGGGTCTCGTGTGCACCAGCAAGTCCTTGAGGTTGCGGCTTCTCTTGTTGGCAAACATCGGTTTAGGCCAATTCAGATTGTGAGATGTTACTATTCTCCAGTTTCTGTTGATTATTTTCTTCACTTGGTTGGTGACTGGGCTATAAGTAGTTATGCATGTGATCCTATCTTCCTTCAATTCAGCACATGTCTCTAGGAGTGCTTCTCTTGGTTGGTTGCGGGCACGTTTCTTGCATGTGTTGATCACCTTCTTTGGATATTGACGAACAAGTAGTTTGTCACATAAGTCATTCGCTTGACTTTTGTAGTCAGTAATGGAGCTGCAATTTCTCCTCAAGCGAAGGAATTGGCTGTCTGTGAGATTTTCCCGTAAGGGTCTTGGATGAAAGCTTCGAAAAGATAGCAGGCTATTCTTGGCCGTCGGTTTAAAGAAAGTACGGGTGTGCAAAGTATTGTCTTTAGAAAAGATGGTAATGTCTAAAAAATCTAAAGTACTTTCATTAGCAGTGTATGTAAATTTCAAGCATTCATCTTGGGTATTGAGCCAGCGATGAAAGTCCGTCAAGGTTTCCTTATCACCCTTCCAAATTAAAAAGATATCATCTATATATCTCTTCCAAAAGAGAATATGATGAAGAAAGGGATTGTTCTCATTCTGAACGAAGGTGCGTTCAAAGGTGCTAACGTACAACCCCACCACACTTGGGGCAAATGTACTGCCCATTGATACTCCATGGCGTTGAAGGAAGAGGGTGTCTTTGTACTTGAAGAAATTTTCCATTAGAGCTAATCTACAGCACTCCAAAACAAAATGTCTGGGGGTTTTGTTTGGCCAGTCAATGTTAAAGAGAATTGTTTCAAGAGTGTCTAGTGTTTTTTGTTGTGGCAAACTAGTGTAGAGGCTCTCTACATCTAAGCCCACTAAGAGCATTGTTCCTTCCGAGTACTCAAAGTTTTGTAACATGTTTAGGAGGTCTCTTGTGTCCTTCAGATAGGTGGGTGTCTTTTGGACCAGTGGTCTTAAATATTGGTCTGCAAATTCTGACAGTGGTTCCAAAATTGAATTGATTCCGGACACAATTGGTCTCCCTGGTGGTGGCATTTTGCCTTTATGCGTTTTTGGTAAGGAGTAGAAGTATGGTGTTACTGGTGTTTTTACTTCCAGATATTCTGCCTCCTTTTTGGACACCCAATTATTGGCTTCCGCTTCTTCCACCATCATGGATATTGTTCTTTGTAGACGGGCAGTTGGGTCTATTGTTAGAACCTCATAAAATTTTGTATCTGCAAGGAGGTCCATACATTGTTTGTCATATCCAGCTGTTGTTAATAAGACTACTCCTCCCCCTTTGTCCGCCGGTTTGATTACGATTTCTCTATCGTTCTTGAGTTCAGTGAGAGCCAGTTGTTCCGCCTTGGTGATACTTTGAAAAGGTTTCTGTGGTTGATTATGCAATAGGTCAACTTCCTTCATAATTGCCTCTTCAAAGGTGCATATTTCAATTGGGACTTGTGAGTTGAGGGGACAGAATGTCGATTTATTCCTCAGTGTTGTATCTCCTTCTTGTGTCAATTGTTGGTTGTCTTTAAAAAAGGCTTTCAGTTTCAGGGTACGGCAAAAGAATGCGAGCTCGCATTTTGTTTTGAAGATGTCAGTTCTTGGAGTGGGGACATACCCAAGTCCTTTATTCAGGACGCTGAGTTGATCCTTAGTTAGGATTCTGTCAGTCAAGTTGACGACGAGGTTGTTGCGCCCGATCCCGTCTTGGCCTTCGTTACACTCCTGGTTTCGACTTGTCTTGTTTGGTCGGACCAGGTTATCCCTTTTTGTCGGGACCGGCGGTTGGACTGGCCATTCCCTAAAAAAGGACGTCCTTGTTGGTAGTTATGGCCCCCTTGTTGCATTTGATGGTTCATGGGAACTTCAAAATAAGGATTAGGCCATCCTTGGAATTGTGGGTTAAAAGGGAGGAAAGGCATATTCGGGCCTCCATTTTGAAAGTATGGTGGTCTCCAGAAGTTATTCTGTCCTCACCTATTCCCCCTCCTATTGCGGTAGTTTCCTCTTCCACGCTTTGTGGAATCATCCCCACTTTGGTCTGAACTGTCATTTGAGGATATGCTATTTGAATCATTGTTGGATGAATTGTCATTAGGTTTGTAATCCTTACTGCTATATGGATGTATGCGTTCTAGTGAGAACCTTTTTAGTTCTTTGGCTAGTTTTTGCAGTTTCGTTTGTGTAAGGTATTCTTGACTATCTTTCATTTCTTTATTGATTTCTTCCAGTCTGGTCTTGTAGATGGTTATATTTACCGTATTGTTCAGTTTGGTTTCAAGGATTTCTATTTTTACCATCAATTCTTCTGTTAATCTGGTGGCAGTTTTTATTATTAGTACCAAGTAGTCTCTGGTGCACTTCCATGAGATGGTCGACCAATCTTTCCGGAAGGCTAGATCTTTGAGGAATATCCGGGGGGCATTAGTCACCCACAGTCCTCTTGGTGCCGCATTGACCCGAAGGTACTCGGTCATTATAATGCAGTGCACAGCCGTTCTGACTTGTTCCTTTTTCATTTCACTCAACTCGTCCCATTCTTCGGTAGAAGAAAGAGTTTGAGAAAGGTCGCCTTCCATGAGTAGTGGTGGTCTGGCAAGTATTGCTTCTATTTCTTCACTAGTATAACTGAGTCCAAAACTCCCAGCCATGATCAATTATCACATGTGGAAACTGCACAGTTTGTGACACTACAAAACCCACAAAGGAATTACAGCTGCTTCCCAACTTCAATTGGAAATTAAAAAGACATACGAACTGCAACACAAGCCATGTCAAACAACAACCACTTGGGCCATAGAAAAGAAAGTACATCTACAGCCCTAGCGCCTCTTAAACAGTTCAGAGGCAGCACTACATCCTCATGGGAAGGAACATGCCCATCTAAGGTTCCCTCAGATGTTTCACAATGTCCTTGAAGGCTTCAATTATGCTTAGATTATCCTCTTGAATATTCTCAACCCCCAGGCGGAAATATTGCTTGGATGGAATGAAAATGAATCTCTGCTCAAGAAAATATGAAATAAGAGAGATCAGCCTATCTGAATTATGTCTTTGCAACCTGATTGTCAGGCCTGATTAACAGAACTTTCCTCTTGACCTTCATCAAGAAGGAGTGCATCCCCATCAATATCGCTGTCAACTCCCTCCATTTAGAAGTCCTTGCTGGTTTCTGGCTTGATCGGAAACCCTGTTCTGACTCCCCACTGCATTGAACTGGTATTCGTTAGCAAGACAACTGGTAGTTGAGGATGAAGCTTCATTCCCTGTGAAAAGATTACTGTGCTCAAAACAAAACTGAAGAATGTACTTTCAGAACCTGTTTAAAAAGACATCCAGGCTTTGTAAAAGCTCAGTGAAACTGGATCCCAATAAGATTGCGTATGCTTCACTACAATCTTTAGGTGCAGTCTTGCCCAGGCTACTATGTCTCCCTGAGACCTCAGCCATAGTTAGATTGGAGGGGGCTTTTGGGATAGCAGATCCTGAAAATTAGACCTGAGCTTCAGAACCCTGGCTGTAAAGAGAAATACATTCCTTGCACAAGTGTCGAAAGGTGCCCCAAGGAATTCCTGTTTGCTGGGCACCAAATATGACTTCTTCAGATTGATTAGCCATCAAAAAGTTCTTAATATTGCACAAACCAGTGCTTTTTGATTTTTAGCATGAATCACCCAGTTGTCCAGGTACATGAACCTGAATCCCCCACGAATGTAATAATCTCATCAGAGGAACCTACATCTTTGTGAACACCCTTCAAAAAGAAGGATTCAGAACTTATAATATCCCGCTGGGTTGCTAACTGCAGTGTAGGGAGGAATTCCTCAGGATTAACAACAGGCGCGATGTCCTGTGAGGAAGTCTTTGAAAAGGAAATGTCCTGAATGAATCTGATTTGCCCCTTTAAATTTGACAATCAGTCGAACGGGCCACCTAGTTTCCGTGACCTGACTTGAATATATTCCCTGCCTCCACTCCTGAAGAGGAACTGGAATAATCACTCTCGAGAACGAGAATGCCTATGTCCCTCCTTCTCTTTTGACTGGGTTCAGAGGCCAGGGAGTTAATCTCAATCTTGAAGAAACTAACTCCTAAAGTTCTTGTTGTTGAGAGGTATACAGCTTACATCCCGAAATGATGAAAATGCTTTGGCACACTTTCTTTGATTAACAAGATAGTGAGTGTCCCTCCAAATTTGTATGCTTTCTAACCATGTAAGGATCCAATCCTTGTAAAGTACTTATTTTGTGTTTTAAACTTTCCCTTAGAAAGATATATAGAAATGTTCTTAGTATATTAATGGATTGCTGTTGAATACTACAAGCACTACCACTATTCCATTTGTATATAGAGCCTGATTAAGCCTTCCCTGTACCTCTTCTGCAATAATGTGTTCTACATTTCTAGATACCATTACCTCTTTCACTATAGGAGTGCCATCTTTAATTTCATAATATCGTCCTCTTTCATCAATAGTGTGAATTAATGTGTTTTCCTAGAGATAGCTTTCTTCATTAAAGAAAGGCCCCCTAGTGAAAGTATCTATCCATTCTCCACTAAAAACTGTACAAAAGTTAATTCTATTCACTAATACTTCTTCTGGTTTTGTTTCCTCATCTACAACACCATTTAGTCAAGAGACTTCATTCTATTTATAATCAAAATGAAAAGCTTCCTCTTCAAAGTAAAGGCCTTATCAACTATTCCCTCAAATTGTTCATACTGTTTCAGTGCTTTCCTCCTTCTTCTATACTTCTTCATATTTCTCAGTAGATTTACAACCACTCCACTATGAAACATCATGGCTCTGATTTCCTTAAACTGTCTCTGTTTCCTGACTAATGACACTCCTTAGCACACATATCACATTTAACATAACATAGTAATGTAATGCGTTTCCACAAATTCAAACATAAATAATGCGCAAAAGATTAATCATCCTTCTTCTTTGTTGGTCACTTTATTATGTGCAATTCTTCCCAGGTAATTCTCTACAGCCAACACGTGTTTCGTCGCACAATGGGAGGTCGTCCCGTGACTTTCTCAAGGCTATCTCCTGTATGAGAACCATTTTTTTATAATGCGGTGATAATTCCAAACCGCAATGGGTTTCTGGTGTGGTGGCGTCTTAATTTCCAAACGAATTACACTGGTTTCTATATATCTTCCAGTATCAATCCTCTCAGTGCTTGTTCCTCATTTAGAGAATCCTCCGTGACACCACCATCTATCTTTGTTGCCGAGTACATGGTTGCTGCCCATGTGTTTTAGGTTGAGCAAACAGGAAGTGCCTAGGTGTTTAGATAAGTGCATGGGTAGTGCCTGGATAATTGAATGAGTGCATCAGTAGTGCCAGGCTGATTAGATGTGTGCATCAATAGTATCTTAGTGATTGCACAAGTCCATTGTTAAAGCTGAAGTGATTGAAGGAAAGCAAGTGTACTGCTGGGGTGATTGTATTAGTGCAAGCGTATTACCTCAATAATAGAATGAATGCATAGGTACTGGATGCGTTCTAGGTTCACTGCAATGGTATTCCTTGCGTAATTAGAGGAGTGCATGAGTAGTGCCTGAGTGTTTGAATGAGTCCATGGGTTATGCCTCAGTATTTCCATGAGTGCATGGGTTGTAAGTTGGTTTTTGCATGAGTGCATAGGTTGTGCATGGGTGTTTGTATCACTGCATAGGTACAGCCTTGGTGATTGTATGAGTGAATGGTTAGTGCCTGGGTGAGTGGATGAATGCATGGGTAATGTCTGCATAGTTCAATGACTACATAATTAGTGCCTGCGTGATTGTAAGAGTGCATGTGTAGTGCCTGGGTAATTGAATAAGTGCATGAAAAGTGCAAGAGTGATTCGATGACTGCTTGAGTAGTAGCTGAGTGATTAGATGAGTGCCTGAGTAGTGCCTGGCTGACTGTGAAAGTACCTCCATTGCTGTTATAGACATAACAGTTGTGACTATATCTGTAACTCATTGTTTTAGTCATTCTGTCAGCACCAAACTACCTGTTTTAGTGTTTCTATCCTTATCTAATGAGGTATGTGTGAGTGAAGTCTAGGTATCACACTTGATTTCTAATTGGATACATGGCTCTCTAGGAGCATACATTGCTCCGTTACTCAGAGTGCACAAGCATCAGTAAGTTTCTAAAACTGAAAGCAACAATTCTCGCTTTTTCAAAGCACACAATAATTTATGAATGGCATACCTACATAAGTTTTCAAATATTTCTTGTGTCTTTAAAATATATATTCAGTATTTCCCAAAGAAACATTTCACACCAAGTGAAGACAGCACAATAACTCTCAAGAGACATTCTTCACTATTAACCCTCCTCAATTTTAAACACAGCATCTTTAAAGAAATACACCACCCTCACCATATACATTTCAAAAGCCTTAAAGGACATAGATCACAATGTAAATATATATTTGATTTCATAATAGATATACACCGTCAGGCCATTTCCCCAAAATATATAGTTCTCTACACCATCGTACAATAAACTGCAACCAGAAAAAACATATCTAAACATGTGCAAACCGGTCAAGCAAGTTAAAAACTCACATTACCAAACACTTCCTACTACATACCTAACAAGTATTACTACTTCATATGCTTGTGCAGCCCATTTTCTTATCTTTTGTTCATGACTACACTACTCCTTTTTAATAATGTGACTAAAAGTACTACAATTCCCAGTATGCAAATAACATAGATCTGTCTGTTCTGCACATGATGCTTAGGCATTTAAAACACTGTCATTTTTAAAGGCATTGCTCCTTGTAACTTTCACTGTACTAACATTTTAAACACATACCCTCTACCAGATACAGTTAATCTGATATATTTTTTTTATATCCCTGTGATACTCTTTTTTATCACACTCCCATATGCATCTTCATTTCTAATGTACATTTTTTTTAAATAATTAAAAAAGTTATGTACATACCAGAGAATTGACGTATAGTATTGACACTTTTAATATTTGTAAAAACTAAGCACAAGAATAGTATACCAATCTCATACTAAGCAACTATAAAATGACAACCTCTTCCACTTTCCACTTGATCATGAGGAAGGCAGCAAATGAAATCATGTCTTTAATGTTAGACTGCTGTATCTCCACTTGTAAATGGTCAGCTTCTGTTAACCCTTTCCCTCTCTTTCAAAACAAGATTCCTGTCAATGCATGTTTGCTATCATCGTGGAGTAATCGTGAAAAAACACTGGAGTCCAAACCTATATTTAGCTTCAGTTTTTTTTACTTTAAATACTGAACAACAGTTTATTACATAGTCCTGAATTAGAAATTGAAGTGTTTCATTAATTAAATTGTGTCATAAATCCGCAATTTTAAAAAAAATGTCCTGTCTCTTTCCCACCCTTACCCCCAATACATATGCTACTTCCAAAGGAGGTATAGCAGTTGTGGTTTACTCCACAGATTCAAAAGCATATCCATGTCTGTATCACATTTCTTTAAACAACAGCAAATAATAGGACTTCTTGCTAATGCATCCAACACACTACCTAAATGTATTCAGTTACATGCTGACAACATCCAATCAAATACATCTTTTTTTTAAACACTCCATTTTAACTGCTTTTCATTTGGAAAACAACCTCATTCAGTTCCAGAATTCTCAGGACTGCTATTGCTCCTTCACTTCAAAATGCTTAGAGTGTGGATTGTTGGCCACAGCTATATCTATTGCACAGCTGTTACACAGCTGTTTAGAAAAGACTTAAAAACGTTTCTGTTTTCCGCCATCTAGTCTGTTTGACGATGTAGCTGCTGGATCCGCTACATACATCAGCGCCAAGACGCCACGGCAATCAAGCACTTTATAAACTTGTATCATATCCTATCCTATCCTACTAAAGAGGCTGCAAAAAAGAGAGGTATTGACAGGGACTTGGTGGCCAAATGTGGAGATTGCTTGGTTTGGCCAGAGAGGGTAAAAGTTTAATCAGTTGCTGACTTTGGTTAAAACCATTGTGGATTGCCGAGCTTATCACCTCATGATTGTGCACTGTGGTGGCAATGACCTAGGCACTGGTGTAGGGCTGGAAATCCTAATGAAAGATACCTTTGCAGAACTGAAGTCACTTTTCCATCACACTGTCTTGGTGTACTCTAATATATGCCCAAGAGAGAAATGCAAGGGACCAAATCAATTCTGTCAACATATTGACAAAGCCAGGAAACATGTTAATAAAACTATTTTTGCATTCCTCAGAGACCATAACATGGGATCAATCTATAACAACTACCTGGGTTTTGACATGCATGGAATTTATAGAAACGGTGGAGCGAACTTTACAGATGAGGGCAACAGGGTATTTCTAAGTAACCTGAAACTCTGCATCAGGTATTATGTGTAGCTATCATATACACACCATCAACACAACAGCTCTTGTCAGAGCCACCCTAGTACCCGAAATGTTAATTTGTTTTCTAAAGATCCTTTTTTTTTAGTTGTTAGGAATTTTCGTGACAATGTTGCGATGGTCGAGAATAAGTCGCCTAATCGCAAACCAAAGGCAGACATTCAACGGCCACCAGCACATGCTAAAATAACTAAAAGAAATCCATTCTAAAAATTCCACTACACATATCACTATGTATAGGCTTTTTTTTAAAACATGTTTAAACTCATGTGTTTGTAGTAAGTTGCTTTAGAAACCATCTTTAAAACCTATTTTTTTATTTTCGTGGTTATTCAGGGCGTCACAATACGTTGTTAACTGCGACAATTGCACCTTTTCCCTAAAGTGTACAAATAATATATTCACACATATTACAGCATTTTACATACTAGGGGTTTTCATACTGTATTGTCTAAAGACATGTTTTTTTAGTGGCTTTTTATAAAAAACATCTTTAAAACCTATTTTCCGTTTTCGCGGTAATGCCAGGAATAGCAATGACACCAATACCCATGACAATTGTGCCTTTTTTACAGGCTGAAAAACATATCTATGCACACACATATTATAGTGTTTTTGGCACTATCCAGACCATCCAGCATTTTGCAATTTCCCCATTCACGAAAGAATTGCGAAATCAGCTGACTGCCGTGATGGCCGCAATGTAGTTTGCCTGTAAAAAAGGTCTCCCGGCAGACAGCAAAAGATTGTACCTTCTTATTTTCTGTACCCACACCTCACTATGTGCTGTGCCGCCGAACAGCCATAAAATGGCCATTTTGTCTCAGAATGTGAATGTGGTACTCAAAAATAGAACACTGGCCTCTTTCTTAGGTGTAAGCAAAACGCTGATGCTTTTGAGATGTTATCCCAAGCAGGAGGAAGCACTGAATTCAGCAAAGAAATGAAGGTGTTAAAATACAAATATTACATTAAAAAATGTGTGTTTCAAGTCTGGTATTGTTTTCGTGCCTCCGTGTGCTAAAAGTCGGACTTACCCAAAGAGCCGGTGAAACCAGATGTTTACACACTGTTTGCCTTGTAGTGCCTCCTCAAATCCATCCATGTCAGCAAATGGATGGATGGCCCATTTGACACTGCAGAGAGCCTCTTAATTGATGTAAAATTATAGAAAATGGAAATCCTTCTGTTCCACTATGCTGAATTTAAAACCACAGATTTAGGAAAAGCTGAAAAATCAAATTAGGATTGAGGGCGTGGATCTGGGGACAGCACAAGCAGGTGAAATTTGTTATCCACTCACAATAAAAGAAAATATGTGAATTTGTGGGAAGCAGAAAACAAACGCAAGAACGTGTACAGTATACCGAATACTAAATAAGGAAAACAACCTGGGTTAATACCTTAATATATTAAAACATTTGTTTGCTCCTCCCTCCTATTATTTCCTGTTCCTTGATTAAGGTGCTATATATGGGATGGTTTTGTTTTAGTGAGCACTTGTACCAATTACTGATTTGTATTTTTATAGTCTGGAACTTGTGTGTACAATTTAAAAAAACAGCAAGGTCAGACAGAGCTTCATTACGCTAAGAAACCCTCATTGTTTCCACTGTCAGTGCTTGGAGGCAGTACAGACTTGCAGACCCCAATGTTGTGCGCCTCTCTTAGTGGTAGCTGATGCTAAACTAGCAGCATTTCTCCCCTCATTCTGCTTCGCTAACCCTGACCCTCAAAAGCACTCATTAATCTATTCCTAACTGAAAGTTGAGATTTTCAGTTGTGACAATTTTTTTCATTAAGACTGAGCAGAAGAATCTTGTGTGCCTTCCTTAGGTCTCACTTCAGCCTCTCCAGTGCAGTGATCCAAGTGTCCTCTCACTAGGAGTCGCTTCAGCTAATCTCTTAGGCTCCAGTGAAGTGGTCCAGTGCGCCATCAGTATGGCTCTCGTCGGCTCAACTGTAAACTCCAGTGCATTGATCCAGTGTGCCTTCACTAGGTCTGACTTTAGCTCTGCCAGTGCAGCCATGTGTGCCTTCACTAGGTCTCACTCCAGCTCCTCCAGTGCAGTAATCCAGTGTGCCTTCACTAGGTCTCACTTCAGCTCCTTCAGTGCAGTGTCTCAGCAAGGATGTATGACATTACAACGCATGCTTTTACCACGCATGCCTTTACAATGCTGTTTTTACAACGCATGCCTTTACAACACATAGTGCTTTGGGGCGCTGGATAGTGAATAGTTTAATTTACTATTCCAACTCCAGTCCCCGTGGATAGTAGGGAAGGTGTTGGATAGTAAATTATACCTATTCCCTATCCAAGAGCGCCCCTCAGCGCAATGCGTTGTAATGGTTTGCGTTGTAAAAGTTGCATCGTAAAGGCACTGCGTGGTAAAAGTTGCGTTGTAAAGGATGTTTCCCTCTCAGCAACAACGTGCAGGCAGCAAGGGTTTTCTTTTTTTTATTGTCACCTACAGCTGTGTCGAAGATAAAGGCCAAGTTAAGGGGCCGCCAGGTGGCTCCTTTTGATCGAGAATCCTGACTGGACTTGGCCTGGAACCTAACTATAATGCAAATACAATGGACGGGAAACAAGAACACAGCTTGTTATCTCTTCACAGGTACTTATAAGAGACGCATGCTTTTGACTTTGTTCAGTCCCTTTATGTGAGTTAGTGCATGCACTGTAAGACTGTCCGATGCGTTGGTCTGTCCAAGTACTTACAAAATTATCAATTTAAATAATACTATTTTATTTCTTTTATATCGCTACTCATCCCAATGCAGGGTGTCAGAGCGCTTTACATACCATACACAGACATTGATAATAAATCATGTACTTGTGTAAATCAATGTACAAGATGTGTTACATGAGTCAGTGAGGGTTATAAGGTCTAGGGGTCACATGTCCTTCACAGCTCACTGTGCTACATTAGAAGGATTATAATTTATGAACTGCAATTAACAAAAGGATCTCTGTGTTCAAAGCAGTAACTTACTTACCTAGTTACACAAAATAAAAATCTCTCATCTTGCATGTTACGTGATGTGCTTTGCAGGGGACACATTAACCTTCTACACTACTGTGATGCAAATCTGGGACTACACAAAACTCATATCTCTCCTACAAATGCTTTAACCTCCAGAGCTATCTCACCATTATTATTATTTCCTGTGACTTACTGGGCACCTCTGTAGGTGATGCCTTAACCCCATAAACATTTTTAAAATGCAGACTTTGCAACCAATTAAGCAGAAGAGATTTACTGTCATGCTACTCCTTATTGCCAGTTTCTTTGTGGCAAGGCTTTGGAAAAGAATATATTATTAGTTGAGGCCCAGATTTTGCGTTGGGATTGCACCACTTTTTTTGGCACAAGCCCAAAACAAAGTCGTATATATTAAATTTCATAATGTGCTTAAATGTACTCATGATATACCTGATAAACATATGTGTGAGGTCTTAAGATCTGATGTCACTTGCAGATAGATCCTTTTCTGTGATCCCAACTGAAATTCCACGTGTCGTGGCGTCAAGTGCTATGGTGGCACGCGCCATGATGTCACTTGCAAACTACCTAACTTAGTTAGTCCCCACACTTCTTTTGTTTAGGACATTTGCCCTGGAGGAGGGGGTGGTGGTACGCAGAAGGTCGGGCAGAAGGGGAGGTCAGTCAGTATAATCACATGTGTAACTAGTTTACTGTGCAGTTTTAGCTGCCTGCATCCTGTTCTGGGGCGAGAGTAGACAGGAAGCAGGGAGCAGCGTTCCCCTCTCCTCTTGTTTCGGGACCCAGCAGGGGTGCATTTAGGCTTGCAAAAATGTCTTCGATTCTCGCAGGTACGCACATTTAAAAGTAGAGAATTATGATTGGCCCTGGGATCTTTATTTCCCTAGGGCCATCTCGCTCCTGCGGAAGTCAGAGTCCCGCAAGTTCTCTGATTGGCTGCCAGCAACATGAGAAAAGTGTTGCTCCAAGTCATTATAAGACTCGGGGACTTAGCATAGCAAACAAATGCTCTCAGACACTTTAAACATGCCTATTTGAAAGTGGAATACTCTGCTAAAACAGTTTCCATTGATTTAGGGAATGATTACGAATTAAATAAAGCGCCCCAATAATGCCGCTAAATTAAACTTTTTTGTGCTGCTAAATTGCAATTTTTGTGCCGCAAAATTAGCAAATCTATGCTGCAAAATCCTGGAGGTCTGACCAGGGATGTATTACTGCACAGTCCAAACCCATTTTTATCTAGTGAGTTTCTATAAAAATCATCTCTAAAATCTATTTTTTCCACTTCACAGTGACTCCTAGGAGTCATGAGGACATCGGTAACCGCGATCACAGCGATGATGTCACAGAAATGCAAAGCAATAGCAGGATTTCAATAGCTACCACCACATTCAAAATTTACAACTGTATAATTGATTTGGACTGGGTATGTGAGTGGGTGTGTGGGTGTCGTAGTGGGATTGTGAGTGGGTACCTGTTTCTGTGAGTGGATCTATTAGTGGGTGCATAACTGTCTGAGTGGGTCTGTCTATCAGTGAGTGTGTGAGTGGAAGCATAAGTGTCTCAGTGCGTCTGTGAGTCGGTGCTTGTGTCCGAGTGGGTCTGTGACTGTGTGTATATGTCTCTAACTATGTATTGAGTGGGCGCGAGAGTCTCTAAGTGCATCCGGGAGTGGGTGCATGAGCCTATGAATGCTTATATGAGTATACACATGGGTGTCTGAGTGAGTCTGTGAGTGGGTGCACTAGTGTCTGAGTGTGTATGTGAGTGGGTGTATGAGTGTCTGATTGAAATATGTGAGTCGGGGACTGCGATGAGCGAGGGTATTTGTTTTATAATTCCACCAAAGTTTGTGAAGATTTTGTGATAGTCGTGACGTCCGTGCGATGGTATACAGGGGCCGCTCTGGCGACTGCATCACTGTCGCAAATACTGAGTGTGATTAAACCCATCAATTCTGTACACATACCTTGTGTCACTAACACTCCCATATCTCAAACATGAGGTCAGAGTAACTCCACCCTGACCCCTTATGTTAGCTTTGACACAAATTTTAAGCCCTGGGAATTGTTTCCGATCGATAAAACAGCAGCCACAACTTTCTGTTCAGATTGAGTCCAGCCAATCGGAGCATTCCCGATGGTGCAAGCATTTGCAATTTTCAGTGAAATTGTTGCAAAATACGCAGCCAGAAATAACACTATATTGCTCTGCTTTAATTTCACAAAAACTACTGAACAGATTTGCACCAAATAACAAAAAAAATAATCTGCATAACAACATCTACCTTTCTGCCAAATTTGGTGTAATTCCGTCCGTTATTTTGCACCCCTATTTCTCGGTCTCCACTGCACAGATCACCCCTAAACTTTCCATGACACAGACTGTGACACTTTTTTGGATCATTTCAAGATGGTTGGTCAAACAACGCCAAAGCTATAAGCAAGTCAAAAAATGCTTTTCCTATGGAAATTTGGTGCTAACCATAACTACCTACTGGCAACCGCCAATAGGAGATATTTATATGTATACACATACAAAATCCAGCTCTCGCAGAAGTATCCATGAAAGAAGGCACGGACTCAGGCTTTCAGGATACGGCATTTGTTTATTCTCACAGGTCACCCTCAACCCATGAGACAAGAGAGACGCGTTTCGGCTTGCAAGAACCCTATGTCAATCTGGTTGGCGCCAATATGCCTCACATTATATATAGTCCTTCCCCCTTATAAGGTGTACATGAACAGAAAAGACATACTGTCAAGTTTGTAAACACCATAGATAACCCACGCGGCATATAGATGCTCAGTGCATCTGCGAGTTGGCCAAGTTACAGGTATAGCTAATTCTGATAAAAAATTACCCAGTGCATATGTAAATTAGCGTACTGTCTATTACCGCAACAAGCATGGATAAAACAAGCATTTGCAATGCAATAGGTCTCGCAGCATTAAAGTTTGAGTTACTTGCATTGTAAATGACAATGCTTTGTATACATTTTTTTTTTAGTTTGCAATTGCTATATAAACATTGTTTGTGAGTGGTTAGATGTTAAGCTAAGTTGGCAGTAATATAGAGTGCTAGTCTTGCTTGTTATTAGCATGCTGATTTAAAGCGCTCTGATACATGCGGGTAAAGTTTGTGCTATATTGAAATAATGGAGAAATAAACTGCAACTGGATAGGATAACGTAGTTTATTCGTGAACAGGTCATGTGTGAGTCTTAAAGGAAAAGTATAAAGCAAATGCGTAATTTTATGCAGGGCAGAAGTGTTTTCTAAATGTGTCCGATTGTTCGGGATAGTAGGGGGCACGGGGGTCGATGTCCAAATTATTGAAATGCTTTGGCCAAGATCAGACAGTTTGTTGCAGTGCGAAAACCTGGTTTCACAGAACAACACTAACGTGTATGACGCGTCTCCTAAGATGCAGCGCAGCTGGCGAGGAATAACGGGATGTCCTGCTAGAGTGAAAGTGAAGGCACGTTTTGAGAGTCGCTCGAATAGATAGCAACAATGTGCTATTCCAACAGCTCTGCTTCATTCAAGAAGCGCCCAGTGATTGTTCACCAGCAGCAGCAGCGCTAGCCCTGGGAGGAGGGGGGGGGAGGGAGGCAGGGAGGGGCGGAGGAGAGAGAGCGCGGCGGAGAGGGCCGGGGCATTACCTCATGACTTGGACTGCAATCAAATGGGAAAGATGTGACTCACGGGGGCTAGTTTAGCCTTGGCTCCGATTCTACATGCACTTACTCCGGGGCTCTCACATTGGGCACCTCAGCAGGGAATTCAGGCTCAGTGATGTCCTTGAGGTTTGTTATTTCATTTAATTAAAAACTTTTCTGATATGTGATGAAGTTTCCGGGGTGTCCCCATAGGGCTCGAACCGGGGCGCCTTTGCACTCTGACAGGGTGCTAGAGTTATGGTCAGTGCAGGATTCTCTGTGCACAGTGTAGAGAGAGGGGTCTGCGTGTTTATTGACCCTCGTCTTGTGATGGTGAAGAAACGTGCGCCCTCTCCCTGCCTCCAGGGGGAGGTCGGTGCAGGGCTCACTGTCCACAGAGGAGTGAGTGAAGCTCTAGGGACCAGTGCTCCGATGGTGATGTAATGCCGGACTCTGGAGGCATGCGAACGGAGGGGGTGTCAGGGCTGCACCACGAAGAAATTACAAAACAAAGTTTGTGTGGCAGAAAATGCCCCCGGAATCCCGCCGCGGCCGCCCCGGAAGTCAGGCAGGGTCGCCTGTGATGGGGGCGGGGCCGCGTCCGGACCGGAAAAGGAGGCAGGCGGAGTGAATGCGTCTCGCGGCCCGGGGCTCCTGTGAGCGGTGGAGAGCCCCGGGGCCTCCAGCAGGAGTCTGCGCAACTGTTGCGGGGCTCCCTTGACCAAGAGGGAGCCCCGGGAAAGGAGCTGCCAAGAGCCGCTGCGTGAACTCTGTGGAGGGGTCACGGGGCACATGCCCGGTGCCTGCCGCGTGCTGAGATCGGAGTCCCCCGAGATTGGCCCGGTAAGTTTAAAAGAAGGCGGGGGGGGCTCCGTACGTGCTGTTGCCCTGGCCAACCATGGCCCGGGAGGATCACGATGAAGCGCGCATTGCAAGAGAATTGTGGCGAAAGCGCGCCCACACAGCAAGGAGCCAGCAGCCAAAGCGCGCTCACAAGGACAAATCGAGGCAGAAAAAGCGCGTGGCCGACTCGTGTCTCACATTCCCAGAAGTCAGTAACATTAGTTGTCGAGCTTGGACAGCATGCTTCGCATGCTTATTCCAGCTCGACCTAAAAATTGATTGGTTATATACATTGTATAACAACCGCGCTCCAGGGAAAGTTATAAAAATATAAATGCAACGCCAACCCTTTCATCTCATGTCACCTGAATTAATAAGATAAAATATGTGAAATTATGACAACATGCTGCTGCGAGTCACTGGATTATTAAAAAGAAACAACACCTCTGACCCGAAATGTCTGCCGAGGCTAATGGCAAATCCTTCAGCTAGCGACCTTTGCCCTCTACACAAAAACAGTGTTAACTTCAATCACGTTGCAAGTGCCACATTCCCGCAACAATCACCGAGGGGCAAATGGAAAGGGTTGATGGTAGTCAGAACGCGGGGTCAACTTGTACACTAAGTGTGTACAAGTGACTTCAATGTCAGTCTCCAAGCACATGCTTGAATCCCGATGGGACTACCACTCCCATAATGCGACATGACGGTTGAAGTTGATTTGCAGAAGTTCACTGCCAAATTTCAAAATGCAGAAGTCAATGCCATAGGTCAATCAAACCAGGGCCAGAGGTGAAAGATCACAAAGTCAGAATTGGCCCACAGCATAGAAAAGGAGTTCAACACAGGTACAAAACTCTGGGTTGAAGGGGGACCGATGTATAACAATGTGTACGCCGAACACACCTCACAGCGTCGTATATATACCTTACAATCATCATGAAAGTTCTCCCCCCTCCAAAAAACGAAAACCTAAAAAAACGATATTATATTCATATATAAATATATATATATTCACTGAAAAAACCATAGGTTATACACCATATATAGTTAGGAATTAGCATTTTTAAAACCTTATTTTACTCACACAAAACCATTGAAATTCCATATATAGTTAGTTGCACTAGCTATATATCGCGCACCCGCAATCCACTGCTGATGATGTCACATATTACATCATTCATGACATGGTCAGTGACATCACTGATGACATCACTGATGACATCTCAAATGACATCACTGATGACTCCACTGATGACATCTCATTTGACATCAATGACCACATCACTGATGATATCATTCATGTGACAATACAATGCATCTCCTCACATTTTAATATAACCTCTGTTTCACCCAGTGTTAAATACAGAGTATAATTTTTGAAACCATTGACACACCAATACTAGTTACTACATATGTACTCACTGATTCCTACGTCTACACACACATTCACTCATTCACCCATACAATCATTCATACATACAATCACTCATCTTTACAACACTATCATATGCACTCATACACCTATACAGACACTCACACTCTGCCACTCATCCATGGAGTTACTCACACACCTAGTCAGTCCTGTAAAGAATCAATCACACTTCCATTTTCTTGTCTATACAGTTAAACATAGAGCACCTTACATTTTCAAACATATACTAACACATACTTACCTTGTTATACAATCATTGATATAAGTACACATTGATCTGCACAGAGTCACACACCTCCCAGCCAGCCACACACACACTCAGTCTCCCATACAAATACTTGGACAATCAATCAATAACCCATATAGTTACTCATATAGCTACTGATCAACACATGCAGCAGTTTACAGAACAACAGACATAATGATGCACAAATTAAGACAGTTTAGTCACTAACCCATGCACTCAGTGAGATACATTTAATCACTCACTCATACAGTCAGTCATGCACCTACTAAATCCTTCGTCCAGACACTTATACATCCACTCATTCTTCAATATGTAAGACATATTTAAACTTTACAGAAACATAAAATCACTGGATGTTGTTATCAGTGATGTCATCAGTGATGTCATTTGAGATGTCATCAGTGATGTCATCAGTGATGTCACTGACCATGTCATGAATGATGTAATATGTGACATCATCAGCAGTGGATTGCGGGTGCGCGATATATAGTTAGTGCAACTAACTATATATGGAATTTCAATGGTTTTGTGTGAGTAAAATAAGGTTTTAAAAATGCTAATTCCTAACTATATATGGTGTATAACCTATGGTTTTTTCAGTGAATTTTCAAGGTTTTGTAAATGCTAATTCCTAACTATATATGGTTTATAACCTATGGTTTTTTCAGTGAATTTCAATGTTTTTTTAATAGCAAATATCTATAGCTGTAAAATGTATTCTTATTTAAATCCAAAAATATATTTTATATGTTTATTAATAATTTTTTTTAAATATTTTTTTTGTTTCGCTCCCGGTCCGCGGACCGGGAAGCTTCCCGTTAGCTCAATTTGATGCCGCGACCCGGTCCGCGAACCGGTAAAAAATCAACATAGTGACGGTATCGCGTTGCCGCGTAATGCGTCTTATGACGTACTGCGTTAGCGCACCCGGAAGTGCCCCGGGGCGCGGACCGAGGCGCGAAACGCAGCTCCCCGGAAGCGATCCGCGGCGCGTCGCGAAAACGCGACGTATCGCGTTGCCGCGTAATGCGTCTTGTGACGTACCGCGTTAGCGCACCCGGAAGTGTCCCGGGGCGCGGACCGGGGCGCGAAGCTTAGCGACCCGGAAGCTAACCGGGGCGCGTTCCGCAGCGCGTAACATGAGCGTGAGAGGTCATGTGACTTGTTAATAAAACTTTTCATTGGTTCATTTCACTTTTGGTTTCATAATGATGTAAGGCTAGGTCAGGTGACCTAAAAATAACACTTTTCATTGGTTGAGAAGTATTGTTTTTCCCAAATGATGAAAACCCCTCCTTCTTTCCTCACTCTGACTTTCATCATTGTGAGAGGAAGACCTATTTTGCTTGTTGGAAAATGGCTTCATTGGTAGCTTCAGCTGGTGGACCCCCACCACCACCTCCACCTCCTCATGGGAAGAGAGGACCACCTCCCCAGGTCATTACCAACACTGAGGAGGAAGATGAAGAAATGGATGAGGAGGGAGAAGAACCACAGTTCTTAGAAGAGGTGCCCCGGGTTTCCAGAAAGAAAGCCAGTTTCATCTGGCAGTTTTATTCGATCCCTCGTGGCCAAAAAAAAGTCAATGCGAGGTATGTCACCTGCCGCATATGCAAAGAACAATTGTCCAGAGGGACGGACAAAAAATATAGCTATGGAAATCACACAATGCACAGGCACATGACAAGGAAGCATCCACTAAATTACAGCCGGGCGGAAATAAGGGATATGCAGGACAATCCAAGACCAACTCCTGTGGCCAGACCAACAATACCGATTTCTCTAACACCAGAAGAGGCACGGGAAACTGTGCCAAATATTCAAGAAAATTTTGGGCACATGATTCACTTATGTATGCACTGTCGTGCATTATTAGCTTGTGACAACATGAGCATCAATGCACTCAACCTGGCGTATGAACACCATGATTGCCCTAACCGCCCCCAGTAATTTTTTTTTGCTCCTGTTGAGCCCTTTTCAACGCCTGTTTTTTGTTGTTCCCCCCCCCCCAAAAAAAACCAAAAAAAATATAAAATCGTTCAAAAAATACAAAAAAAACTAAAAATGTTCAAAAAATAAAAAAAAAATATAAAACAACAAAAATATTTAAAAAAAAGTTCTTTTCAGAACTACCTTCCCTTTCAAAAAAAATTGCTAGAATGTTTAGCACTCTGGCAAGCTCTATTTCTTTTGGTTCGCTCCCGGGTTAGCTTCCCGGTACGCGGACCGGGAGCTAACCAAAAAAAATGTTTACAAAAAAAAAGTGTAAGTATAAGGAAAGTAAACAGAGAGTGATGTTAAAAGAAAGACAGCTATAGGGAGTAAAGAAGAGATACTGTTTAATAGATCTATTTACCGAAGAAAAGACAGAAGAGGGTATAATTGTGAAAAACAAAATAGATAACGAAGTGAAAGAAAAAAAAAGAGAGTATAACATTAACAAAGAAGAGTTTCTTGGAGAATGTGAGTGAATGTTCAAAATAAGATTAAAACATGAGGAATAACAGAGAGAAAAAATAGAAAACAGAAAACAAAAAATAACAGAAAAAGATTAATTGAAACAGCAAAGAAATGTAAGTAACATAGAGCCATATCATCAACATAGGCAATAAAAGTTTTGCAGCTTTTATTGGCAGAAATGTGTCGCTAAAGCTGCTTTTGTGGCAGAAAACTGCCGCTAAAACCACTTTTGCACCAGTTTTCTGCCAATAAAAAGAGCAATAATTTTATTGGCTGTGTTCATAATATTCCCCTTAGTGTGCTTCAACTACACAGAGAAAGCATTATGAACAAGTAGTGATAGAGTGATCAGTCAAAGACACTAAGAGTAATAGAGACGGAGTGAGTGAACAAGAGTGAGGAACTATGAGAAGAGAGGGACTGAGAAAAAGAGTGGAAGGAGTTGAGTAAGTAGGTAATAGAGAAAGGAATGAGGGAAGTAGCAAAGGCAGGAAACTGAGGGTTAAAGAAATGAAGCAGTGGAACTAATAGTAGTTAAATGTGATAGAAATGTAACGAAAAGAGTACAAAATATTTACCTTATAATTGTCGTTAAATTACTCACTTTTTGTTTTTATACTTTCAATCTGTGAAAGAGAGAACAAACATTTGAAAAATATTAAAACATGTATTTAAAAATTAGAAAAGACAAGGGAAAAGATTGAAGGACAAACAGTTTTTCAACAACTTTGACACTTACAGAAGCTTCTGCTTCTCCAGGCCCCCTACACAGTCCTAAAGATATACATTTTAAACTAACAGTATCTTGATGCAGATGAAGTGAGGCCTATCTTAAAACATGGTGCATCTTTTGCATTGCTGTTGTTTCAGAAAAGTGTCGCAAGACACTAAAATTTTAAATAATTGCTTCAGGATGCCAATAAGATGTCTACTATCCAGAGGTTTGTTTGAGGTGAGGCCTACTCAGGGTTGCAGATGAGATTTACACTTGTTGAAGAGTACAGAGGAGATAATACATGTGAAGGTCTACCAATGAAGTGAGTCATGTCCACTGCACTCTTCAACAAAGTCCAAACCTCCTATGTTTCCCTGGACAGACCTAAACTTGATCTGCACAATGTGATTCGTAATGATAGGAAACACAGGTGATGTAATTGAAATACGTGCAATTTATTTTGCTCATTTCACAATCACATCACTTGTGTTTCCTTTGCTTAGGTATCTCATTGTGCAGATGTAGTCTAGCATATAAAAGAATACGCAGAAGTGCAGCACTGCATGCAACAACTTTGACACTTACAGAAGCCTCACCTTCTCCATGACTCCTACACAGTTCTACATATACATCATAAATGCAAACAGTACAGAATTAATTATACATGTTAAATGGTTTATTTTTGCTGTTCTCAGAATGTATCAAAATTCACTAAAAACAGTGACTTGAAGGTATTCATCATATAACAGCGGGGAAAAAAAAACACAATCAAAATGATTGTGTTTAAAAAACCCATACAACATAAGAAATCAAAATTCAGAACTCCTTAAAGTTAACTTACTTTCCATGACGTCCAAGGATGTCCTATGAACAGCTTACACTCTTTTGTGCTGTTATTACTTTCAGCCCGCCACTTTCTGAAAGAAAATCTCCATCGTTTTTAAAAACACGTTACATGCAATAAATGACTTCTTGCTCTCTACCACAAGTTTCCACAAGGCCAAATCTGGTCAGAGCCATTTATAACTCTTGGATTTCTTGTAAGCCAATCCCGTCATTTGGCATTTCCGCAACTTTCAGAATTAAAATGTTGAAGATCATTTTCACAATCCTGGAATAGTAATATCTTCCCCTTCTTGCTCAGTCATGTTCTACATTTCCTATGACACTGATACTGCTTACTATGAAGCAGACTTACACTACCTCTATGACTACTACAATTATTTAATTCTCTACATCACTTTTAATCACAAAGCAATGTAAAACAGTAGACAGCATTGCAGACTTACATTCCCTCTACTCCATGTTTTGATTGGCTGCTTCAATTAGCTTATAAAAAGAAACAGTTTTTCTGAACTCATTCAAAGTGCACGTATTTCTCCATGACGTCCAGTCCTATGGTTAGAAGTTATGTATCTGAACTACACTTATCCTCAAGGCCAAATTGTGTAGGAGCCATTAGAACTTCTTGAAATTCCACAGAGCACATCCCGAGATTATTTCCCTAAAATTTTGGTTTTAAAAACACCAGGTAAGAGTTTTTAAGGTCATACGGCAATTTTTTTTTGAAAATTAAAACAGAATCATTGCAGAATGACCAGCCATTTCTAGACTTTAAATAAGCTGTGTAATGTCCTGATGTTATTGAAGGGCCGTCATGATATATAATTGCTGCAGTTACAAAAGTCCTTCCTGATATTGACAACTGCGAAGCTACAAAATTTTTAATTAAAGTTGTCAATTTTGTTCCATCAGGCCTACATCGTTGGAACATTAAAATGACATACTGGCCATATGTTCGTATAAATAATGTGGACATCATTTCAGATTTACATTGGCTACACTCCATGTTGTGATCAGCTGCTTTTACTAGCTTATTAAAGGAGACTGATTTACTGTCTGGCAAAGTTAAATATATAAATCTTTCTGAGTCTACACTAGTAGTACTTGATACCATACAGTTCTCGCAGTCATGCTGCCATTGATAAGAAAGCCCAAACAGCTGATCTACATCTACACCTTCAGCATGTAATACATCAAGCATATACATTAAAAACTCCTGACAATCTTGCTGAATATTTTGAGAGAATTGTGTTTGGCCTGAACATCTGTCTAACAGATTTCGAATTTCAGACACACTTTCTATGTTTCTTCTATCAGTGCTACATTTCTCTAACACAGAATTTAACAAACTGCAAAATCTTTGATCAGAATTGACCACAATCTCTTCTTTTACATTTTCTAGAGAAAACAAAACATTAACCACTACATTAGCATAGCAGTTGACACCAGAACTGTTTTCAAATTGAAAACCAACAACATCTTTAACAGAATCCTTTTTGTTTCTGCTTGTAATTTTAGGTTCATCGACTTTTCGTCTTTTTGCTACAACCTCCCCAGTATTGGTCACATTTCTTCGTTTCCAGCCTACCACACGTTTCTCAAACAAAGGATACTGAGGCAAATGTGGCGCATACTCTCTTCTTAACCTATTGTATTCCTTAACACAATCTAGATCAGCACAAATGTTTGTGACATCACACTCAATCAAGTACAATCCCGATAAAGTTCTAACTCGTGACAATGCCACATATGCCATACCCTCCTTGAACACAGAACTGCCAATATTCACCAATGCACTGTCTACACTTAAACCTTGCGATTTATGGATTGGCACCGCATATGCCAAGCAAACAGGAAACTGCTTACGGCGAACATATAAGTCTTTTACAAGCAAAAATCTAGCAGAGCAACGACCAATTAGCTGTACTTCCTCAATGCCATCAAATTTAATTTTTAAAAATTCAATTCCATCTCTATTTCTGTATTTTACAAAATCAACAACATTACCCATTGATCCATTTACCAGACCTCTTTCAACATGTAAATTCCTTCTTAAAATTATACGGCAGTTCAAGCACACATTCAGAGTCTTTTCAAAACCTGCAGTTTTAGATATACTCTTCTCTAATGAATCCAATTTTGTTTTCAGATTCTCAGACAAAATAATTGTTGATCCCATATGCTCTACTCTGTCAATAGCTTCCAGTTTCACAATCTCTTGCTTTTCTAAATGCAACATTTTGTTGTTGAATTTGGCACATTCTGCAAGAGTTGGCCTCAAACATATTCCAGATTTCTTATCAGTAATTTTCTGAAAAATATTCTCAGGCACAACATCTTGTTCTGGATATAAATTTGACAGTAATCGTGCATGTAAAGCTTCTTTCCCATGCTCGGTCACTTTTCCAATTCTAACATCTTGTAGAATAGTCTTGTAAACTTCATCCTTCGCCTGACGCATATTTTCATGCAGTTCAGCATAATTGAAGTTTAACCATATATTGACGTTGCCAATGCTGCCTAGGCACTTCCTGGTATCTTCATGCGTGAGCATTTTGAACACAGGTTGCCCTTTCACTGGTGTCAGCTGCAGAAGATCTCCGAAAACAATGATGTGTTTGCCACCAAATAACACATCATACTCTGTTTTGAGAACTTCTTGCATTCTCAAATGCACAAAGGCAAGCATGACATTGGAAACCATGCTTACTTCGTCAATGATAAGAAGTTTCATTTTCCTCAAGATTCTTGAAACTTCAAAACAAGCATCTCCAGATAGCTTGTGATATTGTAATTTGTTGTCATGCTCCACTGGCAGCATCAGTAAACGATGTAAAGTAATCCCTTTAATGTTATGTGCTGCCAGTCCAGTTGGAGCGGTGACAACACAAGACAGCGATGACTCTGTCCTTTCCTGCAAATAGCATGAAATTGCTTTAATGAGGAAACTTTTTCCAGTTCCCGCTTCTCCACTCACGTACAGTCGGACAGGCTTCAACGACGTACATGAGCACTCTTTCTTGTCATGACTTAATCCATGATCAATTTGCATGGTAACTTCGTCATATATTTTCCTCTGCTCAACGTTGAGTTGTCTTTCCAACTCTTCTAAGTTAACCGCATCCTCCTGAGCATGTGCCATGGCTCTTTCCACTTCATTCATGGCAGTGGCAGCTTCATTTTCGATAACAGGTCCTCCTAGTGGATCCTGACTCAATGAAGCAGAACTCTGACTGTCCTGAGAACTGTCTCTGGCAATCTCGGCTGCAATCGTTGCTTCCTGCTCAATTTCCGCATTCAACATTTCTACATATTTGGGAAAAGCAGGACATTCTATGGTCTCCTTGGCGGCATTGAAAGAGTCTTCGTAACAGAGGAAATCTCCAAGCAGTTCCTCTTCTGCACGCCAAGGCTTGAAAAGTTGCAAAAGTGCTAAATAGAAAAACTCCTTTTTTTCAGGAGATTCGCCACTCAATTTTCGATGGTTTACCAAGTGGCATTTTCTTTGCTTGACCAGACATCCCTCACTTCCTATTACAGCATACACTCCTTTCTCAGTATCTTCTTTGATGTTCCTCTTGAATATGTAATTTTGAAGAACCTCATACAGACAAACATTGTCGAGGTGACTGCTTCTATTTGGATAATATGTATCCAACATGTTGGTCTTCAAAATGTCGGTACTGTTTGGCTCCTTTTCCGCCAAATACTCAATTTCCCGCACAGGTTTCAGAACTCGATTACGCGTTGCAGCAAGACCAAGACTCGCCCAAACGATACTCCTGGACTTGGCATAGAGACTTGCTGAAGACAACCGGTCAGAGCATTCGTAAGCTCCAATTTCTCGATGCGACAACATCTTCAGACTGAAACTGTACAACTTCTTGCTGAGGCTCTTTTCATGGGAAATGTCCTCCCACATATCCTTCAATTCTGTCTTCTCTTTTTTGGTGATGTAAGACGTCACATACCGAGCCACAGCCATACAGTTATCAGCCACAAACTGTATATCCATGTTAGCATTCCACATGGACAAAATCACCGGGTTGTAGTCGTTGATGTACTTGGACTCTTCGTTCCTCTTCAAATTGTATGTGTTTTTAGGTGATTTCTTCATGACATTATGTCGCAGCGAAGACATCAAACTGTTTACTCTTCCTTTAGAAATCACCGGTCGTGGAAAACCGAAACGACATTTGGTGTAGAACTTGTCCTTGTTTCGGAATTTACGACGGCAGTACTTTCCACATCGATGGCTTTGGAAACGCAGAACTTTTTCTCTTAGGCTTTTCTTCTCCTTTGCGTTTGGAACAGCACACGTAGAATACTGTTGGATGAAACTCATCACTGAGTCTTCTGGATCCGTTCCAAATTTAGGTGCATCCTTGATCCACAGCAACATATGTATATGAGGAGCACCTCTTGCTTGGTACTCCTTTCTCGAGAAGAAATCCAACACCTCTCCAAGAGGTGGATTCTTCTTATTCATGATGAAAGACATCATAGCTTCAAATCTATGATTGAAGTACCTACATACATTGACTGGATCCAAAGAGCACAGTTCTCCGGGTGTCTTGAATTGGATGTTATCTACGTTAGCATTTGCCTCTCGTAGAAATTCAAGTAAGTCTTCCCAGCCATACTCGGCACAGCTCAGAGTGAGGAACCATGTGGGAGTACCTAAGTTCCTCAGCATACATTTTAAATCACCATGACGATGGTACCAGTACTCATTAGTACCACGCTGACACGCCATGAGATTAATCAGGTGAGAATCCAAAATACTGTCTTGGACATTGACTTTATCCATAAAGTCACTTGCCGAGATGTTTTGCATGTGTATACCACTTTTCAAGATGTGGTTCACTGCATATGACAGTCCAGACAGATCGCTTTCAAACAGGAGATGAAACAAATAGGGAATGCATTGTCGAAACCTAGCATCTCCTGCATGCAATCGCAAATTCCGGTATTCAGAAGCAGGAATTTGATGAGGTCGCTCATCATATCTTCCTCCCTGACCTGTTGGAAAAAGCTGTGGGAAACACCGAGCTTCCAAACTTTCCTCCCAAACACTAATGGGACTCCCTTTGGCTTGTTTCATTTGAAACAACTCAATAGCATTCCCCATGACTTCCTTGGAATGCAAAGGATGAACACTATAATGTTCATATATTTCTTCACTAGTAGAGGGTTCTACTTTCTCAATTTGACCAGCACACACATCGCTATCCTCTTCCTCACTTACTTCCTCTTCTGCAACATATACATTCTTATAGTATTTATTATTTTTTTTCAAATACAATGTTGCCTTTTTAACTTTCCTAACATCTACTAAATCTTGCCATATTTTCTTATTCTTTGTCGGAACCCCATTAACTAAGATAACCAGAGGTTCCTCTTCCACTTTTTCTACTCCAATTGTGTTAATGTTTTTCTTCAAATCTAGAGGCAAATAAACAACTCTTCCCTTTAATCCTCTCTGTAAATCTGATGGAGGCAATTTCCCTGTCTTTGGCTCCATTCTTACAATAGCCTGAAAGGGATGGATACTTTGAATCAAAATAGATTCATAAGTATTTAAATCCTTCAATTCAGAAGGAATCTCAACCAATTCCAGATTATTATGAACTGCTCTAGCAGGCATCTGGTTTTGATTTAATTTGCAACAACAATAAGTACACACACGTTGATCAAATCCCAAATCAAAACAATTTTCTACCATCAAGTATGTTGCAAAATCCTTCCATTC
Source organism: Lissotriton helveticus (assembly GCF_964261635.1). Classification (NCBI taxonomy): domain Eukaryota; kingdom Metazoa; phylum Chordata; class Amphibia; order Caudata; family Salamandridae; genus Lissotriton; species Lissotriton helveticus. The sequence goes on along the minus strand of NC_136057.1, from coordinate 1,179,414,094 downwards.
ACTATTATTTTCCCTTTCACTTTTTGCATATAAATCCACTAACTTAGTCTGATTCTTATAATAAGTGCGTCGACAACACACACAAGTGAAATTAGGCCTCTCACTTGATTTCACCTGAAACGTCGCAATTTCCCTCTGGAAATTATCTGTACTGGAAACCTGTACACTATCTTCCACATTACCCTCTTCTTCTGGGTCAATTTCAACATTCTCCTCTTTACTTCCAAAGTAACAAAACTCAATTTCTTCACATATGTTCTTCACATCTATTTCAGAACCATGCAAAAGAGCAGCGCATAATTGTTTAAGCATAATTGCTGGACTCTTAGCATAATACAACATTCTAACTAATTTCCTCACTTTATTATGATGCACTGCTAGCATCCTGAAATGATGAAAAACACTCTGGCAAACTCTCCTGGAAAGACAAGCCAGTGAATGACCATGCAAACCTGTCACTTCTCTCACTCTGCAAGGATCTAATTCTTGCAACAACTTCATTTTCTACTTCAAACTTTTCTTATTAAATGACCGTACAAAATCACAAAGCAAATTGATGGAATCCTGTCGCACACTGCAAATACTACTACACTTCCAGGTGTACACAGGACCCTTAGCACGTCTTCCTAAAACCTCATTACCTAACACCTCTTCTGCCTCTGTTGTCACAAGTTTTTCTTTTTCAACTGGACAACCATCTTTCACTTCATAAGCACGACCACTGGTGTCAACTGCATGCACCAAATCATTATCCTGGAAATAACTCTCCTCATTAAAAAATGCCTCACAGCTTGAACTATGCATCCATTCTCCAGAAAAAACTTCACAAAAATTACTACGATTAACTATTCTCTTCCATCTACTATTTCTTTTGAAATCATAAATTGCCTTGTTTAGCTTCCTAATTCTATTGATTATCAAAATAAATAACTTACGTTTAATTTCAAATGCCTGATCAATAACTTTCTCAACTTTTTTTTTTCTCTTATAAAAAACCAGTTTCTGTTGACCTTTCTTAATATTTTTTAACAAATTGCCAATTATCCTGTTGCGGAACATTCGTTTACGAATGTCCCTAAACTGTTGTTTCCTTCTACTATCATGCACAGAGTTATCTCTTGCTCTAGCAGTAACATTTTTGATTGGCCTTTCCTTTCCATTTGATTTGCTTATCTTTTTATGGACTGAAACATTTTCTGTAGTAATATTTTTTTTACTACACATATTTCTTATGAAATATTTTGTGCTCTTACCCGGTGCTTTCTTCGTGACTTGACAAATCTTTTTGTTAGAGGACTGCTGCTTATTTTGTTTCACCTGCTGTCTTTGACGTTTTGCAGCCTTTCTCTGTCTTTCTATTGTTGGCATGGTGAAATCTTGAAATGATCTGCAGTTGAATCTGTGGTAAAATATAATAAAAAATGTTATTAACCACTATTACCAAACAGTAAATCAATACCAATGATCAAAAACTTAACACACTACTTGACATTTTAAATAGAAGATTTTTTAGTCCTTGGCAAATTTACAATACAGAAATAGCAGAAAAGAAATGACATTTATATTTATGTTACCTGTGCTATTTTATATGTGAATCTGATCTAATTTTATGAGCATATTTTAATATTTTATTGAAGACACTACACATAACCTGTTTTTGAAGGTGTCTTTATTTTTAAATTAAACGGTTTACATTTTTACTTTTTATTAATTATACATTTTAAAAATAAATGTTTATATTTCCATAGGCTCAAGCAGGTCAGCTTCCCACCCTATGTCATATAATTCGGACAAATCTGCATCCTCATCACGCTCTTCTTCATCCTCAGGATTTAAATCATCCAATGGATCAACATCCACTGATGTTTCAATTACAAGTTCAATGATGAGGTCAAAATCAACTGATTGCAGATTGTCACTCATGTTGATGTTGTCTTTATCTTTAAAGAAAGATAACAACAATGAGATGTTGCAGAGTAAGAGACAAATCTCAGAGATTATAATAGTAAAATTGTTTAACAAGAGTAATATTTTGCAGCTATTATTTAGCCATGTCCAGCAATGCTGATCAGGTGAAGACTATGTCTAATTTTTCAGTGAACAGGACTCATCTCTTCTTAACCTTGGATAAGCCTCACCGACTCTGTGTGTCCTGCACATACTTAAATGTAAAGGGGCAGATTTATGTTAAATGGCACATCCCCAGGCATGCACCAGTTAACGTGCACCGCTGCTCTGCCACCCATGGTGTGCCGTATTTACAATCAGATAGGAGAAAACTGCGTCAAAACCCTGCGCCTGCTTTAAGCAGGCATAGGTCTTGACGCAACATTGTGGAGATGGGGCACCCCTGAGCCTTGCTTGAGCTGCATCGCACTTGCGATACAACTCCAGCAATCACTACCTTTACATCACAGATACATCACGCATCTGTGCCATTTTTGCCCCATGATGCCCCGCATTGTAAATGCAGCACACCATGGGTGGCGGAACAGCGGCACAGGATGACTGACACATCCCTGGTGATGCACCAGTCATCATAAATCTATCCCTAATCTTCTTATCTTGTTACAGATGAACCGCCATATGTACCATCAAACTATTTTGCATTTCCTAAATAGCGAATTTTAAGGAATAAATAGCAATTCTTTACCATTCCTAATTTGCAATGAGCAAATTGCTAATTGCAAGTTACCCATTCATTTCCATGGGCTAGGAGCCTCATAGGAATGAAGGTTTAATTTGCGATTAGCAATTTGCTCATCACAAATTAGGAATTTTTCCAAGGGTGCAGGGGTGTCTCAAGAACACCCTGCTGCACCCCCTGAAAAAGAAATTTGGGGGCATATGGCGCACATACATGCCCTAAGGGCATGTATGGGCGTCATATGGCACCTTTTGTTTTTTGGAAAAAAAGCTTTTAGAAAAGAATTCACAAATTACCACCAACTAGAAGTTGGTGGTAGTTTCCAAATCCTTAATGTCATTTTTTTACATATTTTTTGTTTGATACATTGCATTTAAGTAATCGCAAAATTTGCAAATCCTTCAGTGCAATCGCAAAATAAGGAATAGCAAATTTTGCTATTCCTTATTTTGCATCAAACTTGTTTGATATATACCATTTGTCTAATTAGCATTCGCAAAGGCCGAAATTCGCAGAATTTTGATCTTGGTGAATGCTAATTAGCTTGATACATATGGCCCCAAGTGAGGCCTGTCTTGCAACATGGTGCATCTTTTGCATCACTGCTGCATCGGTTTCATGTGATACGTTTTTTTTACACCATGACATATCTGCCTAAAAGCATCAATTTGTAATTTTGTCGCCTCATAGCAAATCTTTTGCACCGCCGCTGCATCATAAAAGTGACGCACAGTGGCGCAAAAGAGGCATACACCTATCATAAATCTGTCCCTAGCATTTTAAATGATTAATTCATGATGACGATAAGGTGTGGCCTATCCAGAGGTTTGTTTAAGGTGAGGCCTACTCAGGATTGCAGATTAAAGTTACGCTTGATGAAGAATACAGAAGAGATAATACATGTAAAGGCCTACCAATGAAGTAAGTGATTTGCACTTTATTTCGCCAGTCATCATAAATGTATCCCTAAGCTTCTTATCTTGTTACAGATGAACCACCATATGTACCATCAAACTATTTTGCATTTCCTAAATAGCGAATTTTAAGGAATAAATAGCAATTCTTTACCATTCCTAATTTGCAATGAGCAATTTGCTAATTGCAAATTACCCATTCATTTCCATGGGCTAGGAGGCTCATAGGAATGAAGGTGCAATTTGCGATTAGCAATTAGCTCATCACAAAATAGGAATTTTTCCAAGGGTGCAGGGGTGTCTCAAGAACACCCTGCTGCACCCCCCGAAAAAGAAATTTGGGGGCATATGGCGCACATACATGCCCTAAGGGCATGTATGGGCGTCATATGGCACCTTTTGTTTTTTGGAAAAAAAGCTTTTTGAAAAGAATTCACAAATTACCACCAACTAGAAGTTGGTGGTAGTTTCCAAATCCTTAATGTCATTTTTTTACATATTTTTTGTTTGATACATTGCATTTAAGAAATCGCAAAATTTGCAAATCCTTCAGTGCAATCGCAAAATAAGGAATAGCAAATTTTGAATTAAGGACATTTTAAGTCATTTCCACATGTGCAGTGTTTTCAAATTATGATTTGAAAATCGTTTTTGGGGAAAAGTAATGGTTTGCAAATTTATGACAAGGACATAATGGTGTATGCTTCTCTATAAGGCATTTCAGTGTCTCTGATGTCATTTTTCCCATATTACATTATAAGACCTTTCCCCATGGAGCACATTCCTTGTAAATATGCTCCCACCTGTGCATGGTGAATTTAGATTTTGACTGTTTGAGTCACATAGCCATGTTAAAAGTGACCCAAAAAAATTGCAAACGCTTTAAAAAAACACATTCATGTGTCTTAAGGACATTTTAAGTCATTTCCCCATGGACAGTGTTTTGTAAGTGGCGCAAAAGAGGCATACACCTATCATAAATATGTCCCTAGCATTTTAAATGATTAATTCAGGATGACGATAAGATGTGGCCTATCCAGAGGTTTGTTTAAGGTGAGGCCTACTCAGGATTGCAGATTAAAGTTACGCTTGATGAAGAATACAGAGGACATAATACATGTAAAGCTCTACCAATGAAGTAAGTGATGTCCACTTCATTGCGCCAGTCATCATAAATCTATCCCTAAGCTTCTTATCTTGTTAGACATCAACCGCCATATGTATCATATAACTATTTTGCATTTCCAAAATAGCGAATTTTAAGGAATAAATAGCGATTCTTTACCATTCCAAATTTGCGATGAGCAAATTGCTAATTGCAAATTACCCATTCATTTCCATGCGCCAGGATGCCCATATGAAAGAAGGTGCAATTTGCAATTAGCAATTAGCTCATCGCAAATTAGGAATTTTTCCAAAGGTGTAGGGGTGTCTCAATAACACCCTGCCGCACCCCTGAAAAAGAAATTTGGGGGCATATGGCGCACATAAATTTTAACAACATTCCTTTACCTCAAAAACGATTTTCAATTCATAATTTGAAAACACTGCCCACAGGGAAATTACTTAAAATGTTCTTAAGACACATGAAAGTGTTTTTTTATTGCCTTTCCAGCATGGTTGGGTCACTTTTAACATGGCTATGTAACACAAACATTTAAAATCTAAATTTGCCATGCACAGGTGGGAGCATATTTACAAGCAATTTGCGCCACAGAGAAAGGTCTTACATTAAAATGGGAAAAATAACATCAGGGACAGTCAATTGCCTTATAAAGAAGCATACACCATTATGTCCTTGTCATAAATTTAAAAACAATTCCTTTTCCCCAAAAACGATTTTCAAATCATAATTTCAAAACACTGCACATGGGAAAATTACTTAAAATGTCCTTAAGACACATAAAAGCGTTTTTTAATTGCCTTTGCAGCATGTTTGTATCACTTTTAACATGGCTATGTAACACAAACATTAAAAATCTAAATTTTCCTTGCACAGGTGGGAGCATATTTACAAGCAATTTGCGCCACATAATTCATAATTTTCTTCTTAAAGCACACTATTCTCTATCTAAATTAAAGAAATATTTTCTCACCTTAGCAAATACTTTGAGTTTGAAAACAGTCTCAGAAACACACCAATTTGTCTTCAGCAGAGCAAAAGGTATGCACTCCAGAGTCTGCAGCTATCAAAAGCACAGAAATGCTGTAATTCTTCACACATATCTCTCATGTCACCCAATCAAAACTCTTCCCTCACTTTTTTTCAAATGAAAACCCTTCCCCCCTCTGCCATTTCATGCCTTTTCTGCATAGCAACCACCTCTTGGAAGACTTCTGGTGTTTGCAAGTTCACACAACAATGTTGCAATTGAACTCTGAACTCTCAGTGCACCTGCATATCCAGTGCATTCTTTCATTTAATGATTTTTTATTGACCATTCAAAATACATCTTTCAAATAACTCATCCGTGCACCCTAACTTTCTGTTTTCAGCAATCAAAATCCACCAATCACTGTTACTGCTTCATGAACACAGAAACTCCACAGTTTTTTTCATTTTAAACTCTCATTTTTTCAACTGCCATTTCATTGCCACACTTCATCTGACTGCAGGAGAACCTTCTCTCACCATGTTTTCTGTCTGGATTGTTGGACATAGTTATATTCACTGGGCTCAAAGGTACACTGAAAACAGGAATTTACCTAACCTCAATTTACAAGATGTGGAAATTAAGTGGTTTGGCCACAGAGGATTAAAATGTCACCAATTGATACCATTGGTGAAAACCTTTATGCATTTGCCCAAACCTGACCTGTTAATTGTGCACTGTGGAGGTAATGACTTGGGCACTTTGACTGGTGTAGGTCTGGAAATGCTTTTAAAGGACACCTTTGAGCAATTAATGGCACTTTTTCCTCAGACTGCCTTGGTATATTCAAATATATGCCAAAGACAGAAATGGAGGTGGTCAAACCAATTTTGTCCACAAATTGAGAAGTCGAGGAAGCATGTAAACAAATCTGTTTCAGCTTACATGAGAGACCATGGAATGGGCTCCCTGTACAACAATAACTTGCGTTACTACATGCAAGATATCTACAGAGGAGATGGAGTTCACTTCTCAGATGAGGGCAACAGAATTTTCACTCTGAATTTAAGAATGTGCATTGGTACCTACTTATAAGTACCTAAATGTACCATAAACCCAAAAGCTCTTCTCAGAGCTACCCTACATCTGATCACTCACAATTATTATTTTACTCTAACATTTTTCACTAATTTTCAACAAAGTACGCTCCCTGGGGCGCTACCCGGTACGCTAACCGGGAGCTAACCTCGCGAAATTTTTAAAAAAAATGTTTTTTTTTCGCACATATGGGCCTCCTCAGCCACCCTCACAAAACCTAGGGGGTCAAGATAAGTCTACCGTGCCCCCTTCTACCCATTCTGAACATTATTTGCCCTCCATCTTGTATATTAATTCGACCAAAACACAAAATGGTGGACTCCCGTTACGCTTAAGGTTCGCGAACCGGGGCGCTCAACGGTTCGCGTACCGGGTCGCTCCCTGGGAAGCGCACCATCAAAAAAGGTGGGAAAGTAGTTCACAGAAAAGCCACTGGAGACAATTTCACCAAATATAGACTAGCTCATACTACATACCAATCCCTACCATTTTCACAAATTTGATTGGAATTCCATTTAGCCATTTAGCCTGTAGACCTCTCTAAATACCGTGAGGTAAATTACTTCACAAAACACATCTGAAGTGTTGGAATTGACAACCAATTAAAATGTTACTTTCATTTTCTACTTTTTTTACCTGACATTTGATTGGTTATATACCTGAATATATATAAAGGAAGAGAAGAAAACACAGCCATTTTGACTACTACTTCTTGGTGTACATTTCAATAGGATTTTCACTAATTCCTTCAACTTCTATCTAAAGGTAAGTTTTTATTTTTAAAACTGAAGTATATTGTGCACTATAAGTTAATATGGTAAACTTTTTCTGATAGTTATATACTATCCCTCTGTAGTAGTTATAGATTTAGATAGACTTCTCTGTTATAGTTATGGATGGAGTTAGGCTTCTCTTGTATAATTATGAATTTACTTACGTTAAATCACATACACTTTTTTATATTCCTACTTCCACTCTGATACTATACACTGCCCAAAATTAATCCCAACAGTGCCCTATCTCTACTAATATATATTTTTTTAATCTAAATTTCAGGCAAAATGGAAGGCGAACAGAAAGTTGAATTTCAAATTGTCCTGCAAGAGAGCAGCCAAGAAATCAATGATGAAAATGATATTGAATTTTTCGATGAAACTTTAGACAAAGAACTACTGCAATGTGTACAAGCAGTAGATAACCTCCTTGAAAATGAGGACATTTTACACCCTCAGAGACTACAATGTATATTCAATGATAATTATGAAATTTCTGACAATGAAATGTTAGAAAGTTTAATAAATTATGAAACACAATCCCAATAAAAAAAAATGCTTAAAAAATAAAGAAAATAAAAAATAATCAACAAAAACAACAATCAATTAACATACAGCATTTGAAAAGTCTATCATTCATTTTTCATTGCAGTACGCTGCCCAGAACGCTTCCCGGTTCGCGGACCGGGCGCTCCCCACGCAAAAAAAAACAAAATTTTTTTTTGTTTTTTTTGCCCCGCGGGGCCCTTTTAAAACCTCCACATTAAACCTAGGGGGTCAGGGAGGATCTAGTATGCCCCCTTATGGTCATTTTCGCCTTTGTTTTGGCCTCCTCTTGTCTCTCAATCCTACCGAGAGACAAGATGGCGGCCGCTCCGGACTGTTTAGAATGTTGACAGACACCGGAGAGCCAATCAGCTTAGCTACGCGAAGTTCCGGTACGCTTAAGGTCCGCGGACCGGAGCGCTGCCCAGAGCGCGCTTACAGATATATATCTTTTTTTAAACGTTAATTTCTCAAAATCCACTGGAGCACATATATTGAGACCTAGAAAAGGCACATCGGGCTACCAGTCCCTACAATTTTGCCAAGTTTCATGCAAATCCATTCAGCCGTTCGGGCTAAAAGTGAGGCCAACCGCCCTATGGAAAACTCAATGTTAAAAACACGTTTTGGGACCCCCCTTTTTTCTCGGCCCCCCCTTGACGAAACCCCCCCAAATTTCCAAGGGCTGCTCAGAAACAAAATGTTCCATTTTCCAGAAAATTTCAGCCAATTCCGTCCACAAACGCCAAAGTTATTAGACATAGAATTTTCAAAAATCCCATAGGGAAAAAATCCTAACTATATATACCTACTGGCGACCGCCAGTAGGTAATATATATATATATATATATATATATATATATATATATATATATATATATATATATATATATATATATTTTACCTACTGGCGATTGCCAGTAGTTAGTTATAGTTAGGATAGTTTTCATAGGAATTCCGCAACATTCTATTGGGAATAACTTTGGCGCCGAAGGAGGGATCTGCCTGTAATTTTCCTTAACTTTGCCTCGCTGCGCTCCGCTCCTTCCCTGAAAGTTTCGGGGGGATCCGTCAAGCGGGGGCCGAGATAAAAGGGGGGTCCCAAAACGTGTTTTCCCCATGTTAATTTCCATAGGGCGGTTGGACTCACTTTTAGCCCGAACGGCTGAATGGATTTCCACCAAACTTGGCAAAATTGTAGGGACTGGTACCCCGATGTGCCTTTGCTATGTCTCAAGATATATGCTCCAGTGGTTTTTATGAAAATTAACTTTGAAAAAATATATATTGGGCTACATTGGGCTATATATATGTTAGAGCCCAAATGTAGCCCAATGTAGCCCAATGTAGCCCAAAGATGGCCACCAGAGACAAAAAAAACAAATGTAGCCCAAATATCAGCCAGGTAGACCCCCCTGATCCCATAGGTTTGATGTGGGGGCCATAAAAGGGCTTCGCGGGGCAAAAAAAAAATATATTTTTTTTTATTTTCGCGGGGGGGTAGCCCGTTAAGCGCACCGGAGAGCGTACCGGGGAGCGTACCATGGGGAAAAAAGAATGACAGATTTTTTTTTAAATGTAGCCTTTTTTTATAAATTGGAGGTAGTTCTAAAAAGAACAGGTTTTTTTCTTCTTTTTGTTGTTTTATTTTTTTAAAAATTTTTTTTGAACATTTTTTACTTTTTTGGGCTTTTATGAACTATTTTATATTTTTTGGGTTATTTTTATGGGGAGAAGCAAAAAACAGGGAATTGTAAACGGCTCAACTGGAGCAAAGAAAAATAAGGACACAATTATGTTTTTTTGGGGCAATTGTGGTTGTCACCAGCACGGTTGATGAGCTTTATGCTCTGCTCACCATAGGTGATGGTCTTACCACAAAAAATACAAGTGATCTTGAATTCACCAAACTGTGGTTGTATGTTTGGGACCATCTCCCTTGTCTCTGGTCCCGATGGAGTGGGTTGCTTTCTTTTGGAGGTGCTGGGTGAAGATTGGGGAGGGTTACTGGCCAGTTCTCTCACCTCTGCCACAGCATAGTTGTTGGGATGCTTGCGCTGCATGTGCCGAATCATGGTGTTATTGCCAAATGAATATTTCCTATTAGGGTTCCCCCTTGAAAGTTCAGAGCCACAGATTTGGCAAGTCACCTTTGGCGCATTCACTTTCTTCTTGCCCTCTGGGATGGAAAAAAACTCCCATACAATGTGCTGCTTTGGCCTATATGGGGTATTGTCTTCTGGCAGGAATGTCCTACTCCCCTCCTCCTCCTCCTCCTCCTCCTCCTCCTCCTCCTCCTCTTCTTCTTCTTCTTGACCACCAATGTGATGTTGTGGTGGTCCTCTTGGTGGTGGTGGTGGTGGTGGTGCAGATGCTCCAGCTGCTGCTGCTACTGTAGCCATTTTAAAGTACAAAATATTAGTCACAGATCTCCAAACAGGTCTTCCTCAGTCAAAGGACAAAGTCTGAATAAGGAAAAAAGGTGGGGGCTTTCATCATTTGGAAAAACAAAATGTCCTGGACCAATGAAAAGTGTTATTTTTAGGTCACATGACCCGGGCTTTCATCATTTGGAAACCAAAACTGTTCTGCACCAATAAAAAGTGTTATTTTCAGGTCACATGACCCGACATGCTTACGCTACGCGCCCCCGGGGCGCGTCGCATAAGCGTGTTGGATGCTTACGTTGCGCGATCGTATGCGCTCGAGTGCTTCCGGGTGCGCTTACGCCGTGCGTATCACGCGGACGCGGCTACGCGATACGTCACGATGATGTTTGGGCGCGCCCCGGGGCGCTTACGTAGCGCGTTCGTATGCGCGTGGGTGCTTCCGGGCGCGGTTACGCCGTACGTATCACGCGGACGCGGCTACACGATACGTCACGAGGATGTTTTCGTTCGCGGCAATAGCAGTAACGGGATGCTCCCCGGTACGCGCCCCAGGGCGTGCCGCAAAATTGCGCTGACCGGGGCGCTCCCCGGTACGCGCCCTGGGAGCGCTCCACGGCAAAAAAATTTTTTTTTTTAATTTTAATAAAAAAATAGTATTATATAAATATACAATATAGGATTCATTATAAAAAATATTACATTTCATAGGTTTGAGGCCCTATATATAGTTAGGAATTAGCATTTACAAAACCTTTGAAATTCACTGAAAAAACCATAGGTTTCACACCAGTTATAGTTAGGAATTGGCATTTAAAAAATCTATGAAATTCACTGAAAAAAACATAGGTTTCACACCAGTTATAGTTAGGAATTAGGATTTAAAAAACCTATTAAATTCACTGAAAAAACTATAGGTTTCACACCAGTTATAGTCAGCTGGAAATTTTACTCGCATAAAACCATTGAAATTCCCACGTTATAGTTAGTTGGACTCACTATAACTTGCGCGTGCAATGCACTGCTGATGACGTCACATATTACATCACTCATGACATGGTCAGTGACATCACTCATGACATCACTGATGACACCAACCTTGTGACAGAGTGACAGACCTCCTTTCACTGAAATGTAACCCTTGAAACACATATTCAAAAATAAAAACTAACATTTTCAAAAAAATGGAGATAGCCATACCAGTTACAACAACCAATTCAATTATTCCACCATCTATATACTCATGCACTCATTCACCAACAGTTCTATATAGTCACTCATACATATACTCACTCTTCATATGAAGTGATACACCTATACATCCTCTTACACACCAACAGTCATCCTAAAGATACTCTCACACATACTCACACATGCAAATAAACTATTGAACATCCATTTATTTGCATATACAGCTATACACACGCTACCACTTTACTTCTAAGGAAACTTACACATACTTACTCTCTTAAACAATCACTTATAGAAATACATACTAATTTAAACAGGAACTCTTACAATTCCTCACTCTCACATATACTCACTTATATACATCAATCTTCACATATACTAGATTAAAACATATATAGTTACTGATAAACATACTAGTGAGACAGTCATTCACTCACTAACACACACATATACACACTCATCCACCCATACAGTCCTGCACATATGCTGTCTTCAAAACACATACAAACAGAGAGTCAGTCATTCATGCATCTATGTGCTAAGTAATACCCCCACCAAACCATACAAACACTCATACTGATACTAAGAAAAACATCTAATAACCCATATGCATACACATGTAGCAACTCACCAACCCATGCAGGCACTTATACACAAAGTGAAACACTAATACATATATTTGAATATTTAAACATTACTCTCTAATATATGTATTCACTAAGATACACTTAATAAACCAGTTAACCAATCAATCTTTTTTTTAAAAACATCCATGTAAACACTTATTTAAACATTTATTCTTCCATCAACTTTTACATATACATATATAACACATATTTTTTTTTTTAAAGACACACATTCACTGGATGGTGTCATCAGTGATGTCATAAGTGATGTCACTGACCATGTCATGAGTGATGTAATATGTGACGTCATCAGCAGTGCATTGCACGCGCAAGTTATAGTGAGTCCAACTAACTATAACGTGGGAATTTCAATGGTTTTATGCGAGTAAAATTTCCACCTGACTATAACTGGTGTGAAACCTATAGTTTTTTCAGTGAATTTAATAGGTTTTTTAAATCCTAATTCCTAACTATAACTGGTGTGAAACCTATGGTTTTTTCAGTGAATATATATATATATATATATATATTTTTCATACAAAGGCTCTGCAATAGGAGATCACTCGACAGCAGTTGGGTGCACGTCCCTCTTTTATTTTCATTACGGTGATGGACAAACAACCGTCATTTTTCTTGTGTGCCCGACGCGTTTCTGAGCTGTACGCTCCTTCCTCATGGGCAATGTGATGATGCGGTTTGGTAGCGTATGAGGGACGTGCACCCAACTGCTGTCGAGTGATCTCCTATTGCAGAGCCTTTGTATGAAAAAATTACTTACAGGACAGCTTCGTCGTGGGGAGGGCACCACCTTCGGAAAGGAGAAGGGAGTCGCTGGAGGAAGGGGCTGTCTAAATCGGGACTTCCCGAGGCGGAAAACGGCACAGCAGATTCAGACACAAACGGAGGTGAGAAGACTAACCGGGGCACACTCAAAGTGCTTTATATATCACAGGGATTCCGGATTTTTCCACTGTGATCTTGGACAATTAAATGTGATTGCGGGACCCACTGAGGGTATAACAATGAATGAGCAAAACTACATGTCCCAGCATTCAAGGAGGCTACCAAGCCTAAACACCTGACGCTGTATCTACAAAAGGCAGCTTAGGAGTGGACAGCTCAAACGCTACCAAACCGCATCATCACATTGCCCATGAGTAAGGAGCGTACAGCTCAGAAACGCGTCGGGCACACAAGAAAAATGACGGTTGTTTGTCCATCACCGTAATGAAAATAAAAGAGGGACGTGCACCCAACTGCTGTCGAGTGATCTCCTATTGCAGAGCCTTTGTATGAAAAAAAATAATAATATATATATATATATGCATATATATATATATATATATATATATATCCTAATGGCGGTCACCAGTAGGTACATATAGTTAGAACCTAGTTTCCATAGGAAGACTGTTTTTTGATTTGCCAATAACTTTAGCATCGTTTGATGAATTCTCGCAAAACTTTCTAAACTTCAAACCAGGAAGTGTTGGCAGCCATCTTGTGACTCAGTTGAACCGAGTCACAAAAAAAACGTTCTAAAGAAAAGGGAGCAGCGTATAAACACCTTGACCCACTAGGCCTCTTGGGGGGTTCCCACAGGCGTTTTTTTTTTTAATTGTCATCAGGAATCACGCTGGATCCGCAAATCCTGCCAACTTCTTTTTTTTAATGAAGCACCAGGTCCCGGGGGCATGTGAAAATATATAGGAGTGGGGTACACAGGACTTCCCTCCTTGGAGCCTTAAAGCCCTGGGGACCGCCACCTCCCTGTGGCATCTTTATTAAATTATACAGGGGTTTCCCTAGGCAACCTCTGTGCCCTAGGGACCACCACCTCCCCAGGGTAAATGATGATTGAATGCGGGGGGGCCGTGCGGACCCCGCAGCCATAGGGACCACCACCTTCTTGGGGTTAACTATGAGAAATGCAGGGGGTACGTGACCCCACACGCAGCCTTAGAGACCTCCACCTGCCTGGGGCTGAATTAAATATTAATACGGGGGCTCCGGCACCCCCAAATACCCCTCTCCTGGAGCCATAGATTACCCTGGGGACTGCCACCCCCCGGAGCTGGTTCCTGCTACCTCCTGAGGTGCCCACCCTCCGGAGGTAGCTGTTTGCTGTGGCTGGGCAGGATTTTTACCACTTCGGCAAGCCATAACAAACTGTGCTCGCTTTCAGTAAGTGAGAGCATTGAAAATGCTCTAGCTTGCTGAAAGTGAGCACAATTGCTTTGACAGAGAGGGAGCTGCATGTTCGCAGCTCCCTTTCTGTCAGAGCAATTCCGGCACCTGCAGGAGGCGGGGAGCCGGCAGGGCCCTCAGGGAGCCAGCAGGGACCTCGGGGGCCTTAAGGCTTCCCTCGCGGTCCCCAACATTGCCAAATGGGTGCCCCGGAGGATGGTGTACCCAGGACCAAAATCCGCCTGAGAGGGGTGCCGCTCAGCCCCCTCCCTTTTTAAATTACTAACAAAATATTAAAAGGCCTGGGGATGGGGTCCCTAAGGCTGAAAATGGCCCAGGGAAGGGAGGCCACGGAGCCCCCATCCTTAAAAAAAGGAAAAAAGAAAAAAATATGCCAATAAGTCGCATTGCTGGTTGGGAGATGAAGTCCCCCTGGCTACAGAGGGTACTTGGGGGCCAACAAGTTCTCCTGTTACTTCCAGTAAGTCCCACACAGTAGGATTGCTGAGAGGTCTTCTGCGGCCACACACCCTTTCTCCATCACTGCAAACACGCCTCCTGGTGCACTGCAGGAAGGGGGATGAAGTCTCCTTGGCTCCAAAGGATCCTTGGAGGTCATCTAGCTCTTCAGATAACTGCAGTAAGTCACACAGAGCTCGAATGCTGAGAGGACTTCGGAGACCATGACTTCTTCCTCCACTACTCAGGAAACGCCCCTCCTGGCATACTGCTGGTTGGGGGATGAAGTCCCCTTTGCTCTAGAGTGTCCTTGGGAGCCAAAAAGCTTTTCTGTAACCTGCAGTAAGTCCCACACAGCGGAATTGCTGAGAAATGTTTAGAGGCCACGCCCCCTTTCTCCACCACTCAGCAAATGTGCCTCCTGGCGTGTTGCTGATTGGTATATTATATAGTTAGGAAATGGAATGAAGAAAAACTTCGAAATTCACTGAAAAAAACCAAAGGTTACAGGGACATCATAGTTAGGCTCAGGTTTCACTCGTACAAAACCTGTGACATTCAGTAGTTCTAATTAGATGAACTACCTATAACTCACGCCCCTGCATGCACTGCTTATGACCTCACATATTACATTGCTCATGACCTAGTCAGTGACATCCCAAAAGAAAACACGTCCTCTTTTGTCTGTGAAACCAGGCCCATCCAAACGTGCTTTCATGAAAATCTTTTAGCGAGGCAGGTCTGTTAGCATTACGCGTTTTGACTCCTGAGAGTCTTAGTCATATGCAGCTGAGAATATGCTTGTGCATCTGTTTGATCTTTCTAAACAGAGTTGAGACAGCAATGACAGACTACAGTGTACCAGCATTACACACTGGTTTTCTTTAAAGTTGCAGTCGATTCATCATTAGCATATTATTCATACATTTCACCATGCAAATAGAGCGGAATCAACTCTTTACATGTGGATGTTAAAATTACTTTCATTTCAATAGTGTTATTCTTCGATTTCGTTTTGTATGTCATGTTTTAAAGACCACAACAACCATAGTGCTTTGCAAGAGTCTCTCTCAAAGGTACGTAGCCTTCAATGCTTTTTACTTCTTTAGTTTATCTCTCTTAAATTACATGCACCAACATTCCTATCATGCCTTTACATAATTCAGTTCCATTTGTGGCATAGTCATTTGTAGCAGTACTTTCACACTTCCCAGCACACGTCAAAGATTTCTTGGCAAAATAATGGACTGTGCATTTAAATAAGCACAATTTGAACAAAGATTCCAGATTGTCTCTGTCTTCTCTTCTCCTTTATTCAGTAGATCTTCACACAATGAGACAGCCAACACGTGTTTCGTTGCATACATGGGAATTAGTCCCGCAACATTTTCAAGACTGTATAGATTTAAACACAAGAACACAACTCAACCGCCAGGTTTATGAGTGCTTTACAAGTGTTTTTAAATTCAAATTCAAATTCAAGTCCTAACTCATGTCCCACAAGTCAACATATAAGCGTATTTGGTTGTTACAATGATCTACCTCAAGGATATAACAAAGTCATGCACAAGATGGGATATGCTCACGAAATTAAAAGGTATATCCAAGACCGATACAACGCAATCTACTACCAAAGGTAGATGGTGGATGGAAAAATAAATGAGGGTGTGAATATGTGCGAGTATGTGATGGCGTCAGAGAATAGGTGGTGTACACGCGTGAGTATGTATTGCGAAACATGCAAGTACATGCCACCAAATCCACGTGAAACAGTACAGTGCCTATAATTATGGTCCCTTTGTAGCCCCAAAGTGACAATTGTGTCATAAATACCTAAGTCTTCTCGATGTACATTTCTGTAAAGATAAATAATAATGTATGGGTACGTAAGTTACTCTAACCCATTGTACTCCATATAATGTGGTTGCCTAGAACTATGATACCTACTATTTCTATGGTGATATTTCAAACCCACAGACGGTGTCTGTTGTCTGCAGCCTCCTTAAATAAAGTTTCTACGAGTTCAGTAATCCCGATATGTTATAGAATCGTGTAGCTGTAAAAATGATCATATCCAAAACAACTAAGTGCAGGTCATAGGAAAAGTTTATCCTACAAGGCGAATGATTATAAGTTTGCAATTACTCATCATGCACAACCTGAGTTCCTTCAATCCATTTAGTACATCTGAGCTCTTTAAATATCACTACCATGCTCAAATCTCACAGGTAATCATTAAAACTAAAGTCAATTAAATCGAGCCCAACCTGAAGAATATTAACACCATCCGGTTTTCAGTATCGTGTATCAAATTCCTATCCGTTTGCATGCGATATGGGCGTTCTCAAAATTATCAGTAGCCCAACATCGTCGCAAATATGCTGTATCAAAATAAAAATGAACATTATCACGATCGCCACAAGGCATGTTTCCCACGAACTCTCTTTACTATACGACTCCTACAGGATGAGCCCTTTTCCATTTGTATCGGGTCCCATCACTTTAAAATCAATTTTTCTCTACTGATACAATCATCGGCTCCACATACAGCCCTTCACATTTCCAATGTCCTTACCGTGTATCAGGCCTATTATCTCCTGGACGCCCTCAGTTACATGTTGTCGAGTACGCAACATGTTTGTGGCCTCAACCTCTCTGTTTAAATAGATGTGCCGTCACACTTCAGCGTGGACGGCGAACAACCAAGCTTCCAGTTTTCACTGGAGATTATATCAAATAGTAGAAGGACTAACCTGGCCCTCAATGGCAGCGGCCATCTTAGAGTATCAAAACCGAAACCGCCGGTTATGCGCGAAAGTGAGATCTGAAATATATAAAATTGTATTTCAACCCAACGTGACAAACAACGTGATCCCAATAGAGCGGTGAGAATATATAAGTGAGATGTCAAATAAGTATGTAAACATGCGCATAAATGCTTCTATATTAATGATAAGAAAGCAACCATGCCTAGGTACCCCTATATTTACACCTTACCCAAGGTACACAAAGCGCTTCCATTTCCGCTTGGTAGACCCATCATTTCTGGCAATGATGGGCCCACGGAGAGGATTTCGGAATACGTTGACACCTTCTTGAAACCAATGGTGATCAACTTACCATCTTATGTTAGGGATACCAAACATATCCTGGGCATCATGACTGACCTTAGCTGGGAGGAGAATATGATCATGGTGACTTTAGACGTGACAGCCTTGTACACTAGCATTAGGAGAGACATTGGTCTGGCTGCTATAAGAAAGATTCTTAATAGTAGATCAGCAAGTGCATGGAGTCCCACCGAAATGTTAATCGAGATGATAGAGCTCATATTGGACAACAATGTCTTTTTGTTCAAGGAGCGATGGTACAGACAGAAGCAAGGGGTTGCCATGGGCTCCAGATTCTCTCGCTGGTACTCCAACCTGTTCATCAGTTGCTTCAATGAGATGAAGATCTGGGGCCCAATGGGATCCAAATTGAATGATTCCATATTATATTGGGGCAGATATATTGATGACTGTCTGATGATATGGACAGGGTCATCTGATAAATTGATAGAATTTTTCCAATACCTGAATGCTAATGAATACAATATTCAATTCACCTTTGAGCACGGAAAAGAAAGAATATCCTTTTTGGATATAGAGTTCTACATAAGAGAGAACCAGATCCATAGTAGACTATATCGTAAAAAAAACAGCATGCAACTCACTACTACACGCATCCATTGCCCATCCGTTGCACCAGATTCGATCCATTCCATATGGCGAACTTGTGCGAGTGAGAAGGAACTGCAGCGTTGAACCAGAGTTTGTAGAATGCAAAAAGAATGCAATGACACGTTTCAAGTGCAGAGGCTATGACAGTAAGACTCTAAAGAGGGCGGAACAATAAATAGACAAACTGAGTCGTAGCGAAACACTGAAAGAACGCACCAAATCGAAGAAGACAGATGACAAAATAAAGATGATAACAAACTATAACAACTGGTCAGGGGTTTTAATGCGCAGCCTTAACAGACACTGGCACCTCCTGAAGGCAGACAAATCTTTTAGGGAGTACATCACGAACAAACCTAACATTACATACAGACGGGGGGTTTCCCTTAGAAACATACTAAGTCCAAGCTATCCCAGGACTGGAACACAAGAAAGTTGGATGAGCAGACACATTAAAGGCTTCTATAATTGTGGTCAGTGTAGTGCGTGCAAATGGGCATGCAACAAAAAGACGCAATTTACAGGACCTGGAGGAAAGATTCACAGAATCATTTCCACCATCAATTGCCTCACCAAATACGTGTGTAAGTAATAGAGTGTAGGTGCAAAAAAAGATGTGTTGGCAACACAATAAGGGTATTACGTGATAGAATAGGTGAACATATGCAGGCAGTCAAACAAGAGGATATGAGATATCCTCTGGCTGCCCACATGTCACCATCCCCTACCCAAACACAGAACAGATGTTTTGAATTCTATGGAATCGAACAGATAACACGACACCCCAAGGGGGGGCAACAGAGAGCTTGCATTGCGCAGGAAAGAGGCTATGTGAATACTGAAATTGAGGAGCACTGAGATAGGATTAAATATCGACCAAGCATTACAATATTTTCTGGGGAGATAAATATATCATTACTACTTAATCTGAACAGAACTCATGCATGTGAGGAATAGATGAATAAGAACCGAGGAGGAGATTCTCGAATAAACTCCACGTTTGTACTCATCTAGAAATATGTATACGATGTGAGTACTTTGTTTCATTTCACTAAGGACCTTAGCAGACTCTAGATGAATAACAGATCCACATGGTTTACGATCGATGTTAGGGGCCCTCAGTCTATCCACTGCACAGAGAGTGGAAAGATAATCAAATTTGTTAGAAGTTCAAAAAGGGGATATTGAGGCGCGGGGACGTGTACCTGATGGTGTGTGCGAGCTGCTATTAGGGAAGAGGCTGGGGGCTGGTAAAAAAAAACAAGAGGTAGAACAGCAATCTGCTTCGTGATAAGAGATGGTAGGATAGCTTTCTCGAGTATTAATTTCACTAGATTAGAAGATCTAAACGTGAGAACCACACAATCACTGTCCAACGTTTTACTTCCCAAACCCACAAATCTAACTCTCCTTATCATTTTCAGGTCAGCGAAAAGTACTGCACCAAGACCTACCCTTGCATTCAGCCCGTTTAAACTTTTGTTCCGAAGGGACTCCCATGATTCATGTATTGAGCTAGAAACTTTGAGGACATTGGCTAAAATTACCACATAGCGTGTGGCTACAGGCGGAAGTTCCAGGTGATCCATTTTAAAGGTGGGAAAGATATGTGATGTCTCTACAGCCATGTGATTCGAAAATATTGAACTTTGAGGATTGGTAAATGATGTGGGGGTAGAACTAGGCCCCAATGGTTGACGCTATAGATATGAAGAAAGGGTGATGTGAACAGAGAGGCGCTATTCATACCCCCAGCCCTTGCTGAGATTGTGAAGGGAGGGTGAATAATGTCATGGAGATTTTGTACAGGTTTCAACAAAGGAGAGTGTTGGGTCAGGGCTAGGAAGTCTCTAGGATGAGGAGGGCGTACTGGTATTGTCTGAGACGTTCCCAACATATCCAAACAGTATAGCACGTTCCTCTCAAATCCTTTTAATTACTCCACAAGAGAACTAAGTGCATCTGTGACTGCATCAGAAAGAGTCTGAAATAGAGCAGTCAGAGAAACATAACCTGTGTGAGAATAATTTACCAATGTTGTGGATGATTTTACGTTTGAAGGTGGCTTTTGAGACAGTAGTTTCTTCACCACCCGCTCCCCCAAACAAGGATGATGTTCAAGTGTTTATAGTGGATGATGTTTTAAAACATTTCCTAGGAGGTTGGGTGTCTGGTAAAACAGTAAGGGGGGATGTTGGCATGCACTTGTCAAGCTCCTCGGCTTTCTGCTGCCCCTTGACTAAAGGGCTTCCGGGGATAGCAATGGGGATTGCATCAAGAGCAGTTGGAATCGAGCCCGAATTACCAGAGATATTATTAGTACAATTGGTTAGGGATTCCTGAACACTATATAATTTATCCATGTACATGTTACTTTTTAACTTAATTGAAGTGTCTATGTCTTACGATAACTTTTGAATCCCTTTTAAACAGGATTCCCCTCAAAGCCGCGAATAGCGCGCATTTGGAAAACAGTACTCAATTAATTTATTATTTAAGTAGCTATGTACTGCATCTATGTATTTAATGCAAGATTACTCAAGGAGGATGGATTAAGAGACAGGGCATGCAGATCACTCCCTGAGAATCCTAAGACCATCTCCCAAAAGTAAAAAGTCAATCACACTGTCCTCACCTCTACCGTTGTAAGTGCAGTTTACTATAACTGGAGTGCTAGTGAACTCATTGCAAAAATTCAGGTTGTGTTGAAAAAGTAGGTAGTTTAAGGTATCCCCATATACTGATTGGGAAAAATGGATAATGTTGCTGTTGTCAGGAGACGTCATGCCATATACCTTATTAGATAAATACCGGCACACACGTATGTTAAAATCGCTGCCCCAAAAAATATTTGGGTTCTTGCAATCTATTAGAAAGTCTGTTTCCAAATCGTGGCCTAGGCAATAGCTGTAATGATTTCCTGGGCGCAAGCATTATTGTAGAAGTTCATGAAGGCAATAGAGGAATGTATGGACATCTGTAAAATAACAATTTGATCAAATGCGCTGGTATCAATCACAATTGTATTCAAGGGTGTCAGCAGATTTGATACATAAATATACAAGCCCTCTTTTGAGCGACCGCTAGTGGATAGGATAGCTAGACAGTGATACGTTTTAAAACCAGGTATATGGATTGGATCCACTAACCCAAGTTTCCTGTAGGTATAAAATATGAAATTTGGAGATAAAATCAAACCACTCAGTCATAGAGCTTTTGCTGCATAAGCCAGCCATATTCCAGTACAAAACAGTATTGGCTTCCGCAAAAGGATTAGTTCCAGTAGGAGATGCACTTGGATATATGGGGTCAACTGCAGTACAAGGCTTCAGGGGCACAGCAGTACACAGTTTTTCAAAAATACACATCTTATGAATATCGGTACACACTACACTCAACCGAGCGATTATAACTGATTGCCACAGATGGATGTCGGCCCTTAAAATTCCCTGGCTTAAATACGTGCATAACCTTCTGTCTGATATCGGTTACTCTCAGTACTTTGATCATCCCAATAGCTTGTCATCTGTACCAAGAAAAGTACTCAAAACGAAATGCTTATCTCTTCTAGAGGAAACAAGACTAGCATCTGAAATTTTAAAAACTTCCGTACTGAGGAACCAGACTATTGACTAGCTTCAACATGTGATTTTACTTAGCTAATGTGTTTAATGCTCATCACAGGTTCTTGCTGACTCGGTTTCGTTTGAACATGTTTCATCACTCAATCAGCTTCCCCACTATTAACAACTGGTCATCTGAAATGAGGAACTGCACTTGTGATGACATCTCCTTGCAGTCCACAATGCACACAGTTTTGTTCTGTAAACATTTTTCTGGGTTGAGGAAGAAATATATTATCCCTCTGCTATTGCAGCTTGGCTTTGTACAATGCCGCCCAGCATTTATTTTATTTTTTTTGCTGCCCAGCTTTTCTGTACCTGCAAATGCTATTGAATATTTATATATGTGCTGTAATGTCTCGATTTTTGTCAGCAGTTATTATTTTCAGTAAGCAACTGTAGTCAGTAACTTAAACTAAAATTGATTTCAACTGTGCATTTGACTGTACCTGTAGTTATGTACCGCTGCTTTTATCTTTTTTAATCTGCTTTGTAAATGTGGGATACTTGTAAAGCACACTGTTACTCTACCCGCGTGTCCTGGCGCTGTAGACCTCTGGGGAACCCGTCCTGGTTTTCCCTGTGAGATAGTCCCTTTCTGGGTATCTCCAGGGTGAAACCAGGCATCCCCGGCGTCTGTGGGGGGCCGTTGTAGAGATGAGGCAAGCTTAATGCCCAGAGTTTCCGAGTGTGTTCCCTGGTTAGAGTAGGCACTGAGGCGAGAATTATCGAGTCCGTTGACCCTGGTCCAAGACCCTGCCGCGTCGGGAATTGAACCCTGGTCCCGGACCGTTCTCTGCTTACAGGTCTACCGCCTCTAACCAGTGAGCCACACGCTTTAACTTTTATATTGATTTGTGAATTTGTGAAGTGCCTGTCACACGGTGCAGGGATGTTTACAAACTCCCATTTCTAAATGGGAGTTTGTGCTGTCAGTGGTTTCCACCCGTCGCACGAGCTCCCATTGAGAAATGGGAGTTTCTGCCTGCACTATGTGTGGTCGGATCGCAATTCGGTATGCAGAACTACCGACCTATGGTCGGGAGATTTTTCCACCGAAAAGGTGTCCCAGACCAACATCGTAATCAAGCCAGTAATAAACATACAGTTTGTCAGATTCGGACCCTTGCTAAAAAATACATTCAAAAACATATCACACGTAAAAAAACTTATACATTTAGCCAACCACCATTTTTTGGTCAGTGGTTGACTGACTTCTGGGGTGACCACACACTGCTGAGGTGCGAACAGTTTCCTAGACAGACACTGCCACCTACTGACTCAAGTAAGTGAAACTTAAACATAAAACACACTTCATAAGAACACCAATAATTTCCAAACCTGATATAAAATAATGTAAACTTACAAATTCAAAGATTTTGAACATAAACCAACAGCCTTATTATTGAAGAACATTACCTGTAGGCAAACCACTGTAAGTTTGAATTAAATTATTATTTTTTAACAAAATAAATAACCTTTTCCTCAAGAAAGGTGCTGGTCATTGGTGGTGTGGCAAAATTAATATTCTAACTCCACCGGCTGCTGGCCGCAGGGAAGGTGCTGGTCAGTGATTAAGGGCATGATTGCTATTCCGATACCACCGGGGCCTGGCCTCAGGGATGGTTCTGGTCAGTGGCAGGAAGCAAAATTACTATTCCAACACCACCGGGTGCTGGCCTCAGGGAAGGTGCTGGTCAGTGGCGGGGGCAAAATTACTATTTCAACACCAGCGGGGCTGGCCTCAGGGAAGGTGATTGTCAGTGGTAGGGGGCCAAATTATTATTACAACATGACCGAGGGCTGGCCTTCGGAAAGGTGCTGGTCATTGGTGGGTGGCAAAATTACTATTCCAACCCTACTGGGTGCTGGCCTCAGGGAAGGTGCTGGTCAGTGGTGGGGGGCAACATTACTATTCCAACTCCACCTGGTGCTGGTCTCAGGGAAGGTGCTGGTTAGTGGTGGGGGCAACATTAATATTCCATATCCACCGGGTGCTGGCCTCAGGGAAGGTACTGGACAGTGATGGGGGCAAAATTACTATTCCATCTCCACCGGGTGCTACATTCAGGGTCGGTATTTGGCTGTTGTAGGCCCTGAAATGTAATGCATTTACAGTAAAACATACAGGCTTGCAATTTACCTATCAAAAAAGACCAAACAAAAACATAATCTGGACGCAAATCCATCAAGACCAGCACTTGTATAAAAAGAGAAAGACCTTGAGAGGTGAAATATTTGCAAAATCAATTTTTTTAACCTAAACAAACCAAATAAATTACTCTTAAGAACCCACAAAAAAACACCAATTTAAAATAAAAAGGGAGCAAAAACTTTAAAAACAAAAAAGGCTGTACTGTAGAAAACAATCTACAATCCATTGGATGATGGATGGGACCTTTAAATCCACACCCTATCGATTCACCCAAATATACACTATTTACACCAATATCAATAACACTACAGTTCTTTAGTGTACAGGTGACTCCCTGATAAGCAAACCTCAATGTACACAGAATTTTTCTTAAAATTAGTTTTTTTCCTTTTTTTTTTTATAACTCTTTTTATTGATTATGCTCAAGGTCTCATTCAGTGTACAGCAGTGATCAGCAGCAATATAGAATAAACAACAGTACATATTACTTTCACAGTAACTCCAGAAGCGGAATGAACAGTTAGTGCAAACGGCTTTTACTCCACCCGCCCGCTCACAGTATC
The DNA here is from genome assembly GCF_964261635.1 of Lissotriton helveticus. Lineage (NCBI taxonomy): Eukaryota > Metazoa > Chordata > Amphibia > Caudata > Salamandridae > Lissotriton > Lissotriton helveticus. Next base: position 1,179,389,110 of record NC_136057.1, on the reverse strand, counting down.
TATTACTTTCATGGTAACTCCTGTCGCGGAATGAACAGTTATTGCAACCGGCTTTAACCCACCCCCACCGGCTTCGCCCGGTATCTGCACCAAGGGTCCCAAACCCTTTTCCATTTCTTGACACATCCTCTGGATTTATAAACAGTCTCCTGAGCCCTTTGACACCAGTCCAGGTCCCTAATCCATTGCTCCCATTGGGGGGGTGCCTGCGCCCCATAGTTGCTGGCAATGTTTCGTTTCGCCACTCCTGCAGCTGTAGCTAGCCTAATCTTGTTATATCTGGACCAATCAGTAGCCCCTCTAATCATTAGCAGCAACCACCTCGGATCCACCGATACCGGCGAACTCACCACCAACGCCATTGTTTGTGCAGCTTTGGTCCAGAAGGGCGCTATGTGCGGACAGTTGCACAGTATATGGAAAAAGGTCCCCTCCCCCCTGACAGCCCCTTCGCACACAAAGGAGACAAGCATCTCCCTCCCCCAGGAGAACCGTTGAGTACGCGCATAATACACCCGAGGCAGTATTTTCAATTGCACCAGACGGAACAGGACCCTAATCGCTATTTCACGGGACTCTGTAATGCATCCTGCCAATCGTCATCATCGAGACTGCTGATGTCACCCTCCCACCTCTCCCTCATGGTTGCCAGGGGGTCAGGCATGTTATTAATGAGCTTGCGGTAGATGGTAGAGGTAGGCTTGTCCGGGATAGGGTCGAGAAGGAGTTGGTCCTCAAGTGGAGAGTATTCTGGCAGCGCTACGTCTGTGTGTATGTATGTTCGTAGGGCGTGGGTGAGGCGTAGATAATGGTGATGTTGGGAGTCGTGCAGTCGGTACTCTTTTTGGAGATAGGCAAAAGATCTGGGAGCAGTCCCCTACCACACATCGCCTAAGTAGTCGAACCCAATGAGCCTCCAGCCCTTGAAGCCAGTCAGTATGGACACCTCGGCCAGCTGGTTGCCAGACCAGAGCGACGTTCTTCCCGTAAGGGTGCCCGCCCAACACAAGAATTTATTAGCCTCCCTCCAACAGTGAATCATCACCCTGTATGTGACTGCAGGTCCTTACATCGCTTGCACGTGTACAAGAGATGCCCACAACTGCCCCCCGGTGAGGTTCTGTGAATTCTGAACCCATGGGTTCTATTTTGTGTATGGCAGCCATTTTGTGGTTGCCCTCACATAGGCCATGATTGTGGCTGAAACTAGTCTTTTAAGGACATGTAGACCTTAGCTTGAGTTCATGCTGACTCCTGTTTGACCTGAGTGAACTGACCCTGTTGCCTGAAGCTGACCTTGTTAAACCAGTTCCTGCCCTTTAGCTGATCAAGATTGAGGATCAAAGCACAGGACATAGTAGAGTTTGGTATGTACACACACACCCCTTATTCTGCTTCTTATCTGTTTTCTGTTCCTTCTTTTATGGTCTGTTTATGATATGGGTTGTGGTCCTTTTATTATGGGTTTGTCCCGGCTTGTGTAAGAAGGAATGTTAGGCATTTTTGCATGCTTGCAAAAGCTAGGACTGCCCCTTACTTGTATGCTGAAGTTTGTAACCCTAAACATATAAAAGGCCTCTGTTTTCTGTATTCCTCAGACTACCTCATTCAGTTGCTATGGCTTCTGTGTGACGTGGCCTCACTTATTAAATTTAATAAAGATGTCTTTTCATATTTTCAGCTTCTGTGCCAAGTTCTTTTTTATTAGTAAGTATTCCCTGAGAATGAAGATTTCAGTTCTTCACCGGCATGATATGTTTATCTACCCTGTAGGCCGGCTCCGACCTTGCTGCATAGACCCAGTCATTAACCACCTGCAACTGTGAGGCCAAGTAGTATAGCAGCGTTCGCTTGAGGAGATGCGTTTAAACACCCCACCGGGGATAGGGTAGGGTGAATTTTGCAGTATATAAAGCAGTGTGGGCAGATCCACCATCTTAAAAAGCGCTGCACGCCCCATTAAGGAAAGAGGCAAGGAACGCCAGTGAGCGAAATCCGAAGCCAAACGTGCCAGGTGGGGCTCAAGATTCCTCCGAAAGAACTCCGCTCTGTCCCTGGTCACATACACCCCAAGGTATTTAAACCCCTCGACAGCAATCGGGGCCAGGCATCGCAAGGGGATCCTCGGGGGAGGGCCGGAGAGGGGATAGATCAATGATTTGGTCCAATTAATCGTTTACCCATAGTAGTTACCGAAGAGCTCAAACAGGTGGGGCGCCTGCGCCATGGAATGGTAGGGACTGGCCATATAGAGGACAATATCATCAGCGTATAATGATATTCGCTCCTCCCACTTGTCCGTCAGTGACAGCCCCCAAAATGACCTGTTGTGTCGGATCCAATGAGCCAAGGGCTCCAAGGCCAAGGCAAAAAGGAGAGGGGAAAGTGGGCACCCCTGCCTGGTGCCTCTGCGCAAAGGGAACTCCTGGGACGTCGCTCCGTTCGCCCTCACTCTTGCCACTGGCTGTTCATACAGCAGGCGCACCAGCTGCAAAACACCAGCCCAAAGCCTAAGCGCTCCAAGACTTTAAACAGGTAGGGCCATTCTATGCTATCAAAAGCCATTGAGGCGTCCAGCACCATCAACGCTGTTTAAGTATCGTCCTCCCCCTCAGTCATGTATAGAACCCCATATAGCAGACGCAAGTTTAGTTTAGTGCTCCTGTGCGGCATGAACCCCGACATCTGTCACATGGGGTCAATTACGATGTTGGCTGGTTTCTTATAAATAAAAATTCGTTTTTTTAAACAAAAAATTTTAAAAACACAATCAACCCAACATGGGTCTAGAACCTCTAGCTACATAGGAATAAAAAAGTGGTTAAAACATTTGAAACATACATTTTCCTACTAACACATAAAACTACCTCCCTTCTCTCCTTACAATAAATTATGCCATCCATAATCTCCGTTTAATAAATTGAATTTGTCTTACCTGACTGAAGCTCTTCCTTACTTCCGATCTTGACTGCGACACTCCACCGACTGTAGAAACAGGCTCACAACCGCATATTTAAACCCGGAAAGTAAAAAGGGAAAAAATAACATTTCTCCAAGTGAACTCAATGAAAAAGGGTGGGAAAGCACTTTAAAAAATTGCTTACAATATGTTAATAAAATTATCTTGTAAGGAATTTAAAAAAAAAAATAATTTAAACTATGTAATAGTTGTAGAAATTTCTCCAGAACTTAATTGCACAATTAAATATGTGTTTTAATAAATATATATATATATATATATATATATATATATATATATATATATATATATATATATATATATATATATATATATATATATATATATATATGAAATAACTCCCTTCTAAAAAGAACGGACAGAGGCCAGAGGGGTTTCCAGGGAGAAAGCAGCTCTAATTGGCAAACAAAGCAACGCAGCTTTTGGGCGGGTGCATTTCGGCGAGTAGCCTTCCTCAGCGCCCTGCATTGCATCGCCAGCCTCTCTGAATAGTCCCGTTACTGCACCCCTTCACTTGTAGGTCCTGTATATACATATATATATATATTTTATCTGTTTTTTTAAAAATGATTCCAATATATTTATTTTCCACATCTAAAACTGTGTTATTTATATACAGTTTTATTAAATATTAAATAGGTATTACATCCCCCAAGCTAAAAAAATCAAATTATTAATTATTTAAAATTGGTTGCAAAATTAATACCCAAGTATTTTACTTAATACCTGAGTATTAATACATAACCCCCTACCGAAAACCCCTATTTCCCTTACATCCTGTGCCAGAGGGTAGGTCTTACACATCCAAGAGTAATTATTTCTAATTTTGATAAAATTAATAATATCATTAATATTTAAAATAAATTAATACCCAGATAATAAAATGAATACCTGCATATTAATACACTACCCCACCTGAAAAACACTGTTTCCTTCACATTCCATGCCAGAGGGTTGGTGTTACATGCCCAAGAGTAATTATTTCAACAACAACAACAATAAAATATATATAAATATAAAAATATTCGTTGTAGCAATTAAAATAAGTTAATACCCAGGTATTAAAATGAATATCGGAGTACTAATACACTCCCCAACCCAAAAATATATTTCCCTCATATCCCTTGCCAGATGGTGGGTGTTGCACACCCAAAAGCATTTTTTGTAACTTAAAAAAAATATATATTATTATTAATTAAAACTGAAGAAAATGAATGGCCAGCCATTAAAATAAATGCCTGAATATTTACACACTCCCCCACCCAAAACCCCTATTAATCTCACATCCTGTGCTAGAGGGTACGGTGGGTGTTGCACTCCCAAGATTTCTTTTAAAATATTGTTTAGAATTAATATTATAAATTTTACATGTATATTCAAATAAAATAATACCCAGGTATTACAATTTATGTATTAAAACATTCCCCCAGCCAAAACCCCTATTTCCCTCCATTCAATATTATATATTTAAAATAAAAAAAAATTAAACACAAAACTTAACCCCAAAAATTTAAACAATCTTTGATAACATTCTTCCAATATAAAAACATACATATTAAGCTTACCATCAAATGTGTTTTTATATATATAATAGCATGCGTTGTACTGTCTTTGGTAAAAATGCATAAAAACCTATGCAGACACTGTTATATCAATTTACAAACCCATACAGACACTGTCACACCCATTTACAAACCCATGCAGAAACTGTTACACCCATTCACATACTTAGACAGATACTGTCACACCCATTCACATACTGATAGAGACACTGTTACACCCATTCAAAACCCATACAGACACATACACCCATTCAGTTACCTAAACAGACACTGTGACATCCAATCATATACCCATAAAGACACTGTCACACGCATTTAATAACGCATACAGACACTGACACATATTCAGAAAGCCATACATACACTGTGACACTATTTCACACACCTAAACAGTTACTGTCACACATTTTTACCAACCCATACAGACACTGTTACACCCATTCAAAACCCAATACAGACTTTGTCACATCCATTTACATATTGATAAAGGTACTGTAACACCCATTTACATACCTATACAGACATTGTCACAGTCATTTATATACCATAAAGACACTGTTAAACCCATTGACAAACCAACTTATGAACCTTAGGCACTGTTATTCCCACTGTGATATGCATTTAGAAACCTTAACTAGAAATATTAAGGGGCCTATATGTTGGTTGGAGTTTCCTCCGACTGACACCATTGGGGAAACGGGACCGACCGACCTGTGGTCGGAGGTCCTGACCGCCTAATTATGATGCGGCCGAACATGGTGCAGTCGCATTCCCCCCTTTCCCTATGGGAGCATGTGTTACGGCCGTAAACTGGTCGTAGTGTATGCTCCCATAGGGAAAATGTGAGGTGCCTGACACCAGGAGCAGGGATTAACAGGGGGGACCAGAGGTGCCCTCTTGGCCCCCAACCAGAGGCTGCAAGGGAAAGGGTGCCGCGCTAGGGGCCCCCAAACATGCTTTCTGACAGGGTTTCCATGTCAGAAAGGCCAGCATAGAAACCCTGCTGGAAGCCATGCATCGTAATCGGACGGCGTAAACCGCCGTTCATATGGATTACGGATCAGTTCCGACTGGGGAAGTCAGCAGGAATGACCAGCCGGTTTCTATTCCGACCAGCTGTTTTGTAATCCGCCGGTCGGAAGTGAAAATGACGACCGTAAAGCCTCAGACCTAAGGTTGGAGGCTTTACTACGGCATCGTAATCAGTCCCTAAATGTGCTCTTTTGCATTGAATGTGTGCTTTAAATGTGCTCTTTTGCATTGAATGTGTGCTTTTGGTTTGCGAATCCCCAAGAGATCCGTGGAGTCGACAACTGTTATTAAAAAGAGGCTTTACAGTTAGAAATAACAAATGTTTGGAACATAGGGTGGCTCTTAGAAGAGCCATTGTGTTCATTGTGTGTATACGATGACTACATATAAGAGCGAATGCAGAGTTTTAAGTTGTTCAGAAACACTCTTTTGCCTTGATCTGGGAAGTGAAGATCATCTCCTCTGTAAATTCCTTGCATGTTGAAGCGCAGGTTATTATTGTAGACAGAGCCCATGTAATGGTCTCTGAGGGATGCTGAAACTGTTTCCTAGCTTTCTTTATCTGTGGACAATATTCAGAAGACCAGTTCCATGTCTGCCTCAGGCATATATTAGAAAACAACAAGTCAGTGTAAGGAAAAAGTCACATTAATTGTTCAAAGATGGGGCGTGGTCTGACTGGCGATGTGGTAGGACGTGTCTCCCGGCGGCTCCCGACATCTGCCACCAACATAAGCTATCAAAGCGGAGCTGGGTGCCACCGCTATTTCCCTGGAGGTGGACACTGGCCAGCGTGAACTGGGGTGCCTGTAGTGTGGCCCTTTGGCAGCCTCCAGAGACAGCGGGGGCGGACGGCGAGGAGACAGCTGGTACTCCGAGGCGGGATCCGCCATTTTGTGGAACCCGCGCAGTGGCCCGTCCCGAGGATCTCTACCACCGGAGAGGCCGCTAGAACTTGTGGTGCAATCCCGGATTGTGCGGCGGCGGCTGGGGCGATAGGGTGCGGAGCAAGGGGACAGGATCACTACCGCTAGCCCTCTGGTGCTGGGTCTGGCGCTGACGGAGGCCCTGAGGCTTGGGCGGAGACGGCGATCGGGCCTGGAGAGTGGAGGACCTGAGCGGTGCTGACGACCCTCTTACCCCCCTGCCCAGGAGAGAGCAAAGTGAAGCGAATTGACGGAGGTGGGGAGCCTGCAGGTTGGCGCCCGCGGTGACACAATCCTGCTTGTGGAAAGGTACCCCTGACAGGGAAAGCCAGCGGCCATCACTCTGGGCGCCTTTAGGAAAGCATCTCCCCTCGGCAGAGCTCACGAGTTTAGGACGGGACGCGTTGGACACTCACCGTCTATGGCCCTCCCGTATCAGGCCGTTTGGATCTGCCTGTGAGCCTTGGAAACCTGCGGTGGGGGAGACAGGATCGCCGTCGCTGGGTCCCTGGTCCCTGGTGCTGACTCCTGTGCTGATGGAGGCCCTGGATTGGGGCCGCAGCGGCTGGAGGTGAGGCGGGCAGCCTTGTTCCCTGGACTTGAGGCACGCTGAGACGACCGGCCAGAGGTGAGCACTCCCCCTTGCCCCCGGGTGCCCCAATCGACCTGGGCCCTAGCTGTGGCCATCACCCTGGGGACCCTCCCGCAGGTTGCTGTCACTGCGGGCTGATCAGCGTGCAGCGGCGGGGGTGAGTGTGGGGTAGTCGCTGCCCGCCATCTTGCAGTTGCGGCCTGGGGGCGCTGAACATCCTCCCCGCATCCTGCCCTGATTTGCCTGGTTGCCTGGGGGGCGGGGAGGCACTGCGCTGTTGGTTGGTGGAACTGGCGGGCTCCTGGCTCCGGTGGCTGCTGGGGGGATAGTTGGGAAGGAGGCGGCGGACTGGAGGCGGGGGCCGCCATCTTGTGAACTGCCCGGCAGAGCTCCCCCTTGCAGCCTGACTGGACCTGTGGGACCCTGAGCCTCTCCGCGACGCTCGGGGGTGCCCGGAACTGCCCTCGGCCCAGGAGAAAACTTGGATGCCTATCTGTGGGACTTGAGGGCCCTAGTGCTTGCCCCGGGCCCGGCGCTTGAAGTGCACGCTCCTGCCCTCCATTTTGTGTGCACTCCCATGGGGGCCTAGTGCTGCTGGCCTCTAGATATCCTGGCACACGGAAAGCTGTGGCCCCGCTGCGGTCCCCGATTCCGCGGTGTCCTGCTGCTGTGGAGGAGGTTTGTGGAGGGCCTGCGGGAGGCTGCTGCTGAGCGCCAGAGCGGGAGGGCGCTGGACGGCGGCGCCATTAGCCGCCATCTCAAGGACTAAAGCTGGTGGTGATTTCGCCTGCACGCACCTCATCATAATTGCTCATGGGACGAGTGAACTTGTGGCTTGGCTTGTAGCTTGGCTGACTCTGAGAGAGGTGTGGGGGGGAGGCTGTTGAGGGCGCCGGCGGGATGAGAGGTGGAGGGGCAGATACATTCCCTATTTTGCATTAGGTGATGGGGTAGGGCCCTGCACTGCTGCGGCTGATTGCCATGCGCCCTGGGCCTGGTGTCTCCTGAGTACTGGGGGGACGGCAGTCTGCTTGGGGGTGGCTGTGTGGGGTCACGTGGGGCCAGCCCTGGTGAGGGGTGAATGATTGCATTGACTGGGCCCCTCTGACCCACTGAGGCCTTTACCTGTTTCTGCTCGCAGGAGTGGGAGTGCTGTCTGCGCCCGGCCCTGCACTCTTGGTGCTGGCCTGTCAGACTCCTGCGGCTGGTGCCCCTGGGTGGTGACCCCTTCATCCTGTCCTGACCTGGTGTGTGGTGGGTTGGTACTACTGGTTCTTGTGACGTCTATGTGCCAACGAGCGGACGAGGAAGCAATTGGGGACCCCCGCTCGTTCTGGGGTCAAGACCTTGGATCCCCACGACCTACCCAGTCACTGCGTTGGAGAGCAGGAAGAGAGGCCTCTGCGTATCTCCCGTTGGGCGTGAAGCGGCTGCAATTAGGGACTGCCTGCAGGGTACAGTAAGGCTGGCGATGACGCGCTCCAGAGGGGGCAAGGCTGACCCGGCTGCAGCCCCCAGGGACAACACTGTCACGGCAATGTGGGGAAAGGCGGGGCCGTCCGCTGCCACTGAGGGATCGTTTCAGGATGCTGGGGACTCCATGCCGGTCACCCAGGCGTTCATGACCTCTTTTCTGTTGGAGCTCAAGACGGAGATCGGCTCCCTAAGGTCGGAGGTCCACACTTGTGTGAAGGAGCTGCAGAGGGAGGTGACGGATCTGGGAAACCGAGTGGATGGATTGGAGAAGACAATGGTACCCGTATCGACGATCAGGAACAGCTGTGGCAGCGTCTGGCAGTTCTGGAGGAGCAGAATATAGAACTGCAAGTGAAGCAGGAGGACCTGTAGAACAGAAGTCGCCGGAACAATCTCCGCATACGGGGGGTTCCCATTGGAGAAGAGGGGAAGGACACTCTGCTGTACATGGCGCAGCTCCTCCCCTCCGGCTTTGGACCGAGCTCACCGTGTTGCAGGGCCCACAGGGAGACCGGGACTCATCCTGGACATCTTGGCACGGGTCCACTTCTTTACAGAGAAGGAAGCTATCTGCATGTGATAAACCGGACCTTACTTACAAGGGGCACAAGATACAAATCTTCCAGGACCTGGCGCCCAATACTCTGAAGAGACGACAAGCCTTCAAGCCTGTGACGGAGAAGCTAAGAGACCTGGGCATCTCCTACCAATGGGGCCTCCCTTTTGCTCTCATCTTTCAGTGTGAAGCCAGGCGGAAAGTGATAAGAACTTACACAGAAGCGGCGCAGCTCCTCCACCTGCCAACATCGCCGCCGGCGAGCCCGTCCCGCCCACGGAGAAAAGAAAGGGTACCGGCCAAGCCTTCCTGGACCACGGTGCAGAACCGTCGTCGAACCCCCCCTCTGGACAGACGGTCGACCTCTCAGACCAAGCAAGATATTATAGCACACATTAGATCCCTAGAAGGAGACCGGGAGGAGCCTGTCTCGCGCCCCTCGACACCATGATCAAAAGGGCAGTTCCAAAATAACTTATGGCTTGAACGCTTGCCCTGCACGTACACCCACACAGAGTGGGAAGTCCACAGCATGGTATTCCACACTACACCCCAGCTCCGGGTAAAGGGGGTGGGGGTGGCGGGAGCTCCCGGATGTCAGACCTTTGAGGTTACCACAGACCTAACCCGGGCTGTCCCTAAGGGAGTGACATCCCAGAGAGTGTCCAAACCCTAGGGTATAGGATGCCTTGTACTTGGGACAGTGTAATATGGCCCCGTTGGCCGGCATTGTTGTTCAAGGTTTTGTGGCCTGTGTGGCCACTCTTTACCTTCTTGATCTCTTCTTTCCTTTTCTGCTCTTCTCTGACCTCCTTCTCTCTTTCCTTTCCTTGCTCTAAGAGTGCTTGGCGGGGGGGGGGGGTGTGCTGTGGAGCGCTATGGGGACTGTGCTGGTGGGTACTCCTAGCGTTTGTAGAGCGTTGCTGGCGTGGGGTGGGGGGCGGGGTTGGCCCCTGTTTGGACCCTAGCATGACGACGAGCTTGCCTAGCCCTTTGAAGATCTTAACGCTCAATATCAAGGGCCTCAACTCCCCTAATAAGCGGAGGCAAGTGTGGCATTATCTCCATCAGCAGCACCCTGACATCATCTTCTTGCAGAAGACGCATCTTCTACAGGCGGACACTCAACGCATGGCGAACCCTAAGTACCCTCTCCAGTTTTGGGCTGCAGCAGATACCAAGACAGCTGGGGTGGCAATATTGTGTAGAGCTGGCATCAGGCGGGGGGACAAGCCCTTTCGGAGTGGGGATGGATGCTTCCTCAGAGTGGCTGTGGAGATTGGACGGCGCAGCTACACCCTATGTAATATATATGCCCCTAATTAGCTGCAGGACCGTTATCTCCGAGATCTCCTAAGAGAGCAGGTGCCGCAAGGGGATCCCTCGTTGATTCTGGGAGGAGATTTCAACTTAGTTTGGAGCCCGGAAGTGGATTGTAGCGATGGTTCCTTTAGTGGAGCCGGGGTTATGTCCTCAGCATTGCTTAAGCAGATAGCGGACTTAGGGCTGCTGGACGCAGGGCGCTACCACTCCCCGGACCGGAGGGAATATTCATTCTACACCCAGGCACACCGCTCATATTCCCGTATCGATTTTCTATTTATTTCCCATGCCCTCTCCCGAGACGTCCTTGGGGTCACTATGTCTGATATCTCGCTTTCTGATCATGCTCACGTCGAGTTGCTCCTGCAGGACCCGGCCGCTTGCCCTACCCGGGAAGCGAGGTGGCGCCTGCCGCCGGGTATCCTCCGGGATGCGGCCGATGTAGAAAGCATTAGGGATGCCATTGTCTCTTACTTTGTTAATAATGATTTGCCGGAGACGCCCTTCCCAGTGGTATGGGACACTTCAAGGCGACGATTCACCATCTTTAGGGGTACTAGGCAGGGTTGACTGCTTTCACCATTATTATTTGCCCTTGTGATAGAGCCCTTGGCGAAATTGATCTGGCAGACCCCTGGAATCCATGGTATCCCCCTGGGAGGCCGGGAGCACAAGGTGGCGCTATTTGCGGATTACCTTATTTTTACGCTTACGAACCCCCGAGCATCCCTCCCGGAATTGCATTCCATACTGGGCCTCTTCGAACGGGCCTCCGGCCTGAAGATCAATCACAACAAGTCTTGGGCCCTTAACCTCACCATTCCGAGAGATGAAATACCCCTACTGGAGCATACCAGTGGGCAACCCGGCACATCCGTTATCTCGGCCTCCAGTTGACCCCCTCTCTGGATGAGTGGACGTAAGTAAACTGGCGGAAATGTTGGCATTCGGTGCTTGATGATCTACGTCGGTGGAAACCGCTTGTACCGTCGTGGTTGGGCAGACTCAATGCCATCAAGATGTCTATCCTCCCCAAAATTCTATATTTATTCCAATGCCTCCCCACATCCATCCCGCTGCACTACATACGAGGCCTCCAGCGCGACCTCACAAATTTTATCTGGGGGGGAAAGAGGCCTCGGTTCTCCCAGACGCTCCTGATGGTGCCGCGTGACGGGGGGCTGGCCTGCCCTAATTTAGTGGACTACTACTGGGCAGCGCAGCTCCGATTTATAGTGGAGTGGGGAGTCACTGAAAGCGAGAAGAGGTGACTGCATATGGATCGAGCAGTGAATGGGCGTACCATCTGGGACCTTGCGTGGCATCATAGAACGGTGCGCTCCCGGAGCGCTTATATGGCGGTACGCACAAAAACGGTGCTGGAGATCTGGGATACGATAGCGGTGCGCAGGGGCCTCACGACCTTCCCCTCGCCACACACCCCGAAAGAGGGAAATCCGTTCTTCCCGCCGGCTCACCGCACGGGTGCCTTCAGCAAGTGGACGCAGGGAAACTGCAGGGTGCTCACTGATCTGTTTGAGGGGGGCTCCCTCAAATCCTTTGCCCACTGCAAAGATGAATTCCGGATCACCCCTGATGCAGGGATGCAATACGCTCAACTGAGGCACTGGGTAGCCGGAGATGAAACATACTAGGCGGCTATGGGCGCCTTCACCCCATTCGAGCGGCTGGCCCGTACCCCTATTGAATCAAAGGGTTTGATCTCGCGGATCTATCAGATTCTGCAACACCCAAATACGCCACCCTCGCATCCATATCAGCAACGCTGACAGTCCGTGTCAGGCACGGACATTGCCCCGGCGCAGTGGTGCCCGCTGTGGAGGGACATCCCCAAAGTTTACCGTAGCATCCCACAGCAGGAAAATGCCTATAAGATCATGACCCAGTGGTACTACACGCCTCAGCGCCTGAGCAAGATGTTCCCTACCTCTTCCCGTAAGTGCTGGAGATGCCAATCTGCAACGGGGGATTTTATTCATATTTGGTGGGCGTGCCCGTCACTGACCCTCTTCTGGAAGGAGGTCCTGAGTCACATTAGGGGGGTGTTGGGGTTCCCTCTGCCTGAAGCCACAAGCACACTCCTGCTAGGTATCAGACCTGCTGACCTGAAGGCACTGACCCGGAGCGATTGGACCCTGGCGCTTCAGATGCTGGGCGCAGCCAAGCAGCTCATAGCCTTGTATTGGAAAAAGCCTGAGGCCCCTCCAATCGCAGCCTGGTTTGTGCGTTTATGGCATGTTATTACGATGGAGCTCTTTACAGCTAGGCTGCAAGCCCGGGACACGCGCTTTAAAGCTGTTTGGCAGCCCCTAGTTTAATATTTATGTGGCGTTGAGCATGCGCGCCATATGCCTGCTAAGCTCCGGGCGTTGCGACTCTTCCAGGACGCTGTCGCCCCCCGACCCAGATAGACTGCTGCCATAGCCATCCTTGAGCACTGGGCCCTAGTTGTCAAGAGCGCTGGACTGGGCCCCGATCAACCCCTGGTATTTGAAGGACCCCAGGGTCAGGGATGAGCTGGTTAAAGCACACGATTGTTATTTTGAGGAAAATGTGGGCTCTGTTTCCTCCCCTAGTGTACTTTGGGAAGCTTACAAGACTGTCATTCGTGGCCAGGCCCTCTCATTGATTGGTAGCGTGAAGTTGGCCAACCGTGCTGAGACGGTTCGACTCGAGGGGGAGGTCACGGCCCTGGAGGAGGGCTTGGAATCTGGGGTTACCGCTGAGGGGTTACATCTACTGGAGTTGAAACAACATGAATACAGAGCTCTGGTCACTGAAGCTGCTAAGGAAATGGGGAGGGAACAGCAGGGACGCCTGTATGATGTGGGTGATAAGGCTGGGAAACTGCTTGCTTGGTTGGATAAGAGGGAAAGTGCGAGTCGTGTCGTCCCTGTGATTGTTGCGGAGAATGGAGAGTGTTGTACGGACCCTGTTGATATTGTCGCATGTTTTGCTGACTATTTCCGCGAGGTGTACTCCCAGGTGTCTGATCGATCGGAGCAGGACTCCCACCTGTTATTGCGTGATATTGCACTTCCCCGATTGTCTGATATTGATAGGGATGCTCTGGATGCTCCGCCTACTGTGGACGAGATTGCCGCTGCTGTCCGTTCGGTCCGATCCGGCAAGGCCTCGGGCCCTAATGGGCTCCCCATTGAGCTATATAAAATGCGCCCGGATTCGCTAGCTCCTCATTTGCGCTCTATGTTTCTTGAGTCTTTGGAGGTGGGGTTTCTCCCGCCAGACCAGAGACTGGCCACTATTGTTGTCATCCACAAGGATGGTAAACCTCGGGATCGCTGCGCCTCTTTTCGACCCATTTCGTTGATTAATGCGGAACCTAAAATCTTGGCCAAGCTGCTGGCGACACGTTTGGCGTCCGTTATTGGGGACCTGGTTCACCCTGATCAATCCGGCTTTATACCGCATCGTAACACGGCGCTTAACCTCCGAAGGTTGCATGGAGTTCTGGCACGGGCTGAGACGCTACGTGAGCCCGCCATCTTGGCGTCCTTGGACGCTACGATGGCGTTTGATACAATAGAATGGCCGTATTTGTGGGCGGTTCTTGCTAAGTTTGGTTTCGGTTCGGACTTCGTTCGATGGGTCAAATTGCTCTACGCCGGTCCCATGGCCCAGGTGGCGGTCAATGGTCGGGTCTCTGCGCCCTTTGCACTGAGCAGAGGGACGCGACAGGGCTGTCCCCTGTCCCCCTTGTTGTTTGCTCTTGCCTTGGAACCGCTGGCGGCCTGGTTGCGGTGGAAACCGTCCCTGAAGGGCATTAGATGGAATTCGGAGTTTGAGGACCGTGTATCTCTCTACGCTGATGATATTCTGCTTTATCTTACATCACCCCGTAAATCCCTCATTGTGCTGTTTGATGTCTTAACGTCCTTCCGCAAAAACTCAGGTCTTGTCATCAACTGGTCAAAGTCCTGTGTATACGTCCTGTCGGGTACCGCCCCCCTTCTGCCAAGCGGCTGTCCTATCGCGATTGTGGAAGATGGATTTAAATATCTAGGCATTTTTATCTCGCTGAGCCCTGCACTGCGGTTCGACCGTAATTTACTGCCCCCTCTTCAGCGCCTTCGGACAGATGTGGTCGCCTGGGGGAAACTTCCTCTCTCTCCCCTGGGTAGAGCGGCATTGTTTAAGATGATGTCACTGCCCCGATTCCTCTACGCATTGCAAAACACGCTTGACGTTGTCCCGGCTACATATTTCCGTGAGGTCGAGGGTTTACAGAGACGACTGTTGTGGGGGGGTAGGCCCCGGATTGCCATTGCTAAATTGTCGCTCCCGTGGTACGACGGTGGAATTGCTTTGCCTGATATCCGTCGCTATTATTGGGCGTCTCAACTGGGGGCAATAAATCATTGCATGTATGGCCCTTTGCCAAATCCGGCCTTCGCGATGGACAAATGGTTGTTACCGGGGGGCGACTACAATAGAGCCCTCTACTCGAAACTCACCCCTCGCAACGTGACGGGCCCCACTAGGACGGCCGTCCAGGTATGGCGACATGCTTCCATGGCGCTTGGATGGACTGATAAATTGACTCGTGCCACCCCCCTGTACGCCTCTGATAGACTTGGCTCACTTTGGCAGTCCCGGGGGTTTGATAGGTGGGACTTGATTGGTATCAGCAGGATTGATGATGTTTGGACTAAGGGGAGAATGAAGACGTTTGAGGAATTGAAAACCGAGTACGCTTTGAGCGATCGCGAATTCTTTCGCTATGCACAGATCCGCCACGCGGTGCTCTCGATCTTCCCTTCGGGTGTGGAGATTCCGGAGTCGTCCCCGCTTGAGGACAGGGTACTGGACGGACATGTTCCTGATAGTACGATTTCGCTTATTTATAAAAAGTTAATCAACTCCAGGTCTGACCTCCTGTCTCGACTTAGAGAGGTCTGGACTGGTGATGGGCTGGAGCTGGACGATGAGGACTGGCAGGCGGCGATCTCCTCCCCTAAAGAGGTGGCCATCCAGGCGCGCCTTAGATTTGTGCAACTTAAAATCCTGCATAGAGTGTATGTCACTGGTCCCCGTCTGGTGCATATGGGCGTCTCTGTGGATGGTTTGTGTCGGCGTGGCTGTGGTCTCCTGGGCACCTTTTTACATATCATCTGGGAGTGCCCTGAGATAGTGCGATTCTGGACCCGTGTGCATGAGGTGATGAGTGAGGTTACCGGGGTGCGATCGATGCCGGAAGCTAGGAGATGCCTGCTGAACGTATGGGAACCGAATGATTACCCCGTGTCGCAACTTCGGTGGGTGACCTTGGGCAACATGATTGCCAAAAGAGACATTGCGCAATTGTGGGGCGCTCAGGGCCCGCCCGGACTTCAGAAATGGAAACAAAACATGGACTGGTGCATGTTCAGAGAAAAAACTGTGTATATTTCTCGTGGTACCCCCCGGAAATGGGGAAAGATATGGACTCAGTGGAACACTTATCGTGGTGATATATGTGCCCCTCCTCTTCCTGACCCTGATGTTGCACCTATGTTCCCGTAACCCGAGGGTTCCTCCACACACTATTGTATACTGATTGCACTTTGTTTCTTCTGCCCCCCCCCCCTCCACTGTGTAGCTCTTTCCCGGTAGAACGAACGCTCATTGGATTGTCCTTCCCGCTCCAGCACCATGTAATGCAACGTTGTGTATATTGATGTCTCTTTTTCTTCCTCCTTGCAAGTTGTTTGTGTTTGTGTTATAAAACCAATAAAAAGTTTTCCAAAAAAAAAAGAGCACTGCACTTTCCCCGGCTGTCCTTCCTTTTTCCCTCTTTACTTATTCCTCCTGTTTATTCTATCCTGCTGTTTCTCACTTTACTGCTTCGTAGGGGTTTGGACCTTACAGGTCCGTTTGTTCCATTCATGTTGGTTAAATGTTAGTATTCGACCCCAGGGGTCGGGATATTTCTTGCAACGACTGAATGACCTGTACTTGATATCACGAAACGCGTCCGGCCCCCAAGGGGTTGTAGGCGAAACGCTGTGTACAATAGGATTGAGTGGGTGACTTCCCAAAGCTGCCACTGTGTTACATCATAACGCGGCCGGCCCTGAGTGGGTTGTAGGCTTAACGCTGTGTGCCATTCAGTCTTTTGTCTGCTGCCTGTTTTGGAAAATAAAAAAGATTTGTAACTAATTGTTCAAAGATATATTTCATTAGGATTTCTAGTCCCACCCCAGTCAGTGTGCCCTGGACATTGCCACCACAGTGCATAATCATGAGGTCTAGATGCTACTTCTCCAAAATGGTTTTCTTTTAACCAGTATAAGCAATTGATTGGTGAGGATTGTGGGCCTATCTTAGGCTAAGTCATAGAGAAACAACAATACTCTTCATCTGATATTGTTGCAGATAAATAATAATAATAATAATAAAGAAGTTTGTAGAGCGCTATGGCTGCGCCATCCCGGCGTGTCCCCGCGCTGTAGGACTGTGGAGCCAAAAAAGACATAAGAGCTTACCAGCAGCAGATACCAGAACCCAACTAGCATGTAAACAAGTGAGTTTTTAATAGACAGCGAAACTTCCTTTCTGTTTGCTCAAGACGCAGGTTAAGTGGAAGTTTATTCCAACTTATGGCAGCAATCACTCTGAAAGAGCGACCTCCCATTTTTGCCCTCTTAAATCGATGGGTCACCAAAGTGCCCATTCCACAGGACCGAAGTGCTCGCACTGGCTCATATCTGGTGATCAAGTCAGCCAGATATGGGGAGCCTTCTGCCACAAGATCCGATGACAAGTCAAGAGGGCTTTAAACAGTATCCTTTTTTAACACGCAGCCAGTGGAGGGCCGCCAGAGCTGCACTGGATGCCGCTCTTCTGGGAATCTGAGCACAAGCCGCGCTGCCGCATTTTGTAGTACCTGAAGCCGCTCAATGCTTTTACAGGATGCTCCCAGAAAGAGGACATTCCCGTAATCAATCCGGGATGTGATCAAGGCCTGGGTCATCGTGCGTCTTGCCTCCAGGGGGAGCAGATCCAGGGTTTTATTTAAGATCTTGAGTACCCCAAAACACTTTCCGACCACCCGCCTAAAATGCGACTCATAGGAAAGTGTAGGGTCTACCCAGATGGTCTTAAAGCAATATCTCTTGTGGCAGTAGCTGCAGTGGCTGGTCACAGTCAATATTGGCTGCGGTCTTGGATAGGAGAGGCCTCTCAATGGAACCTGCTGCTCAAATTGCCCTTTTTAGGTCACAAACTATTTGGTGAAAATATTGGTAACCTAATGAAAAAAGAAGCTGAAGATGATGAATTGACCAAACATTCCAGTATCAGCATGAAGGCACACACCACAGCCCTATTAGCCTGACCTCTTAATTTCTTTCCTTAAGGATATTTCCCTTCTGGATTTGTGGGTTTTAGAATACGTTCTTCCTTTACCCAGGGACTTTACCTTTCCTGACTATCCTTCAAGTGATCTCATCTGTGAGAGAGAGAATAATGAAATTCAAAGAAACCTGGAAGGCAATGTTTCAGACATTAGGCCCTGGGAGTGATCCAAGAGGGTTATATGTTGGAATTCTCCAGCATTCCATGTTCTTCAAGATTAAGATTATCACCCAGTCAAAAGAGCGGCACTTCAGGAGGGAGATATACAGTCTCATTCTCAAAAGTGATTATTACAGTAACTCTTCAGGGGTAGAGGCAAGGGATATATTCAAATGTGTTTCTGGTGCTCAAACCAAGCTGGCCTTTCGACTGATTATCAATTTAAATGGGTAAATAAGTTAATTAAGGACATCTCCTTTTGAAAGACTTCCTCACAGAACACTGCGCTTGTTATCAATCCTGAGGACTTCCTCAACACCACTGCAGCTTGCAGCCCAGCGGGATATTTTCAGTTCTGAATCCTTACGTTTGGATTGAAATTTCCATAAGGGTGTTCACAAAGATGTTGGCTCCTCTAATGGGATTATTACATTCATGGAGGATTCAGGTTCATGTACCTGGACAACTGGCTGATTCATGCTAAAATCAAAAAGCTCTGGTTTGTACAATAGTAAGAGCTTTTTGATGGATAATCAATCTAAGGAAGTCATATTTGGTGCTCAGCAAACAGGAGTTCACTGGGGCACCTCTTGACACTTGTGCAAGGCATGTATTCCTCCTTTCTGCCAGGGCTCGGAAGCTCAGGTCTCATTTTCAGTATCTGCTATTCCAAAAGCCCCTTCAATCTGACCAAGGCTGAGGTCTCAGAGAGACATAGCACCCTAGCTTGTAGTGAAGCATATGCTATCTTATTGAGATCCAGTTTCACAGAGTTATTTCCAAAGCCCGGATGCCTGTTACACAGGTTCTAAAGAACATTCTTCAATGGTGTTTTGAGAACAATTTTTTCACAGGGAATGAAGCTTCATTTTCCATAACCAGTTGTCTTGCCCACAGATTCCAGTTCAGTGCAGTGGGAAGTAAGCTCAGGGTTTCTGATCAAGCCAGGAATCAGCAAGGATTTCTAAATGGAGGAGTTGATGGCGGTATCGATGGTGATGCACTTCTTCTTGACGTAGGTCAAGAGGAAAGTTCTGTTAATCAGGTCTGACAATCAGGTTTCAAAGACATAAATCAGACAGTCTGGTCTCTCTTTCACATTCCATGTTTTCTTGGGCAGAGATTCATGTTCATTCCATCCAAGCAACATATCTCCTGGGGGTTGAAAATATTTAAGAGGATACTCTAAGCAGGGTAGTTCCCTCTTTAATGAAGTATGCACTCAGAATTGAAGCCTTCAAGGACATTGTGAAACATCTTGGTGAACCATAGATGGACATGTTCCCTCCCATCAGGTTGTCGTGCTGCCTCTGTACTGTTTAAGGGGGTAGGGCTGTAGGATAGGACAGGATAGGATTATATTTATAAAATGCACTAAAACCGAAAGGTGTCAAGGCGCTGGGCAAGACGGAAGAGAGAATAGCACCAACCAGCTAAGAGGCAAAGAGCCAGGTCTTCAGAAGCTTTCTAAAGGTCCGGAGTGAGTCCGCCGTGGTGATAGAAGGGGGCAAAGAATTCCAGAGTTTAGCGGCCGCCACTGAGAATGAGCTGCCACCCCATTTGGGCCTACGAAATCTAGGAGAGACAAGTTTTTTCTGAGTAGAGCATCTCAAGGCTCTGCCAGGAGTGTACCAAATGAACAAGGTTTTGAGATGTGATAAGCCAATGCTATGCATGGCTTTGTACACCAAGTTCAGAGCCTTGAAGGAGATGCGCTTCCTGATCAGAAGCCAGTGCAAGGCACGGATTCCTAGCCTGGCGGACGGGTGTTTAGGGAAGTTAATAATAAGTCTTGCCTCAGCGTTTTGCACCACCTGAAGCTTGTTCAGAGAGCTTATGCTGGCATTGAAGTATAATCCATTGCGGTAGTCCAACCGCAAGGTAACTAGTGCAACAATGATGTGCTTTTCTTTCTATGGCCCAAGTGGCTGTTGTTTGTCTTTCACCCATTTCCTCTGATCCACAGGGTGATGGACAAGGTCAGGATGGAGGGGGAGTTCATTAGTAATTCTGGTGGCTCCATGTTGGTCACAGAGATCGTGGTTACCTGTTCTCAAACTCTTAGCCGTACCTCTCTCCTGTGATAACGATTATTATTCCCCTTACAGGTGACTTGACAAAGATAGATGGCATGAAGGCTGAATGGCTAAGTTTGATCTGTTTGGATCTCGTCTGCTGATGGAAAGGGAATTAAATCTTTTTGCAACTTCCATCCTAAAATCATAGATACACCACTGGGAAATTTTGTGTTCCTCATGTAAAATTTCATAGATACACCACTGGGAAATGTTTTGTACCTCATGTAAAATGTCAGTTATTTTTACCTCTTCATTGAGACCCTTTACATATTTTTATTTTATAGACTGGATTTGGCCACTCTCTCTTTACATATCCGGGTGGCAAACCTGCGCCGTGCACAGTCTTCTCATCAATGATGTTTTTTCACATGCTGCAATGATGTTATCAAACATGTCATGAATGACGTAATATGTAGGGTAATTAGCTGTGCATGGCAAGAGCGTAAGTTATAGTTACCTTAGGGCACGAGCTATAATTACAAGAGATAACTAAAACTGGTGAATTCCTGACAGGAAACTAATATAATATTTTTCTAAGGGGAGAGAGGAGTGTAAACCTCCTTCTAGAGGCCTTTTTCAGGTCCCCACCCACAGGGTTGTGTTGTTGTTTTTTTTTAAGTGAGAGGGGGCGCATGGCTCCCTTCCCCAAACCTATACCACAGGGCCTTTTTTGTTTTAAGGGAGAGGGGGCGTGTGGCTTCCCTGTCTCAGTCTGGCAGGGCTTCGAGGTCCCCTTCCCCAGCGCCTTTGTTTTAAAAATAAGGGGAAGGGTGCATACCCCCCTCTCACTGAGTCTTAAGGGCCCTGGGGACCCCATCCAATGGGACCAATGCTGCCAATGCTGGGTGCCCCAGTGCTCACCGGGGCACCCACAAAACATTACGTTGAGAGCTACAGGAGGATCCCCAGAGTCCCCACAGAACGAGCATGGCTCCCTAGTCAGCACCATACTAGGTGCTAGCGGGAGCCAGTTCTTTTTCTTCCAGCCCAGTGGGAGCAACTTTTTTCAACTGTTCCTGCCAGGTGGTAGCAAAGTGGAGTGAAAGCACGACAGCGAAAGATTGAAAACTACTGAACGGGTGTTGAGGTGGCTAATAGTGGAGGGCTTAATGTACATGCAATCAACGCAATACGGACTTGCAGGCCTGGGACATAATATTTTTTAACTCAATGGTATGGCTTGTTGAAGCTAGTGCACAAGGGCCAGGAGGTGGAATCCCCTTAAGGGGTATATGAGACACTGTCCTGAGGCAGAGGCCACTTAAAGACTGCGGAAGAGGTCCACCTAGTGGTAGGTGTGGCTTGCTACTTTACAGTTCCTCTGCACGCTACCTTGAGTTTCTTCAGGGGGATTCATAATGATTTGATTTGGGGGGATCCATACCATACCTTGGCGATCTATATTGAGTGTGGGACGAGATGATATAAGGCGCATTCAAGGAAGATTGAGGTGTCAAAATGCAATCTGTTCTAACGAAGTGATACTCTCTTTGCGACGTACCAACCAAAAATAGACTAGCAGCAAAGACTGTGAAGGGCCCAAAGCATTGTTTGGCAACAATGAAAACAGGCAAAGGGACGATGAACCCAGAACCTTCAATCATTTTCTCAGGACAGACTTATACCCCTCTCAATGTGGTTTCTGCCGAGAGTAGCAGTATTGCCCAGATTTCGGAGTCATGTGTGAACTTAGGTACGACAGAGGCATCCACTGCTTCATCTCTGCAGGTTCCATCACTACAAGTGTCTGAGAAACTTGAAGAGCACAATACTCAGAGTGTGGGAGAAACAAGTATTAGCAGTCCAGCTGGTCTGTGTATATGTAAAATTAATCAGTGGCAATGTTAAGAGAGTCGCTATTCCCCAGTTTACCTCTAGCTACTTCCTCAATGCAACAGACAACTCATCAAAACGAAGTGCACACTCCAGTAGTATTTGAGCGACTTCCTAAAGCACTGTATCCAATTTTTTTACATTCTTCACACTACTCAAGGCCTTCTTTTTTTTTATTCAGCTGCATTGCTGGTCACTATGCCTAATAATGTCTGTCACACTAAGTGACACGGTCACCTATAGGTGTTTATCACCTCCATGAGGCTCTCAGTCTGGATGTTAGCAATAAAGTAACTAAAGACCTTCTCCTTGAGGAGTTCGACCTACTGACGATTTCTGATTCATGGCCAAAATTGTGTCAATCTATGCAGTCACAGAGAAAATGGCAACAAGATGGGCAGAACGATACGCACGCTCTACCATCTGCCTTGTTTCCTTCCTCCTCTTCCTCTTAGTTTTTGCATCACAGAAAGTTTTCTGTGAAATTCAAGAAATGAGAACAGCCCAAACCCAGGTCAATAAGGAAATCAGTGATCAACTGTGTTCCATAATTGAGAATTTGATCCAATGTAATGCTCGTATGGAACAAGCTGAACAGAGGATCTCTGACATCGATGTTAACTATAAGCAACTATACAGCCTGGCAGCAAGATCTAAGGATGAGATAGGTGAACTAAAATCTAAGCTGGAAGAAATGCAATACGGAGCTCTCCGGTTGAATTTACGCGTTGTGGGCATGCCAGAAGGACGGGAGAAGGACCAAAACACCAATACGTTTATAACTGATTCGATTGAAGACATACATAATCTCTGAACCTTCTGCCAAAGATAGTGATTTTACAACCATGCGTGCCCATAGAGTTCATGGCCACATCTCTTTTAATGCAAAATATCCTTGAACAATCATTGTTCACTTCGGGGACTATTGTATTAAAGAACTGATACTTACCAAACAATTTTAGACTAAAAGTTTTCAAACTACACATAACTACTTGTTTCGGATCTTTTTTGATATGTCATTATCTCTAGCTCTCAAGTGAAAGTGATTCAAGTCCATGATTGAGCGGTTCAAGAAGCTGGAGTACCTGCAGGTCTGGTTAAGCAGGCAAGGCAAAAAGTTATTCATAATGGACAATTTCATTTTTTTTATAGTTACCCAAGCTGCAGAATTTTTGGAGTGCCTTAACTCTTTAAGAAACTGATTACTCTTATTGTATTTGACCTTTCATACTGTATGTCTAAATTGCCATACAATCTTGAACTATTAATCGTGCAATCTTCTGTGCACATTATGTACTCGTATTTTGATGAGGTGATGTAATGCGTTTATTCTGTTGACTTTGTGTCTGGAATCCTTAGGGTGAGCTGTAATCTCCTTTTCGTCAAGGCGCGCCCTAGCTCCCTCAGGGTGAGGGCTTAGGATATGAGAAGCCTTCGACCAGACCCACTTACTGCCAGAGATAGCAATCCTGGATGCATTACCAAGGCACTCATTCCAGGGGAGGGCCAATGGGTGAACACAGTTAGGGAGGCCATCCGTGAGAGTGGGCAGGGTTGTGATCCTCAGAAGCCATGATAGACTATCCCGTACGGGTGGCCGTTCCTTTGCATACTTAGGCCCGGTACTGTGGAATGCTCTTCCTTTGTCTCTTCGCACCCAGACTAACTTCACACTCTTTCGTAAGTCACTCAAAACCTGACTTTTTAATCAGTAGGATTCTTTCTCTTTTGTTCTGCAGTTCATGACGGGCGCCGGGAAACCCTCTTTGGGTAGCTGCTACGCCTATTTATAAATAAAAAAAATTAAAAATAAAATATGATGGTTAGAGCCAGAGAGCAGGGCAAATTGACTGGGGAGAGGGGTGCACTCACCCAAAAATGGGAAAAATAAGTAAAGAGGACACATTGGAAAATTCCCAAATGATATCAATTACGTCTCTACAAACAGGAGTTTATATATCTCAATGGACCAGTTTCGCAAAGGTCGAAAATGGTGTTGTTAATAGTTTTACAGGCTTCTGATTATTAACAAGTTATGAATCGCTTTGGTGCTAAAAAAAAAATAAAGGTGGCCTCTTGTAATGCCAATGATATCAAGATCTAGTTTAGGTCAAATATGGCCAGGCTGATAGACTATAATGTGAATAATAGGAAACTCATCTAATACATGCATGTTTTGCCTCTGCCAAGGCAGCAGTTAGAGGGGTGGCCATACTCATTTGAAAGGAGCTTTAGTACAAAGTGCTCCAGGTGATGAGGGATCCAGGGGCAAGATGGATCTGGACTCAATTCTCAATTCATGATAATTGTATAAGTAACTATGGCTTTATAGAAGACAATATTATCACTCTGGAAGAAATGTATGATATTGCTATGACAAACTCTGGGCTCAATTGTAATTGGGGGGATTTTAACATTATTCAAAATGTAAAACTCGACTGCACTCGTATCAATAAGCAACAAAACAAGGGTAAATCAGCTCACTTTTTTATAAGGATAAAAAAGGATCTTGCCCTAATAGATCCACTTCGAGTCAAGTATCTACTTGATAAATCTTATACCTGCTTTTCAAAGTGCTTCAATTCGGCCCCCGCATCGACTTTCTCTTAGTATCACACTCTCTGCTCTGAGGCAAAGTAGGTATTTTACCTAGTCCTTTTTCTGACCATTCTATTCTCACTATGGAGCTGATATTAGAAGATTGTAGCAAATTCAACGCTAGCTGGTGCTTCGATACGAGATTTGGGTTGTGAATGTATGTAGGGCCTTATGCACATTTTCAGAAGGGAATATCAGTTCCACTTCCTCCTTTGTGGTATGGTGCGCTTTGGAAGCTTTCATTCATGGTGAAGCCATCTCTTTTAAAGCACAGATCATCAAACAAAATAAAATGAAAGGTACCTAATTAAACAAGCATTGGCATAGCCAATAAGTCTCGCCTTTGGGACCTTATAAGTGTGCCATGCAACACTTGATGTTGTTGCACCAAGGATATTGTGCTGGATAACTATGGGGCACATGCATCAATATTGCATTTTGCGATTCCCTAATTGCGAAAAATAAGGAATCGCAATTGAGGAATTGCAAACTGCAATGCATCAAGAAATCGCTAAAACAATAGCGATTTCTTAAAATTCCTTAATTGCAATTCTCTAATTGAGAATCGCAATTAAGGAATACCTCCTCATCCATTCCTATGGGCCTAGAGGCCCATAGCAATGAATGGGAAGACATTCTTAATTTGCGATTCACCATTAGAAATTCGCAAATTGAGAATGCAATTTCAAGGGTGCAGGGGTGTCCAAAGGACACCCTGTTGCACCCCTGAAATCTGCCTATAAGTACATTTTGCACACACAGACACATGCCCCAAGGGCATGTGTGTGTGTAAAATGGAACTTTGAAAAATGCACTTTAGTGCATTTTTCAAAGTTTTCGCAAATTACCATGAATGTCAACTTCATGGTAATTTGCTCCCCTTATTTGCGAATTCGCAAATGTTTAAAGTTTGATGCATTGCATTTAAGGAATCTCAATTTGAGATTCCTTAAATGCAAATGCAATTTAAGAAATCGAAATATTGCGATTTCTTAAATTGCGAAAATTACAAAAATGATAATGCATCCCAAAAATTGGATTTGCATTCGCAAACGGCCGAATTTTGCGATTCGCACCATTTGCGAATGCAATTTCCATTGATGCATGTGCCCCTAAACACTTATAAGGTCCCAAAGGCGAAACCTCTTGGCTGTGCCAATGCTTGTTTGAATTTGTAACTTGTAAGTTGAAGAAAAATTATTTTTTATTATTAAAGATGTAATTCAAAATTAGGTTCACAGTTTTGTCAGTTTTATTTTTGTCATACATTTAAAATTAATACACAAACCTAATGTACTTCATATTTATAATAAAAATATTTTTTTTTTAGGTAAATAAACTTTTTTTGTACTTTTCTCTGTACTTGACCTTAGGGAGACTCCACAGTCGGGTTTTTGATTTCCCTGTGGTAAAGTACAGGGAACATTCTTACTTTTTTCGGTAGACCCTTTCTTTACCTCTTCATTTTGTCGATTCTCACTGTGTTGTTCCTTATAATGGGCAGCATACTTATAAATAGACGAAAAAATAGCAAATCGATGTAAAAAAAGGGTTTAATGGAATGTTGGTTGGGTACAGTATGGGATGTTGTAGTTACTCAGTATTTCAAAGAGCTCCTTTAATTATATGTTTACAGCATCAGTGACAGGATGTTGGCCCTGTGATTAATCATCGTTTGTTTTTCACTGTAAGCTACCCTGGCTGGTTTCATCTAACGTTTTATTTACCCACCAGGCCGCTGAACAGGTTTGATAGCTAGCTGGATTTCAGTAAAATTAGGAATCGGTTTCTGGACTTGACAGTGGTGGACACTGCCATCTTGTGGTACACATGTGTATTGTATTTCAATTTGTAGACATTTATTTCGTAGAAGATAATGATAATGGGAGCATAAAGCTATTCCACTATGGTGAAGGCATAGATTCATAATCTGATTAGTGACTTTTTAAATGTGGTTTTATGTATTGCATAATGTCTTTTAAAATGAAGTGCTGCATGAATTATGACACGCACTCACGCACAGACAGACAGACAGACAGATAGATAGATAGATAGAGAGATAGCTAGATAGATAGACAGAGCAGAGCAGCAGATGCAGTGGCACAGGAGCCCGGAAGAATAAGGAGCCCTCTGCACCCCAAATATAGTTAGTTTCTTTCTACAGAAAACAGGTAAATTATGGGCCAATTTTCCCTGCTCTCATTGGGACCCATGCCACAATTGCTACGCCACTGATGCATAAAACTCCCAGCTGATTTCTAATCCCCTTACAAATACTAGATTTGAAACCTTGTTCTGTGAATCCTCAAATCAAAATGAGAAAGATATAGTAGCTCTGTAAGGATCAATAGATTTTATAGCACAATGTTTATGAAGTCCGTCCATTGTTTTTTTTAAAGAGCGCTATTGATGAGTTAAAGTGCGCCCTGACATTTTTCTTCCGAATGAGCCTGTCAGAAGTTTTATGGGGCCAGGGAAAAAAACACTCACGCAGGACAAATCCTTTTCCGATGGCACGAGCGCCTCGGGGGAAATAAAAAATGACAGTGGATCAACCCGAGACTGAATGGTGTATGTTTTTCGCTTCAGTCTATTTTTTATAGCGACTTGTGGAGTCAAGGAGACATTGAGGAGGTTGTCAGTAGTGGGAAGTCCTGCATCTGGTTGGAGGTTACACATCAGGACTGACAGACACATGCTTCGTTGATGTACACAATAAACTATCTGTCCTGCAGCATGGGCATTAGTTGCCATGAGACAAATCCTGACAACAACACAAGACAAGGTTTGTGTGTTTGTGGACAGCAGCATTTAGCAGGCCTTTCAACCAATGGTCCTATCCCTCCCTCCCAGGAGACAGAAACTGAACATGCACGTCTTTTATCAGCACAGAATAAGTGGCCTGTTGTCTTTCCCTGAGCAAACACAAAGAAGGGCCCAGCGCACAGAGACACTTCCTGTTTAGAAATAATGGCCTCTCTGCTCCCATGGCTGCCCAGGGCTTCTCGCTGCCAAGTGTTGCTTGCACTAGCATCCTAGAGGCTATGAAAGGGCAAAGATGCTAATGCAAATTCGTGGCGTGTAGCCGCATGAAGGCTTAAAATAAGATTCATAAAGCAGGAAAGCTACTATAAGGAGCAGATAAAAGTGCTGCTACGTGTACCACATGAAACCAGCCATGGGTGCGAGCAGCACTAGCGCGACAGGGCAGAGGAACTCCTTGTGGAAACCCAGCACGCCGTGACCAACAGCTCTCCTGCAGCCACAAGGGCAGCTAGGAGGTTAGTGTTACATTTGCGTCGTCAATAACACGCTTCGTCAGCTGGGGCGAGGGTGGTGTTAACTGTAGCCACTGTGTCGCGGAAAATGAGCAGGCGGGGGCTGAAGTGAGGAGGTGGGGTGGAGGGGACGTGCATGGGGAGCAGACACACACAGCGTTTCCCTTGCGGGAGCGAGCAGGGACACCATCTGATTTCAAGATAATTACTAACAGCTGGCACCGATGCTCGCTCCCGCAAGGGAAACGCCAAACGTGCACGCGTTGCAATAGAAAGCAATGCAAAATGTGCACGCTTTTATGCAAAGTGCTGATCAATTGCAAGAGGTCCCCTCCTATGCAACGATTGCGCGCTGCTAGGCGAGACCTAAAAAAGCTTTTGTTTCTGCAACTTTAGCCCTCACCATATCAAATACGCTAGCAGCCAGATGAAAACTAAGCCAAGCTCTGCAAAATTTTAAAGAAAACTTCACAGCTGCGGAATAGTGAATCAAAATACTTGCCTTCAAAAAGGTTATAAAGATAGCAGACAAGTTGGTCGCTTCCCTGCTTGGTCAATACGAATAAAAAGCAATAATAGCATTATGAAGTCAATCTTTGATGATACTATGAATAAAACTGTTACACAGATTTAATTGATAAGTTTTTCTTAAACATAATGCAGGGCTCTATTCTGTAACTGAAGAATCCACCCCAGAAAGCATCAATAATTTTTTGAAAACCATACAGATTCCTGCTTTATAAATAGATCAACAAAACGCAGTTGTTTTGCCTATTACACTTTGTTGAAGTGGAAAAATAGATCAAAGTGATGGCATACCTGCTGAAGTGTACAAACTATTTTTGATCAACTAGGCACATTTTTGGTTAGCTTTTTCAATGAAATTCTCAAAATAAAGGCACCTCCAGCAATTTTACAGAGGTAGTTATTGTACGTAGATCATAGATCATAGTCATAGATCATAGTCCTCAACCTAGGCATCCACCATTAAGTAGTTCTGCTGGTTATAATGTGGAAATTGCTAACTTTTGGATATATCTAGTGACAATCTGCCACCTGGAACGCCCTAGATTATAGCACTCTTTCCCTGTATGTTCCAAGCAGTGACGCTAGCAAGGAGATTCTACGAAGGATTGCTGTAGTTCCATTCCTTCATCGTATATTTCATTGTGTAACCAGTGCATAGGCCGCAGCAACTGAGCAGATAAGTAATAACCTTCATAGATGGGAAATCCTAGACCTTCCTCATCTGAGGGAGGGCACTGCTTTCTCTATTGCTAGGCATCTACACCTTGTGCCCCACCGTAGCCTAGACCGAAAGCCTTTTAGCTCCTTAAAAACATACTCTTCAGTATTACTGGTAGGGTCGTGACAAAATAGAGCAATCATGGTGAAATAAGCATTTTCATTATCGCCACTGGGCCCAGAAGGGAGAGAGGCGGTTTATTTAAAAAGAATGAGAATGAATATCTGGTGGCCGCCATCAACCTGTCAATGTTACCTGATATAAGCTGATCATATGAGTGATACACGTGTACACTGCATGCCTGAATGTCAGTGGTTCCTATTTCATTGTGGCTTTAAGCAGCGGTAGGCTAGAGTGATCTACGCCTGGATGAGCTCGAAAGAAGTTGGCATGTAAGCCTGAGTTAGTAACAAAAGTTTCTAGAAGCTCCATTAATTCAGGGGTACTAGTTGGTGGATTCCTTAAATACAGCATGGAGTTGTCTGCATACAAGAACATCATGCGTGTGGTACTGTTAATCATATGCCCCAGCACAGAGTTACTGAGTTTACACATTTGGGTCTTTAGCATGGCAATCTTGTAAGCCCTGAAGACCAGTCTAATTGTGCATTTTAAAAGATGCACAGCACACCATTTACAATTCACTAAATTCTGGGGAGGAAGAAGTACTCCATGTTAAAGGATGATGTGGGTTCCAGAGGTGTGTTTGAAAGGAGGATGTAAAGACAAAGCCTGTTCTAAAAAATCTGTGAGAAAGGCCACAGCTGCTATTGACAATACATTAACCACTGGTGGATATCATATCAAATAGTTGTGATTCAGTGGCATAGACACATTTTCATAAGCTGTGCATGTTTATTTCCAGTTCTTCACTAAGATTTTCAGGCACTGCATATTACTTGAATAATGTAGAATGTGGGGGTCTCTCATTTAGAAGTGGTTTATTTTATATCTGTGTTGTAAGCATAGCTATAAAGTTGTATGCTATTATGCCCATCTCAGGAATGTGTGTAGTGCATTTTACTACAGTCCAGAGAGTTACTCAAAGGGCCTGACAGAAGACGTATTTACAGTGACAAATGTATACCTTAAAATTGCTAGTCAAATGAAGCCTTTAGGAGGGTAATTCCATTGAGGTGAATAGAAAATTGTCCAGAGGTATACCACGCTGAATTACTTCAAGTCCACAAACCGTATAGGCCGGTGTCAGAATGATTGTATGATGCCTTCAATGATGTAATTTGTGATGTCTACAGTAATGCCACCAGTTATGTTATTTAAACGTTAGTGTTTACATTATTACAATACCTAACTATGTCATATTAACCTTTGGTTTTTGGTGCTGGAAGAGACAATGCTTCCCAAATCCCAGAGGCGTTTCCTCAAGAATATCCAGTGACCATAGATACAGTCAGGGAGTTTACATCTTTTTAAACAATCCCTTGGTTATACGGGTACTTTTACGTGAAAGGTCAACTGAGAGAGATACAAGGATATATAAAGATGGAGAAAGAGGGACATCAACTATTAAAATATTTCTCAAGAAGTTGACATTTCAGGGAACAATAAAATATTTTGAAGGAGCTGAGCCGTCTATTGGACACTGATAAGGAGTTCAGACTCTTGTCTCCCCCATGAAGGAGCAAGCAGTAAAGGATCTTTTCTTAATACACATGATCTGTAGTCAGTAGTTTATTTTACTTCTAACCATGCATGAGCACCTGGAGATGGACACTTTCTATGACAGATATTTAGGAGTATTTGGGTACAGAGTGCCTGACTTAGATTTTGGCAGTAATGGTCCCATTTTTCGACGGATTCTCTTCTGCCTACTAGGCAGTCCGCTCGCTCTATTTACATGATGGTGGTTCAGCGGAGGAAAGACTGGTGGAGTCACGCCAACTCCACCAGGTATGTTCATTCACGTTGATGGAGCAACAAGCAAAAGCAGCTGTCGGAGGGAGGGCAGTCAGTTTGTCTGCCAGGCCAATCACAATGTGCCCTCCTGCCAACGTGACTGTGACGGTAAAAAGGGATATAAGGCGCAAACTCACATTTTCTCCCTTTCACACTTCCTTTTCCGGTATTGACCCGATCCTCCAAATCTTGCCCCTGCTGCTGCTTGATAACAAAGAAATGAAGACCGTCGTGGACGGAATCAAAGGTAAGCTCCACTTTTACCCGTTACCTTTTGACTTGTCTGTTAACATTTGCACTTGACTCTTGCATTTTTAAATGTCTTACAAGCATTAGCATACTAATGTGAAATTTAAAGAAACACACCTGTATAATTTACATTGTATTTCTAAATTTGTAGCAAGCAGTCTTCACAAAAATGGACACTTGCACAAAAAAATACATCAATCAAAAAATCAAAAAGCCACCATACAAGTGTGTCTAAAGAAATGTTGTAAATTGTGATGTTAAAAACACATGCATTACACATGATTAATGACTGCACCTAAATACAAATGACCATCACATACTATTTTAACCATTGTATGCACTTAGAGTAAACATCAAAAAAATATGTTGTTTTTCCTGCCATAATGGTAAATAAAAATATGTACTTCACATTTTAGCCAGAAACATTGCTAGGAATCAAACAATTGCAAAAGAAAATTCTAACTTCAAACTTGGTGAAATCATAATAGTGGATTATTAAACCAATGAGGCACTTCTCTCAAAAAATAAATTAAGAAAATAAATATAATTTCATTTACACCATTAGAATGGTGAAATGCGGTGTTGTGCTGTAGCACTAAACTTGCCTTCTACTGAACTGCCAAGAGGAACCTCCTCAGGAAGGGGCATCTAGTAGGCACAAAGTAGGTACCTCAAAGTTCTTTTTTGGGGGGGTTTGGGAGGGGTGGTTTTTGGTTTGGGGTACTTTTGGCTTTGGAAGGGGTGGTCTTGGGTACGGGAGGGGTGTCTTGTGTTTTGGAAGGGGTGACTTGGGCTTTGAAAGGAGTCAAGGCAAGAGAAAATAATACATCTTCACGGGGATAAGGGGTAGGATGGTTGGGAAGGAGTTGGGTTTGGGAGGAAAAAGAGTGGCAGTAGGTGATGTGCGTGTGTCTCTTGAGGTTGCAGGTGCTAGTGGGTCTGGTGTATGTCATGTACATTTGGGTGTGTGTTTCTTCCTAGGTGTATGTTGTTCGGTGAGGGTAGAAGTTTGTGTCTTGTAGGTTTTTGTTTTTAATGTATGTGTATGTGGAAGAGTGTGCTGTTGAGGTGCTGGGTGTGGTTTTGGTGCTTGTGGATGTGGCCGTGAGTTTGGTGTCTGTGGGTGGCTTGGTGGTGGTGCATGTAGGTGTGGTGTCTTTGGGTACGCTAGTGGTGGTGCATGTTGAGGCAGGTGTGATGTCTGTGGGTTTGCTTGTGGTGGTGCATGTGGAGGTGGTAGGAGTTGCTGTGGTGGTGGGTGTGGTGAGTGCACTGGCAGTGGTAGGTGTGAGTGTGGTGGCTGTATGTTGTTTGGGTATGTGTTTGTGTTTTTGGGTATGTTTGTGTTTATGTGTGGGTGTGTTGCTTATATATGTTGGAATGGGTGTGTTGAAAGTAGTGAGTGTGCCTGCAACAGGGCTGGGAATATGGAATTGGTATGGAGAAGGGGCCTGAGTTGGGGCACAAGGTTGGGCTTGTTGGGAGGTTGCGGTAAGTGAGAAGGCTAGGCCTGTAAATGATCTCTGCAGGCTAGACATAGCACTATGAATCCCTTTCGGGTAAGCTATCTTTTGTTGCATTTGGAAACTAAGCCCCAGGAAAGCGTTCAGGAGTGCAGTCTTGCCTACAGAGATGTTCCGTAGGAGGTCAATAGCCTCCTCACTCAGTGCAACAGGGAACAGGGGTGTTTGTAATGAAGGAGATGCCACCCCATTTAGGGGGGCGGGTTTGGCCAACTGGGAAGAAGCAGGAGGGAGGGTGGAGATGGTTCTCCGGGTTGCAGACAAGTTCCTGTCAGGTTCGCCACCACCAGGTAGTGCTCGCTTGTGGAGGTCTCCGAAGATGATCTTGTGGAGCTGGCAGCCTCCGTTGCACTCCCCCAGGCCTCCGTGCAGCTGGTTCCCTTGGTGTCCGTGGTCTCAGCACCCCGACCACACTGCCCAGCTGCTTCCGCACTTACGTGGCCAATGTCTCCTCTGCCTGCTCCTGATAATGCTGAAATGACATATACAATAGTTTTATTGAATCTTTGTAAACAGAACTGGTCATGAACTTTGATCACAAACAGTTTCCAAGTTTTAATATTTCATCTGCTTCAAGACTCACAAACTTTGGTTCTACAATAGCATATGCTCATGCATGTAGGCAACATATTCCGAAACCATTTGGTCACAGTTTTGTAATTCCCCATGATCGCTCCTATATTATGTATGAACTTGTCTCCTATCCATTATTATTTCTCTCCAGGAACTAGTAATACCTCTGAATGGTTGCGCTTTCTTGTTTAGAATAGTGAACTTATGTCACCAGAAAGGATATAAAAAAAATACCTTTGTACATTGTGTTCACAAGGCCCAAAAATCTGCATTATTTTCATTCACGAACAGTACAATATGAATTAATGTGTGATAACAAATGCTGAAAAGTTGTACCAATATTTCTGTAAACTGCAGCCTGGTAACAAATTACTTCAAGTAACAAAAGTATAATTCAAATGTAAAAAATATTTTCTGTATTCTGTACTGAAGTAGCTTAGCAATGTATCACAGCTATTGAAAAAATTAAGAAAAATATTGTTTGGTGGGCTGACAAATGACTTCTACATCATAAGTAAATACAGATACCTGGATGTACGACGTTACAACGCATGCTTTTACCACGCATGCTGTTACAACGCAGGTTTTACTACGCATACCATTACAACGCATTACACTTAGGGGTGCTGGATAGTGAATAGTTTAATTTACTATTCCAACTCCAGTCCCCGTGGACACTAGGGAAGGTGTTGGATAGTAAATTAAACGTATTCCTTATCCTAGAGCGCCCCCCAGTGTAATGCGTTGTAATGGTTTTCGTTGTAAAACCTGCGTTGTAACAGCACTGCGTGGTAAAAGTTGCGTTGTAAAGGATGTTTCCCCAGATACCTTGATACATTTAAAATTCACTTCAGTACAGAGTAAATACATTTACATATTTGACTCTTGAATATCACTAGTTATTTGAACTTTGTTTTACCATTGTAAAGTTGTTTAACAAAACACACTGGCTTTCACTGTAGCCAGAAATTGTTACAACATCACAGTAAGTATTACATACGCTGATTCATATATAAATTGTACATCAAATATTCAAATGTAATTTAAAATATGTAACATATTACACCCTAATGCATTCCTACACTTGCATAATGTGTCATACTTTGGGCCTAATTTTGAGTTTTCCAGATGGGATATATCCAACATATGTGTGATGGAACATTCCATCTGCAAAAGTCCTTTCAAGTATCCCATTTTTTTTCATTGATTTCTCATCTGGACATTACAAAGGACACTGAACAATGATTTTGGGTATGTGTTACTCTGTCATCAATGTGTACACATTCCGGAATGTGTTTCTACAAACATGTATGCCTATCACAATTATTTGTCCAAAAACAGACTGGCTTACACACATTTGTGAAGGAATAAGACAAAATGTTAATGTCACTTTTTACATGTATGAAGCAGTATTTTGGATTCCCAACACAATTAGAATATGCTTTGAATCCAAAATGTAGCTATTATTCTGATTTGACTTATGCTTTTGGCTCACTCTTGTTTATGTAGAATGCAATCTTACTGATGTGCGGTTTGGAACATCCACTGTCTGTTCCCCCTCGGCCTCCAACTGAAGGCCCTTCATCTAAGGGGGCCCTACTGGGGTCCACCAAAGACGAGTTCCGACAGCATTTCTGTGTCGGAAAGGCCAGCACAGAAAGGTTGCCGAAACCCGACATCGTAATCCCTAGGGTGGAAAGAGCCGCTCTTGGGATTACTGCCCGCATTCCGACTCGCGGACAGGCTCGCTGAGCCTGTTGGAAGCCAGTCAGAATGACTGTTAGGATTCATTTCTGACCGCCACCATCGTAATGAGGCGGTCATGAAGGAATCTGACCTTCATATTACGATGTGGTTGGAAAGGCTCCGACCAACGGTCAGAGCCTTTTTTAACCGCATCATAATCGCCCACTAAATGTTATTCTTCAATCTGCCAAAAGAAAACAATAGTTAAGACTTTTGTTGTAACATTATGGCTACACTTAGCCCTTGCCATTAGAAAAATGTAATAATGCAGGCCAGTGACTTCAAGTGGGCCAGGAGGCTTCAGCATTTTGTGTAATGAGAGCTACTTCAGTGTTTCTCATTGTGACATACTGAAGACTACACAACCTTTGTTAAGTTGGTTAACCAATTTGCATGTGCTTATTGATGATCTCATTGTACACTGAATATGCTCAATGAAAATGTAAGTTAAAAAAA
Source organism: Lissotriton helveticus (assembly GCF_964261635.1). Taxonomy (NCBI): domain Eukaryota; kingdom Metazoa; phylum Chordata; class Amphibia; order Caudata; family Salamandridae; genus Lissotriton; species Lissotriton helveticus. The sequence continues at coordinate 1,179,353,630 of NC_136057.1, read as the reverse complement.
GACTACACAACTTACACACTGTAACCAGACACCCTCACACACAGCTACATTGACTTGAATCCGAATGTCCATAAAGGCAGAAACTAAGATTTTAACTACATATTATGGTTAAGGGTACTATGAAAGAGATGCTTTGTATGTCAGTGACAGTGTGGTCTTTGGAATGTAGGAACATGTGTGAGTATGACGGAGATATAAGTTTATGGGTTACTGAGAGCCTTTGAAATTTAAACTGTGTCATTAATAGCTGTCTTCCCTTAAAGAGAATTTAGAAGCCTCATTTTGATCACACTTCCAAATATGAGTTGACATAGAATTATTTCTAGGAATCCAATACCTCAGTGCTTCAGTTGTTCACCTCTGTGACTCAGCCCTAGCCTGGCCCACAAATCTGACAGAGCACTGCTCATTGTCAGGCCCTGCTATCTGCAGCCTGATGATCATGATGTCACACGAACACAGCCTTCCCTTAACTTTGAAATGAAAATATGACCTTGTACTCATTAAAAAATAACCCAAAACTGTGAGATACTCTAAAGGTATCTTGAAGCTACTGGTAGCCCCCAAACAACTGGTTGGAGACACCTGATCTAGGCTGAGTGATATGTGGGATAATATATATAGAAAACTTTGTTTTCATTTGGTATGGAAACAAGTGTATCAATATACAGTAGTAAAGAAGATAAATTGTGTTTTCTATTTTTACATGAGGTGAAATATCAGCATTTCACATCAAAATCATAAATTAACATAGCTAGATCTCAGATTACACACTAAATAAAATGTAGGGTACCAAATACACAACACATACTAATGTTGCAGTGTTCTGTAATCATCAAGTGCTTACAAATTCATACCATCATTGTTTTATGCAATGTAAAACATAAATGACACTTAACTTCAATCACTACACTTCACTCAGGGACTCAAAGGGACATTCCAGTCTGTGTATTAAAGAAACAGTGAGACAGAGTTACAAATGTTTTTTAAACATATATATGTTCCTCTGGTGAGCCACAGTGCTAGCTCTAATGGGACAGAACCTCAGTTGCCAGCAACTCCAACTCCTCTGACAAGAAGATTGGGGTCCTGTCACCTGCTCTTCCTGGCATCATGGCTCGCAGAGTTCAGAAACTGCAGCAAAAGTTAAGGAGGTCTTGCTGGCTGCAGTGTTAGGAGGCAAGTGAGTTTTTTTTAAATGTCGCGTATATGTACACGACGTACGCGATCGTCAAGGGCGACAGACACATCCATTGGCTGTACAATGCTGCTTTCACACGTTAGCCTACGGCTCGGTGTGTCGTGGGATTCTCACACCCACTAGGTGGTCAACTTCTGCTGTGTTCGACTAATTCTAAATGTCTTGATGGAGAAGTCAGGCGGCCGCCATTTTACATCGTGGAATTGTGTGTTTGTGACTTATAAGTGCGTCATCGCCACTCTAAATGGTAGCTACTTTGTTTACATGTCAAAAATGCTAATGTTCTTCATTTGGTTTTATAAAAATAAGTATAATGTAGTGCCTTATTGTGGTTAGAAGTAAGATTTGCGCTGTGGTGTTTAAACCGCCATTGACAGTATTAATACAGAAACAAAAACAAATAAATAAGAGTGTGTAAATAATACATTGACAATGTATTTTTCACAAATTTCAAAAGAAAATAATTTACTCAAGTAATAAATGACAATTAAAAAAAATTATACTAAACTTAATAAGATTCTGTATAACCATGTATTAAACATTTATATATATTGACAGCTAGATGTAAACTGTGGTTCATTTTGAAAATATGTTAGCAAACATTTACAACAATTTTCTTTTTTGCAATGCAGACATATGAACCCGGGGAGAGTGAGGAGACGACAGCCTCAAGTGTTCTAAGCATTTCTAGACCCTGCCACCATGGAAGAACAGGATACTATCAAAAAAGTCAGACTGAGTAGTCAAACAATTCTTGATTTATGTCATCAGCTGCAGCCAGACCTTCTGCCTCACAATATGAATCCCACATCAATGCAACTGATGCAGCGCCCCTATAGAAAATCTGTCTCAACAACACTACCCTTCTCCATAATACTTACCATTATTTATAAATCTCTCACAAGGCCCATAAACTACGAGACAAATTTTGGGCAGCTGAATCATGTGACCTAATTAAACAGAACCTATTTAAAAACTATTTACACATTAACATACATCTGCAGTTTATCATCTCTTACCATGGACTTTATGCAAATAACATTTTAATTAAGTCACTTAGGTAAATGGATCAACTGATGGTAACTAGACCATGAATAAACAAGACCAGCTTGTCGTTTCAAAATCTAATTTATTAATTTTATTCTTCAAAGAAAAAGCATCTTATTTATTAAATCATTATTTATTAACAATTAAGCAGCATTGAATGAGGAATAAGCATATTAGACTGACATTTCAAAGAATTATCAATTAGCTTGAATTAAGGCAAATAATCAGTTTTCCAAAACCCTAAGTTCTATTTTCCCTGTCTAAAACTCGCTCCATCTAAAAGTAATAGTCATTTAGGCCTATTATCCTTACATGCGCCAAATGTCCGTCAGCACGTCACGCCCTTCTGGATTCGGAAAGCGAGCCGCTCCTTCCCGTGTTAGGGATAAGTTTTATACCTTTCTAACTAGCTAATCTCACCAAAAAGTATTCTTTTCTCAACCATCCAGAGTTCCGATTGGCTGACAGATGTCAGTCCATATGAGGTCACCTCCTTTTCAATCCAAAGTTAAACTTTTCTAAAACACCATTGTCCTCTTTCTCACGAGACCATTAGCTTCCTCGGAAATGCAACAATATTTGTAACAGTCCGTTGCTTCCTTGGCTTGGCAGGTCTGCCACATCCTGTCTGTCCTTGATTTTGTCACTTGCAGAGCTCATCTTGCACAACCAAGTTTATTTATTTATTTCTCTGTGCTCAGCTCTTCACGACAGGATTCCAAACACTCATTTTCAAAACGCTAGGCCTCAAGCCTTAGGCCTCCCTCTTGGAGAACTAGTATTCAAAGAAACACAAGACATCAATTAATTAGAGTATTGAAAACCCTTCTGTTACCCACCCCCTTTACTAATTATTAACCCATTAATCAAAATTACCTAGCAAAAAGCTGAAGCACATAGAGCAGCATTTATATTTACTTTTCTTCTTTTAGGCCGCAAAGAATCCTCCATGAGCCACTGCCACATAAAGACAAAACAACATAACATAAGCACACACAAATAAGCACATGCTATTAATTATACAGCCGCATTTAATACTGACAAAGACAATAGACAAAGTTAATTCATTATTTTTTACGAACTTGCAGTTGCAACATAGAGCACATATGTTAGTCCCTTGTGTCATGTAATGCATTTTAAACTAGGTTGATTAGTACATTTCAACATACACTGATTAATACAGTTATATTATGGAAGTTTAACTATGCGAGTCAGAACATAATATTATTCTGAACCTCGCTCCATCAACTCCCATCTGGTGATTTCAAAATCACCAAACTACACCCAAAATTTCAACAAAATTTTAATCCCTTGAACATGTTTTGATTTTCACTGTATTAGTATCTCTAAAGTCTCGACTCTGCTATCTGCTTGTAACTCTCATACTGTGATCTGCGAAACTCTTCTAATTCTATCTCTTTTTCTTGTTCCTTTCTGAGCTTGTAAATCCTCTTCTTTTCCCTTAGCTATTTCTTTCTCTTGTGTAACATGCAACTGATTTTCAGCAAAAGTATCACAAAGACTATGACTAATAAAGGTGTCAGTATTTTGCCTAAAATTGAACTACCAATCTCTTGAAACCAAGTTTTAATTGCTGCAAATCTTTTGCTCAAACGTTCTGAAAAATCTTCATCTTCTAAAGGTTCTATTTCAGCATGTAACTCAGTTATATTTTTAATGTACATCTCTATATTCTGGCTCTTGTCAGGAATGTATGTACAGCAATGCTGTACATGTAAAATTCCACAGACTCCTCCCTCTTTTGCTAGGAGAATGTCTAAAGCAAGATGATTCTGCATAACCATCGTTCTCATGGCAATAATTTCAGTATCCACCAACTGAAAACCACCAGCAGTATCAGTGGACAGTCTGTCAACAATTGTGGATAATTTTCTGATTTTAACTGCATTCAGGGTTATACCCACAAAAGGTATTACTGCACCAAAAATATCTCCCAAGATTTCTGAGAAACGTTCTCTTTTGAATCTACTCAGATGATTGCTAATTTCAAATGAACCCTTTTCATTTCTGTCCACATGAAAAATCTTTGGAAAAACTAAACCAACATAACAAGTCCCATACCAGTGGTCTGGGAGATTGTAGTAAGCCTTGTTCCCACATATAAAACAAATTCCAGGAAAAATTGGATCCTTGCCACCTTGGAATCCCCATCCACCCAAGATTTGATAAGTATCCTCACATTGACTAGCACCCACAAAATAATTATCAAAAAGCGTATTGTCTCTTCTAATGCAAAGCTTTCCGCTAACTGGTTTATCTATGTGAATAGCAACATTTTCTGATGATCTATCATTAAGTTTTTCATCCTCAACTTGCCAAAACTTTGATTTGGTTTGCTTCAACATTTCATTTCTTTTATAAAGTGCTCTTCTCTCTTCAACCAAATTCAAGAAAGACTTTTCTTCAGTTCTCAACTTACAGGTTAAATTGTTTTTAAAAGCGTACTCATGGGTGAGTTCGTTAGTCACAATGAAAAATTCCCTGATCTGCTTAGCTTGTTTGTGCTTACTCAAGCTTTTGTCAACTTTCAAATTTGCAAAAATCTCGTCGTAGTTAGAATAATAGTACTCTAAACGACCTGTTTGATAAAACAGACTAGCTTTACGCTGCAAGTGATGCCATAAGTAAGGGGAAGTATGTTATAGGTCACCCCCTCCGAAACAGAAGCTGGCAATTTCACACAAATATAACAGTCTTTAACATCCATGACTCTAACATATTCAGAAAGAAGTCATGAGAAAGTATTACTAGAAAAATCACCAACAGATCTATCTTGGTGGATCTCTGGCTTGTGAACAATAACTCTGTTAGTTTTGCTTGCTGTACCATGATTATCTTGTTTAGCCTTAACTTTGCTTGTCATAGTAGCTTTATACACTTCCTTGTCAATTCCAAAAGGGAAAATGACAGCTAAAACTAACCAGACCAGGATTAATAAAACCACACAAGTTAAATATTTTGCAACATTTTCTCAAAATGGAACATCTTGAGTTATTATTAACAAAAGGCATCTTTTACTCAGAATAAGAGCCTTTCAAAGAAAACAAAAATCAAAAATTCTAAATTCTAAATATTTCTAAATACACCCCCCTATTTTTTTTTTTTAAACCCTACTTTCTAACAGCTTTTCTTCGACCTTGCGTCTTACATCAAATGTATTTTTCAGCTAACACAATTTTTTCGACCTTGTGTCACCTAACACAATTTCTTCAGCCTTATGCCAAAAACAAATCCTCAAAATTTTACAGAGACCACTTTAATCATTACCACTTGTGTCATCTAAATCTTCCTGACTACTACTATTCACCTCCACCACAGGTGGGATGATTATATATGTCCACTCAGGGGACTTGTACTTCTGATTTGGCTTTACAACTCTTTTTGCTCTACTATTAATCACTTCTATTTTCTTTCCTGTTTGAATTTTCTTATCAGAATCACTTTTCTGACTAGAGACTTCGTTCACCTGCTCTTTTGATCTGTTCACAAATTTGAATTATAGTCCCTCATTTTCATTAGGCCAATTATCACCTTTTCTTGGCAATTTCTTCTTTGGTTCAGATGTGTTACACTCTGCTCTCCAAGCTCTTTTTTCTAAAATTTCTTATTAGAGAATCTTCATCACTGTCATCTGAATCTGTTTCCGATATTTCAATTCTAAATCTAGGCTCTTCTTTACTCTGCAGTTTCACTCTGTTAGGAACATCATCCTTATAGCTGGTACTCGGAATTTCATCTTCTTCTTCTTCTGCAATGTCTTCCAAATTCCCAGTTTCAGAAATTCCGTTCCTGCCTTCAGAGCTTCCAATCTGCTTTTCAATACTCTCCTGATTTTTAATTTCCACTTGATCAGACTCTTCTGCTTCTTTTTCTAGCAGATTTTCTTCGTCTTCTGAGTCTAGTATCACAATTTCTTCATTATTTTCATTCAATGCTTCATTCGCAATTGAACTCTCCAGATGTCGACCTTCCTGTCGATCTTCAGGATCTGGATTTCTTTCAGGTTCTTCTTCAGAATCTGAATCAGCTGTAGTGTCACCTTCGTCAGGATTTTCAGGTGTTGGCACACGAATGGTGTGACTAGCATGAATCCACTTTTTCAATCCTTTGCACTTTACTGCATTTGTTGTAACAAGAATCACCTGTCTTGCTTTCTGCCACCTGGGTACTAGACAATTTCTTCTCCGATGTATTTTTGTCCTTACCCAGTCCCCTGGTAACAGATCATGAGCTTTTTCTTTGTCTCTTGCAATTACATCACTTCCCACCTGATGGAACACAGAAGTCACGACGTCAGAAAGGTTCTTACAGTATTCCAAAATGACGCTATCATTTATACTCATTAATTTTCCAACTGGTACAAATGCTTGTCTCATGACTCTACCCATGACAATATCATGAGGGCTTAGGCCTGTTTTTTTATCAGGAGTACTTCTCAAAGACATCAAAACAAGTGGAAGTGCATCTGTCCATTTTACTCCTGTAGCTAAGCACATCTTTGCTATTCTATTCTTGATAGTACCATTTACTTGCTCAACCACACCTGATGCTTCTGGTTGGTAGGCACAGTGCAGCTTTTGTTTTATATGCAATACTTCACAAATCATTTGTAACAGTCTGTTTTCAAAATGTGTTCCAGGATCAGTTTCAACAGTCACTGGAAAACCGTACCTTGGTATGATCTCCCTTAAAAGCAATTTTGCAACTGTAACTGAATCATTGTGACGTGTTGGGAACACTTCTACCCATCTTGAAAACAAACAGATTATCACAAGTACATATCTCAGCTTGTTGTGGGGTGGCATGTCAATGAAATCCATTTGCAACCTGGTGAAAGGACCACCCTCCCGTCCTATGGTTCCCATGCTCACACCTGTTTTTTCTGTTTGGGTTCATTTGTTGACAAACTAAGCATCTCTGACAAAAAGATTCTGCAATTATTCTGAATTTTGGGTTGAACCATTTCTGCCTAAATAACCTGATCATAGAATCTCTTCCTATATGTCCTGGACCATGATACATTCTAGCCATGTCAGCAATCATGCTATTTGGCATAACTGGTCTGTCATCTTTGTAAACCCAAATCTTATCTTCCTCTTGCTGTCTGCAACCTGCTCTTAACCATGAGTTTTTCTCCTCATCATCTGCCTCATCTTGTAAATCTTTAACTCCTTGCCATGTCTCAACTACAGATGTTAGCATAAGTGAGTTCAAAACATGTTCATTGTCTTTTTCCAGATTGATTGAATAATTGTGTATTGCACAGTGTTTGGCAATCTCATCTGCATAAGCATTTCCTTTGGTTATATAATCATTACCCTTTTTATGTGCTGCACATTTCACGACAGCAATTTTCTCTGGTAGCTGAATGCCATCGATCAATCTTTTGATCAATTTTGCATTTCTTATTGGTGATCCCGCAGAAGTTAAATAACCTCTTTGAGACCAGAGCTGGCCATAGTCATGAACTACGCCATATCCATACTGACTATCAGTCACTATGGTAATTCTTATTCCTTTTGCTCTTTCACAAGCACGAATCAAAGCAATCAATTCTGCTACTTGAGCTGAACGAATTCCTTCGAGACAGGAAGCTTCAACTACATCTGCAACTGTGCAGACAGAATATGCTGCTCTCAAAACACCTTCTTCTGTTCTTAAGCACGATCCATCAACAAAGTAAATAAAATCTGACTCTGGCAATGGAACATCTTTAATGTCCTGCCTGGGTTTAGTACAATATTCTAAAACATCCAAGCATTCGTGATCAATGTCATTCTCGTTTCTGATTTCTGTTACAGTACCATCAGGCAACAATGTTGAAGGATTTAAATTCACACACCTTGCTGTTGAGACATTATCTGATCCCAGAATAGTTTTTTCATATTTGGTTAACCTGTTACTTGTCAGGTGCTGTGTTTTACTTCTGGTAAGGAGAATTTCAACTGAATGAGGTACATAGACTTTCACAGGAAATCCCATTATAATTCCTTCACTCTGCTCAAGACTTACACTGGTTGCAGCCACTGCTTTTAAGCAGCCTGGTAATGCTTTTGCAACCGGATCAAGAACTGCTGAGAAATAGGCAATTGGCTTTCTCAGTTTTCCATGTCTCTGAATTAGAACTGACAATGCACAACCTTCTCTTTCACTGCAATACAGCTCAAATCCCTTCTCATAGTCTGGCATACCCAGAGCTGGAACTTCACACAGACTTCTTTTTAGCTTTTCAAAAGCTTCTAACTCAGTTTGTGTTAGAATAATCGGGTCTTTTATGTCTGCTTTTGTCAATCTCTGAAGTGGTTTTGCATTTACTGAAAATCCACTAATCCATTGGCGACAATAACCAACCATTCCCAAAAACATTCTGACCTGTCTCTGTGTTTTTGGAGGTTGCATTCCCTGAATCATTTTAATTCTCTCAATTGTCACCTGCCTGATTCCTTTTGCAATTCTGTGTCCAAGGTATTTCACTTCTTGTTTGCAAAACTGTAATTTTGCAGGGGATACTTTATGTCCCTCTTCTGCCAGATGATTCAAAAGAGTAATGGTATCTGTCACACAGTTATCTCGTGTTTTTGCTGCCACTAACAAGTCATCTATGTATTGGACCAATGTTGATTTTCCAGGTAAGTCTAGATTTTCCAAGGATTTCTTCAGCAACTGATTAAAGATAGATGGACTCTCTGTATACCCTTGTGGGATACGACACCATGCTAATATGCGATCCTGGAACCTAAACGCAAAAATTTGCTGGCTTTCTGGATGCAATGGAACAGTAAAGAACGCATTGCAGAGGTCTATGACTGTATACCATTCTGCATCATGCGGAATCTGATATAGAATTACCACAGGGTTTGGAACGACTGGGCAACATGGAACAACTATTTGATTAACTTTTCTCAGGTCTTGAACAATCCTGAAAGTTCCGTTTGGCTTTTTAATCCCCATAATCGGTGAATTACATGGACTGCTTTCAATTTCTTTTAAAACACCCTGTTTTATGAACTTATCAATTACAGGTATAACACCTTCAATCGTTTCTGCCTTCATTTTATACTGAGGAATGTTTGGAAAATGTACTCCTTATTTGAGTGTAATTTTTACTGGGTCTACATTTTTCATCAAACCCATTTCACTTCCTGTCAAATCCCAAATTTTAGCATTAACTGTTTCTTTTAACTCTTCTGGAAGATTATCTCTCTCAAATGCAGGAAATAATTTATTTTCCTCTGCTTCAACTATTAACATAGTTAACTTGTACAACCCATCTTCTTCAAGTGTTTGAAGCTCTATACCATCCGGTGAGCAATATATTTTGCAATTCATCTTACACAAAATATCCCTCCCTAACAGGTTTACAGGACTGCTGTTACAAACTACAAATCTATGTTTGTCTTTAAATTTACCTATCTCAACTTTGACAGGTTCTGTCAAATCTGTGTTAATTTGTTGATTAGCTACGCCAACTACTTGGATGGTGTCCCCAGAGAGAGGCAGGTTTTCTATTTCCACTGATCTAACAGTAGAACGGGTAGCACCTGTGTCCACAAGAAAAGTGATTTCTACATCATTCACTTTCCCACTTACAAATGGACCAGAATGATCTACCTCAAGAGTGGCTCCAAGCACACACTCTTCCTCCTCTCCCAGGCACCGTCACAAGTAATCTTAGAATCACTCCCTCCATTATCATTCAACAAATATTGTTGAGAAACATTTTGCACATTCACTCTTTGCGACCTGTTTACCTGTTCACCTCCACAGAATCCCGTCTCTGTATTGTATCTCTGCACATTCTCACAATTTGGAAGTGGCGGTTGTGGAATCTGACTCTGGTGATTCACTACCTGTCGCTGTAGCTGTTGCTGTAGCTGTTGCTGCAGATTTATCTCATTCTTCATCTGTGGATTTAATGATGCATTTTTAAAATTTCTGGGCGGATTTTTACATTTGCGCTGCCAGTGTCCAATTTCGCCGCAATTAAAACATGGGAGCCTTTGCTTAAGTTCTTCAATATTCACATTAAATTTTGGCTTATTATAATTACCTTTAAATTTACCTTGATTCTGATTAACATTTTTATTTTCCGAACTTGCAATTTGTTGTTCAGCCACTTTTACTTGTGCCCACATAGCTTTTTCTTTTAGCTTTTTCTGCTTCGCGTCTATCTCGTCACTACAATATTTTGCTTTTCTCAAAATGTCATCAACTGAGAGTGATTGCCAACCAACTATTCCGTTTCTAATCATATCACCAATTTCAGGTCTTAAACCATAAACAAACCTGTATATGAAGTGGCTCATGTCTTTTTCACTTAATTTGTCATAGCCACTGTACTGTTTAAAAACCAACAGTAACCTTTCATAAAATGAATGTACTGATTCTTTTGGCTCCTGATTTGTTCTATCTATTTTAACCCAATCAACTTCCTTCGGGGGAATTTTGTTTTTCAACTAATAAATTACTTTATCATACAGATCCATAACATCTGATGATGGAGCACCTGTTATATTATTTCGAGCAGGTTCTTCTTTTGGCCAACCTACAGAAACCTTACATTCTGTCCAGAGATCTGACGGAACAACAATGTCAAAGAATCCATCCATATCAATCCACAGAACTTTTGAGACTTTGATAAATCTTTCCAGCTGTCGATACCATTCCACAGGCTTTTCTCTCAGCCGAGGAAAATCATTTGTGAATAATAAAATGTCCTGTCTTGTCCAATGGACATGTACATACCCACCTCCTGCAATTTCTCACATTGGGAACTGATTTGCCACTTCACCTCTTTCTCTCCTTTCTTCCTCTCTTTTCTTTGTCCATTTAACCCTCCATTTACTTAAATCTCCTAATCTCTTTAAGTACACAATCAAGTCCTTAATATGCACTATTCTTGCATTAGAATTCATGTTTTCAATATCCTTTTCAGTAAAATCTATTCTGTAATGCTTTCCCAAACTCTTCTGCCTGCTCAAATCAATCTCCAATTCAATAGCCAATTCTTCTAACTGTTCATACTTATTTTTAGTTTTCCATTGAATGCTTTTACAAATAAACAACAATTCTTCATCCTGATAATGCTTTAAATTGTCAGGTCCAATTGTGCCAATAATCAATTCCTCCAAATCTGCTTTCAGTTTTGCAACATCTAGTAATTTATTTTCTGGAGTCTTTGGGGTATGCGTTAAATCCATTTTATTTATGCTCCTTTCTGGAGTCTCAGTAGCAGATTCTGCTCCAAATGGAGTTTTACATGGTGAACCTTGATTAAAAGTTAAATCAGGCATTGTTTTTTCTCGGTGTATCTCTGATAATTCTGAATAAAGTTTTTCAGCCACCTTTTGAATTTCTGCATTTAATGGAATAGTCAAAGCTGAGTGTCTAATTTCTCTTTGATCAAATACTGGTTTAACAGGACCAATTGTTACTGGTACCGTTACTGCTTCCATGCTTTTAGTTAACTGCTGTATTAATTCTTCTTTTGTTCGAAAATATTCTGAGGAATTTGGTAAATCATTACATCTTTCTGTTCTCATAACATTTCTTGAGGCTTCATTTCTCGGCACTGGGGAAATTTCAAAATCATTTCTGGGAGTTTCAATATAATTTCTATTTTCTCCAGATATGCTAGAATTAGTTCTGGTTTCTACTCTTTCAGGAGTTTTTGCATTATTCGGGTGTAATCTGGGTGATACCTCATCAATAATTTCCCTAGGAGGAGCACTGGGAGTAGTTCCTGTAGAAACGATCGGGGAAGACCAAGTACAAGCTGGTTTATAAGGAGTTTGCTTCCGATTTGTAATATAAATTTCTTCTAAAACTGGATCTTCTAAATCACTTTCTTCAACAATATTATTTTTCTTTTGGGTATTCTTTTGACCTGGTATTTCAGTAACCAACACTCTTACTGGGTACAAACCATCACACATGTCTGCGCGTCTCCAACGACGCTTTCTATCTTCATGAGTTTACCTATTAATATCTAAATTTGGACCTCTGGTAATACCTCGGTTTTCTCGTTCAAGTTCAAACATCTCATCCTCCCATTCAACTAAAGCTTCAAATTGAGTAGGTCTAGGCTTTGGCACAAGAGCCATCATTTTTTCTCTCAAGTTTTTCAAAACCTTCATATTAAATGATCCATCTTCCGGCCATGCTAAAACACCATCATCTTTGGTATAATCCATCCAATTATCCATCCAAAGACAAGTATGATAACCATATTCACCTTCCATATAGGCTGCAGGTGTTTTGTACTTATGAAGTAACTTTCCACCTCGCGTTTCAATTTTCTTATCAGGTTTAACTACATTTTTCCTTTTCTGAAGCCATGTAAGCTTCTTTTCCTCTTTCTTGTAGTAATAACTCATGTTTTTAATCAAATCCTCTTATTTCTAAATGATCGTAAGTATTTCCCTATGGTTCCGCAAACACAACCAATCCGTACGCGAAACTCACCAACAAGCCAATCAGGTTAAGCTACGTCACCACCTTGCTCAACCAATAGAAACACTGCTTTCAGAATAAGTCAATCAGCTATCAGCTCGTCTTAGTCACGTGAACCAATCAGCGCGCCTGCTGTGACGTACCAATCACAGCGCGGACCCTGTGACTTACACTGCTGCTGCAGCTCCTCGTCTCTCGCTCCTAAAGCTCACCCCTCCTTCACAAAATATTTTCACAGCGCCATTTTAAACGAAACTTTTCAATGTAATTCAGTTAATAACTACAGAAAAACAAACCATTTGTCTGTTTCGCTAAAATAAAGTGACAGCTTTTACAGTCATACAAGTATTCTTTGCGTAGAATAGACGACGCTATTCTCATAGAATATTGATTCGTTGATAAAGTAAAACTACTCTACCCTTCAAACAGGTAATAACGAACTTGTTTCTCTCTGAATGCACATAAAGTGACAGTTCAAAGTTTAACTTGAACGTAGTTACAAAATCATTTACGCACTTTCAAACGGAAGAAAAACCTCAAACAAGCATACAAGAATCTTGGTAGGACTTTAACCAACCATAGAAATCTACACTCGCCAGTAAGAATAGACGTCACTACCTTACCCTTCACTCAAGCTTGGATAAATTCTACTACTCTTTTCACAGTGAGTTTTAAAACAGGCTCCTAGTCCCTATACTCAAAAGCTACGATTTCATAGACAATCCTCACTATACATTCTATCTAGCACACCTAGAGTCCCTAAACTTGTGTGTACGTCCACAACACTAGTGATATATGTCGATACCACTATTTTGAAACAGAACAAATGCACTGTGCAACTTCACCTGTTACACTACTCTTGTACCAGTACAAAACCAGGAATTTTCACACTGCTGGAAAAAACCTTTCGACTACATATAACAACTTGACAAACTTAACATATGTTAAACATCGATCCTATGTAATTACCATGTAGCATGTCCGTTACCTTAGTAACCGTAACTCTGCTGCCAAGAAATTGATGCAGCGCCCCTATAGAAAATCTGTCTCAACAACACTACCCTTCTCCATAATACTTACCATTATTTATAAATCTCTCACAAGGCCCATAAACTACCGAGACAAATTTTGGGCAGCTGAATCATGTGACCTAATTAAACAGAACCTATTTAAAAACTATTTACACATTTATATACATCTGCAGTTTATCATCTCTTACCATGGATTTTATGCAAATAACATTTTATTAAGTCACTTAGGTAAATGGATCAACTGATGGTAACTAGACCATGAATAAACAAGACCAGCTTGTCGTTTCAAAATCTAATTTATTAATTTTATTCTTCAACGAAAAAGCATCTTCTTTACTAAATCATTATTTATTAACAATTAAGCAGCATTGAATGAGGAATAAGCATATTAGACTGACATTTCAAAGAATTATCAATTAGCTTGAATTAAGGCAAATAATCAGTTTTCCAAAACCCTAAGTTCTATTTTCCCTGTCTAAAACTCTCTCCATCTAAAAGTAATAGTCATTTAGGCCTATTATCCTTACATGCGCCAAATGTCCGTCAGCACGTCACGCCCTTCTGGATTCGGAAAGTGAGCAGCCCCTTCCCGTGTTAGGGCTAAGTTTTATACCTTTCTAACTAGCTAATCTCACCAAAAAGTATTCTTTTCTCAACCATCCAGAGTTCGGATTGGCTGACAGATGTCAGTCCATATGAGGTCACCTCCTTTTCAATCCAAAGTTAAACTTTTCTAAAACACCATTGTCCTCTTTCTCACGAGACCATTAGCTTCCTCGGAAATGCAACAATATTTGTAACAGTCCGTTGCTTCCTTGGCTTGGCAGGTCTGCCACATCCTGTCTGTCCTTGATTTTGTCACTTGCAGAGCTCATCTTGCACAACCAATTTTATGTATTTATTTCTCTGTGCTCAGCTCTTCACGACAGGATTCCAAACACTCATTTTCAAAACGCTAGACCTCAAGCCTTAGGCCTCCCTCATGGAGAACTAGTATTCAAAGAAACACAAGACATCAATTAATTAGGAGTATTGAAAACCCTTCTGTTACCCACCCCCTTTACTAATTATTAACCCATTAATCAAAATTACCTAGCAAAAAGCTGAAGCACATAGAGCAGCATTTATATTAACTTTTCTTCTTTTAGGCCGCAAAGAATCCTCCATGAGCCAATGCCACATAAAGACAAAAAGACATAACATAAGCACACCCAAATAAGCACATGCTATTAATTATACAGCCGCATTTAATACTGACAAAGACAATAGACAAAGTTAATTCATTATTTTTTACAAACTTGCAGTTGCAACATAGAGCACATATGTTAGTCCCTTGTGTCGTGTAATGCATTTTAAACTAGGTTGATTAGTACAGTTCAACATACACTGATTAATACAGTTATATTATGGAAGTTTAACTTTGCGAGTCAGAACAAAATATTATTCTGAACCTCGCTCGATCACAACCAATAGTCAAAATCATGGCAATACTCCATTTTGTGGCCACCGGATCATTCCAATACACTAGGGTAGTATTCGGTGGAATGTCACAACCAACTTCCAGTGGTGTGCTACAAGAAGTTCTTTCTTCTGTTGAATATTGGCACCAAGCCAATATGTGCTGCTTGATTTGCTCTAATCACATGTGGTAGTTGACCCAAACCACACAAACCTCCCTTCACATTGGCAAAATGCTCATTTTGTGTTAAGTGTATGAAGCCATTGTTGTGTCTCATCATTGTGGAGGAGCGTTACCCCACTACTCTATGTGCAGTTCAAAAAAGAAAAATGAAATGATAATAATGCAATGTTATTATTATTTATTTTTCCGTCCTGGCTCAGTTGGTTTACATTTTCAGGACGGGGCTGGACTGTCACAGGAGCAAGGGGAGGAGTGGTGAGCACTCTCTTAAGTGCGCATGACAGTTTGGCTGGCTGTCCTGGGCTGTATTGCACAGTCTGGGTGGAGAACATGCACGGACTCCCAGTCCCTGTCTCAGTGCCGAACCATGGTGCTCGGACCAATCACGATGCTGCTGTCAGTTGGTGACAGCAGAGTCGTGATTGGCTAGGGGACTCTGGGAGCCTGTGGGCATTCTGCTTTTGGAGTGGACGAAGAGGACAAGAGGCGGCGGCTGGACTGCACAAAAGTGATTTTTTTTTTCATCCGCCTCGCCACCCCCGTTAAGTAGCAGCTGCCACTGATTGTAGAACTAACTACTTGTAGCACACTACTTAAAGTAGGTTGTGACATTCCCTCACATACTGCAACAGTGTATTGGAAAAATCCTGTGGCCACCAAATTGAGTACTGCCAGGATTTATGACTATTGGTGTTACTGTTGTGCAATTCGTATTGGAATGGAATAGAATGGAAGGGCATTTATAGAGAGCATGGCTACCCGGAGGCATCCCAGCGCTAGTAACTGACTCAGGGGACCAGAAGGGCTAAGAAAAGAGCATGGTCTTTAATTGCTTCCGGAAAGCCAGGTGGTCAGGGATTGAGCGTAGGGGAAGAGGCAAGGAATTCCAGAGTTTGGAGGCATTATAGGAGAAAAGCCTACCACCACTCCTAGACCTCTTGATCTAGGGATCTCTGCCAGGTACAGATCTTCTGATCGAGGATTCCGGTTTGCTTTATATGGACAAGTCATGGTGGAGATCATAGGTGGGCCTAGTCCCTGTCTTGCCTTATGTACTAGGCACAGGGCGTTGAACCTAATCCGTTCTTGAACCGGGAGCCAGTGGAAGAAGCGGAGGGCTGGTTTGGCTGATAGCCTATTGGGAGTTCCCATCAACAGTCTTGCGGCACTGTTTTGTCCGGATTTGAGATTTCTGACTGCGGAGATGGGAGCACTCAGGTACAGGGCATTCCCGTAATCCAATCTGGAGAGTATTAATGACTGGACCAGCACTTTCTTGGGTGCAAAGGGGAGGCGGGGCAGGACCTTTCTGGCCATTCTAAGTAGGTCGTAGCAGAGAGATGCTGTTTTCCTGGCTTGGGTCCTAAGACTGACGTCGTGGTTCAGCCATACACCAAGGCTCTTAATTTCTGATTTCGGGATTGCGTCTGGGCCCATACAAGAGGGCCACATCAAGCTGGGATTAAAGCTATGAGAGTTGCCCAAAATCATAATCTCTGCTTTTCCTCCATTAAGCCTAAGCTGGGAGTCGTCCATCCAGCTTGAGCTATCGTTGAGACAGGAGTAGAGGGTGTGGATTTCCTGGTCAGCTTGGTTGAGCCCGAGCACCAGCTGAGTGTCATCGGCGTAGGTGACTATCCGGATTCCATGTGTATCTATTCTGGCTGATAGAGGGGACATATAAACGTTAAAAAGAGTCGGGCTGAGCGAGGAGCCCTGGGTCACCCTGCTCTAGAGGTGTGTATGCTTAGAGACAATATTTTCCTCAAAAACCAGAAAGGTTCTTCCCTCCAGGAAGGAGGATAGCCATTGGAGCGCCGTACCACCCACCCGTATTGTGAGGCAGAATATCTGGCACCAGCTTATGCCATAATTCAATAATATTTGGGCTATTGAATCTGATTGTTTGAATATATCCCCTTTTTCATGGAGGCAAGGTGTGGAACTGGAAATGTAAAGTATCTGGGTGATGTATGGTTTGTTATGTTTAAGAAACATGTGACAGACCAATCTATTTCAAACATAATAAAATACTAGTTGTTGATTTTTGGGGTTTTGTATTTTGTTGTCATGGTGGAAATTTGTGCGGAACATTACCTACCTGCAAGTCATTCATAAATGAACATTTGATTGTTTACATTTTAAAATATATGATAAGTAAATAAATATTGAAAAGGAATACAACACCAGTCTTTGACTTTGTTAGTTTTGATGTTATTAAACAAAACAAAATAAATTAAAACAAGGTGTAAACAAAAAGCAAACATAGAAAAGGAAAAGTCAGTCATAGTGAATGAAACCAATATTGTTTAAATTCCAACGCCCAAAATACAACTGGCATCAGAAAGTTAAAGGTGTCCAGAAAATAGTCCACAAAGTAAATGGTGGTCGCACACTGGAGGAAATTAGGTTTGGTGTCTCTTGGTGGTGGTGGTGCTCTTGCCTTCCTCTCCTGCTGGGCCGGATGAATGTGTACTCCAGCGGGGGCTGGTGGATCCACATTTGCAGGGACTGAGGAGGCTGTAGGTGTAGCCGCTTATGGAAGGGCCTCCCTTTCTGTGGCAGATGTATTTCAACCACTGAAAGGGGAAGATGGTGCTAGAATATACCTGCACATATAGGTGTAAATGGCCTGCAGCACCCCAATCAGGGATCCTAATTTGGAATTCAGATTCTCAATGTGTACATTGTGCTCCCCCTGCAACTAATTCATATCCCAGAGCTCAGTGAGGACCCGGCCCATCATGCCTTGAGACTGTTGGAAGGATCCCAAGACTTGACTGAGGGTGGCCTGGGTGACAGTCAACTCAGAAGCCTCACTATGTTGGCCCACAGTTTCCCTTCCACGTTCCTTACCCCCACTACTCTGCGGCTTTGACCCAGTGTGTCCCATCCCAACGGTTCTTGGCTGAACTGGAGGTGGTGGTGTCTCAACAGCAACCAGGACGGGGGGCACAAGATTGGCACGGTGTTGGTTTGGGCACAGGATGCAGAAGTATCTGTGAGCTGTAGTGATGTATCAGCTTGGGTGAGAGGTGAAGCTGTAGGTCGAGTGAGGCTCACTGGAGCCATCTGTCCAGGCAGGCCAGATGGATCAGGCTGCTCCTCTTTATCCAGATTTTCAAGACTTGGGTCATCCCTGGACGTTTGATCCTGGGCTAAAGGTAAGGTTTCCTCAGTACCAGATGGTCTGACTGTAGGACCTATTATGAATGTAAAAAAATAGATGCATTGTAAACGTGTAGATTATACATAAAATAGGTTTTAAGCAAACAATTGTAGCAACCTAAAAGGAAAAACGAAATCAATATCTTGATTATACCTTTCAGTGGTATTGTAATTCGTTACACAAGCATTTTAAATGTCATAGAAAACAAATTCACATAAACAGGTAGGAAGATGTCCTGAAATATAAAACAATAAATAGGAACTATACAGGATATTTACCAACCATTCAACACAGCACAGCACAGAGGAAACATTTGAAATTCACTAATCCAAGGCCAGCATGCTAAAAAACAGACATTTGCACAACTTAGACGGATTATTAGCATTAGTCATCATATTGATAGTGCAGAGTAACATTTTCACATATATCATTTTTCGCTCGCCAAACTTTGATTTTTGCAACTAATTATATCAATTCAAATTAAATGACAAGTAAAGGACAATATACAAAACTTGAAAACATACAATTTACAAAAGAGAGCATTAAATGGAGATTGATCTATAAATTACACTTTACCATATGCAATTGCAATATGATTTTTACAAAACAGAAACAAGATATCATGGTTGTTGTAGTTATTTCAATGATGAATTCACAACACTTGCAAAATTATAACTTGAGCATACATACCTAGTGACATTTACTATTTGAAACACATATATGTTATTTGTTATTTATGTGTACAAACACTTACAAGCACCATCATGTGAAATGTAACGGAGATTGAAACCTGTTGCCTCACATACAACACAATACTTTCAAACAAACAAGCCAAACAAGATATTACTGATATATTTAGGTTTGTATGTTAGAGAAAATTTTCAAAACACATTAGCAAAATCAAACTTCAAAGCAAACAGGACACTTAGATTTAGTGACACCTTGAAAAGTTAAACTTACCAGTCTCCAATTTACCAGGGATTCCTGTCAAGCCTTCAGGATGTAGTGTCTGCAAGACTTTCTCCTCTTAGGGAAAGAGTTGTAAGGGGAGCGTCGGAGAACCACCACCATTGTTCTGGGCCTCCAGGTGACGCTAAGAGGCCAGGGAACACATTCTCCCCGCGCGTCTCATTCCACCTCTTCCAAATTTACTCCTGTGTGCACAGATGGTTTGCTACAGCATTCACTCTGTCAACTATTCCGGCCCACATTTGCCTTATCTGTGCTTCTGTTGTAATTAGTACTTGGGCTCCAAACAATTGTGGCTCTACTCTAATGGTTTCATCTATCATGACTGACAATTCACCCTCAGTAAAACGGGGATTTTTCCACGCCCATTCTGAAATTATGAACTTAAATACATTAAATAACCCACAAGATGATAAAGACAAGCATTGGTAAATGCATTAGGTTTTGCCTATGTGTTTAATAATATGCAGTTTTTTAGATCGAGCATCAGCATGTATGCGCTGTCTGCAAGACCTGCTGTAAGCATTGTAGCAGTGTAATCCCGCCTGCTGCTTACCATTGGATCCTTCCTACGATGCCCTTATTTCGTATCTCTGTATTGGTTGGTGCTCCCATGCATCATTTCCATTCTATGCCGAGGAGCTCTGCCAAACTACAGGTTACTTAGGCTGTAGTTGGTCATTTGTTCCTGTAGGGATTACTTGTTTTTAATGTGGGGGCCCCATGCATAACTTTTTATACATGGACGCTGCGCTTCATGTTATAGCACGGTGACCGCTTTCATGCTTTTTTAATATCCCCATGGCGCCTGCTTTATCGGCCGCCATGTCCACAGCTTTGATATTGTAATGATGTTGATGCAGTGCCCAGTGACCCAACTGGTCAGGCACTAGGACCGGCCCGAGTGAGGGACGAGGGCAGCAGGGGCGGCTGGTGACATTTGAAAGTGGTGGGGCGTAAACTAATTTGCATATTGCAGCGAGCGCAGCGAGCGAGCCCCAACCACCTTGCATCCATCCATCCATCATTCATGCATCCACCCATCCATCCATCCACCCACCCACCCATCCATCCATCCACCAATTCTGCATCCATCCTGCATCCATCATTCATTCATGCATCCACCCATCCATCCAGCATCCATCATTCATTCATGCATTCACTCATGCATTCACCCATCCATCCATCCTGCATCCATGCATCCACCCATCCATCCTGCATCCATCATTCATTCATGCATCCACCCATCCATCCACCCATCCATCCACCCATCCATCCATCCTGCATCCATCCATCCATCATTCATTCATGCATCCATCCATCCATCCATCCACCCATCATCCATCCTGCATCCATTCCTGCATCCATTCATGTGTCCACCCATCCATCCACCCATCCTGCATCCATCATTCATGCACCCATCCACCCTGCATCCATCATTCATTCATCCACCCATATATCCACCCATCATCCATTCCTGCATCCATTCATGCATCCACCCATCCATCCTGCATCCATCATTCATTCATGCACCCATCCATCCACCCTGCATCCATCCTGCATCCATCATTCATTCATCCACCCATCCTGCATCCATCATTCATTCATGCACCCATCCACCCATCATTCATCCTGCATCCATTCATGTGTCCATCCATCCACCCACCCATCCTGCATCCATCATTCATGCACCCATCCACCCATCCATCCTGCATCCATCCATCATTCATTCATGCACCCATCCATCCACCCATCCATCCTGCATCCATCATTCATCCACCCATCCATCCACCCATCCATCATCCATTCCTGCATCCATTCATGCATCCACCCATCCATCCTGCATCCATCATTCATTCATGCACCCATCCATCCACCCTGCATCCATCCTGCATCCATCATTCATTCATCCACCCATCCTGCATCCACCCATCCATTCATGCATCCACCCATCCATTCATGCATCCACCCATCCATTCATCCACCCATCATTCATCCTGCATCCATTTATGTGTCCACCCATCCATCCACCCATCCTGCATCCATCATTCATTCATGCACCCATCCATCCTGCATCCATCATTCATTCATGCACCCATCCATCCACCCACCCATCCATCCTGCATCCATCATTCATTCATCCACCCATCCATCCACCCATCCAGCATCCATCATTCATCCATCCATCCACCCATCCACCCATCCATCCACCCATCCATCCACCCATCCATCATCCATCCTGCATCCATTCCTGCATCCACCCATCCATCCATCCATCATTCATTCATGCACCCATCCATCCACCCTGCATCCATCCTGCATCCATCATTCATCCACCCATCCTGCATCCATCCTGCATCCATCATTCATTCATCCATCCACCCATCCATTCATCCACCCATCATTCATCCATCATCCATCCATCCACCCATCATTCATTCATGCACCCATCCATCCTGCATCCATCCTGCATCCATCATTCATTCATCTACCCATCCTGCATCCATCCTGCATCCATCATTCATTCATGCATCCACCCATCCATTCATCCACCCATCATTCATCCTGCATCCATTCATGCATCCACCCATCCTGCATCCATCATTCATGTATTTTTATGACCATATAACTTGCACACGGCTTGTCAGTGTTTAATACCAGTCTCGAACCTTGTACTCCAGCACCAATGATACATGATTAATATTAATTGTTTTTAAAAACATGTATTTATTCGACACCAATTTCACACCTTAGTCGGAACATCATTTTTATTTGTTTTTTAAAATATCTATTTATTTAACACCAAAGTAAGTCATGTATACAAGTTTATGGTTCGATAAGAGGCTCGAACCTGGTTTCCCAGCACCAAAGTCGGCCGTGCTATCCGTCAGGGGTTATGTAACCCGGCTATGTATTGACCAGCCAATCCTGCGCCAGGATTGGCTGGGGGGGCACCATGACTCCTCGCCCAGTCGCCCTGTGTAACCCCGGGGGCTGCGGCCCGCCCCCTGGTCCTCTCTCTAAGGGGGAATTCACAAGAAAACGATCTGCGCATGCGCGGGCATGTTTGTGCCCAAAAATACACTTGCGCAGCAGCCCGATCCTTCCCCCCCCCCTCCTTGCGCACTCCGGGAAGGTCGGGTGTCTCCCGGTTTCCCGGCCGGCAGATAGCGCGATTTTTAAAAATAATTGTGTTTGCCTTCTAGTGACGACGTGGTGGGTCCATGGGGCTTAGTGGGGCTTCGCCCCTACGCCCCAATGGACGCACCGCGCCTGGAGGGCAGGCGGAAAGGGAGGAGCTGGGGACCAAGTGGGCAGGAAAGGCAGTAAGCTGTTGGGAGTCAAAGAAGAAGGATGAACAATAAAGAATGTCCATGACCCTACCTCATCGTGTGTGCCTGAGTACTTGGGGCTGGACACGACAACTGGCGACGAGGGTGGGATGAACCCTGTGCAAGAAACAGCCACAGCAGCAACCGGAGACCGACTGGTCCGGAGCTCGCCCCACGTGTGGAGGCTCGAGCACGCTGCAGGAAAACGCCCACCGAGTGCCCACCTTGGCGGCGAACAGAGCGAAGCTCGCCCCCGTGCCTGGAGGCTCGAGCGTGCCCACCGGAGCCCACCCGGCGGCTGAAGAAGCCAAGCTCGCCCATGTGTGAGGCTCGAGCAAAAGTGCCCACCGGAGCCCACCCGGCGGCAGAAGTAGTCAAGCTCGCCCACGTGTGAGGCTCGAGCGAAAGTGCCCACCGGAGCCCACCCGGCGGCAGAAGTAGCCAAGCTCGCCCCACGTGTGAGGCTCGAGCAAAAGTGCCCACCGGAGCCCACCCGGCGGCAGAAGTAGCCAAGCTCGCCCCACGTGTGAGGCTCGAGCAAAAGTGCCCACCGGAGCCCACCCGGCGGCAGAAGTAGCCAAGCTCGCCCCACGTGTGAGGCTCGAGCAAAAGTGCCCACCGGAGCCCACCCGGCGGCAGAAGTAGTGAAGATCGCCCCACGTGTGAGGAGTGAACAAAGAAACAACCAAAAGCCAACCGGGAGCCCACTCCGGCGGCAAAAGACGAAGAAAAGAAACCTCACCTGCAGCAGTGACTCTGGCGGTGGATCGCGGCTGAAAACGACGAGTGGTGAGTGAAAAATCGAAGCGCCGAGTGAAGCTGTGGCTCCGGTCGTAGAAACGACCGAAATCTCGCTGAAAACGAGATTCCCGGCGGCCATCTTGAAGTCAGGCAATATTGACCAATCCCCTGCGAGGGATCATCGGCGGCCATTTTGAAGTCAGGCAAAGAGCCTGAAACAGCAAATAAGCACTGACAA
Source organism: Lissotriton helveticus (assembly GCF_964261635.1). Taxonomy (NCBI): domain Eukaryota; kingdom Metazoa; phylum Chordata; class Amphibia; order Caudata; family Salamandridae; genus Lissotriton; species Lissotriton helveticus. Next base: position 1,179,329,787 of record NC_136057.1, on the reverse strand, counting down.
GCAACAAACAAGCATTGGCAAGTAACAAACAAGCATTGGCAAATACAACAGCTGTAACAAACAAGCATTGGTAAATGCAACAGGAGTAACAAACAAGCATTGGTAAATGCAACAGAAGAAACAAACAAGCATTGGCAAAATGCAACAGAAATAACAAACAAACACTGGCAAATGCAACAGAAGTAACAAATAAGCACTGACAAGCAACAAACAAGCATTGGCAAGTAACAAACAAGCACTGGCAAATACAACAGCTGTAACAAACAAGCATTGGTAAATGCAACAGGAGTAACAAACAAGCATTGGTAAATGCAACAGAAGAAACAAACAAGCATTGGCAAATGCAACAGAAATAACAAACACATTGGCAAATCGAACAGAAGCAACAAACAAGCACTGGCGAGTGCAACAAACAGTATAAACAAACACTGGCAAGCGCAACGAAAGCAACAAACAAGCACTGGCAAGTGCAAAACAAATGGTGTAAACAAACATAACAAGCACCAGACAGTGCAAATCTCGAATGCGACCAACACAAGCAAATGCAGGTCTGAAACACAACAAGCACCAGCAAAGGCAAGTGCCAAAATAAACCTGTAACGCTACGCACAGAGAAGAATTAAAATAAAGGAGGTGAGTAACTAAATGGTCCAGAATCATACCGAGATAGCTGCGGATCTTACCAACCTAAAAGGAAACAGTCCTGTGACCGTAGTAGAACAAGATCTTCCTCCCTCATGGCGGTGGGGAAAGCCACCCAACGATCCAATCCCTACATTGAAGTGCCACCCCCAGTGACACAGACTGACATTCAAAGTTTGGGTCCCAAATGGAACCGGTGGCTGGAATCACTGGACGACTTTCTTGACGCCACCGGTGAGCGAAGAGATGGAAAATGTCTGACGTTACTGCTCCAGTTGGTGGGCCATGAGGGCCGATGTTTAATTAGAACATTTTCTGAAAAGGACACAGAGACTTATGAAAGGCTACAAGAGACACTACGCGCCCATTTCAACGCAAAGGATGACGTGGATCATGAACGCATCGTTTTCAACACAGCACGGCAGGAACCAGGAGAATCATTGCCAAACTTCATCACCCGTTTGCAGAGTCTGGTACAACGCTGCCACTTCAACACATTTACAAATGAGGACGCAGTTCGACTTCGAGTAATCGAAGGCTGTTCAAGGTCTAGTACAAAGCACAAGATTCTTCGAGGGCATTGGTCGCTAAAGGAAATAATCAAGAAGGCCGAAGCTGGAGAGCGGGTCAAAGCAAGAGAACTATCAAAAGAACCGCACCTATGTGCAAGACACCAAGATACCAGAAAAGAGACATCTCGAAGGTCGGTGAATAAAGCACAAGAAATAAACAAAACCAGAAACGGGGAGGATGAAGACGGATCAGAGATAAGACAACGAGAGAAACAAAGTAACATGAAGTACTCTGAGTCAACAACACAAAAGACAGAGATGATCCAGGAGTACGACAGCGTCACTTATTCAACCTCAAACTCAACGTGTACTGCAAGTGATTATGAAGCAGATGAAGCATCAAGTGAGACAGATCGCACCAATGGACCAGATGAAAGCCTGCCCAACAAATGTGCAAGAAAGGCAAATTATAGAAGTCTGGACCAGTTACGCCAGCACTGGAATTCGGTACATGATCACACCCGTAACACAGACGTCAGTGCACAAAACCGGGAAGAGGAAGACAAACACATCCACGACATCCGAGACAATGAAGAAACTGAGAGGAGGCCATCATCATCACACGAGAGAGGTAGAAATGAAATGCCAAGAGATCAACCACAAGAGATAGATATACCAAGAGATCAACCACAAGAGATAGATATGTGGTCATCAAACAACTCATCCAGTAAGACGACATCGAAGTCATTTCGAGAAAGGTACCCGGAGAAATATGCCAAAGAGAACTCCGACTCTAGGAGCAGCTCGTCACGGCATACCTATTTCAAAAATCATCTATTCAAGACACACTCAAGTGAACGGTATCAAAGGACATCGTCAGAAGACTCCTCTGATTCAGAAAGCACGTCTGTTCGATCCCTCGAGTCGACCGAGTCATGGTCCCGACGACGGCCATGGCGTCAACCACCTGAACACACCTCAGAACCAAAGGACATCAGTCACGTCAAGAGTAACGTATCTCACATCAATGTCCCTGAGTACTCAGTCACTTCACAAGACAACCTGTCATGTCAACCGCAGATACATCAAGATACAAACCATATACCTTCACCACGGATAGGGTCAGCGAGGCTGACCCACAGGGCCTACGGAAAGAAAATAAAGATAGTGGACACTACCAACCGGATGGGAAAGGAATATCCAGTCACCCCGCAAGGAAGACAAGACGTGTTAACAGAGACAGACCATCATCCGATGAGAGAGAAACATGCACAGGCCCAGACAGTCAAAGAGCTCACCAGTCCTAAACATGAGTGGGAGTGGGTGAGGCAAACAGAGGCAGCGAATGAGTCCCCGAACCAAACCAAGATGGTCTTTTCAGATAGCACCTCACCGTCTGGTATACATGACTCTGAACCGGAAGGCAGTGTTGTCCTGGACCAGACAAGACAAAAGGAAGTACAGTCATACGCGGGTGCTCGGAAAAGAACCCGAACAACACCCCCTCATGAAGAAAACCGAGCGTCAATCAAACAAGAGCCCCATATGAAGACTGACTGCCGCCATCAAGTTGAGCTTTTCACAGTCACCTCAGAAACTGAAAATGAGTGGATCACCCAGAGGCTGATTGGAAACCACCACGAACCTGAGCACAAGAAGACCACGCGAGACGTCTCGCAATTACAAAGATACACTACTGTAACAAAAGATGTTCTCGTCAAAGCAACAGAAAGCCATACAAAAGCAATGGAGATGCATCTTCGTAGCCCAAATAGGCGGCCTGCAGACCCGTGTGGCTGACTGAGGAACTATTAAACATGTTAGACGCTAAGTTTATTTTGTCAACAAGGGGGAGATGTAATCGTGGGACGCAGTCCAGTGTTTCAACAAAACGGAACTATAAGAACTGCAGAGGCTGACGGAAGACGACTCACCCGCATCGTGAAACCGAAACGAAACTGGAACAGAGAGATCCTGAGACACTGCCAACTGACAGTCAGGCATCTGTTTCTTTTATTCACAGAGGGGGGAGATGTAATGATGTTGATGCAGTGCCCAGTGACCCAACTGGTCAGGCACTAGGACCGGCCCGAGTGAGGGACGAGGGCAGGCGGAAAGGGAGGAGCTGGGGACCAAGTGGGCAGGAAAGGCAGTAAGCTGTTGGGAGTCAAAGAAGAAGGATGAACAATAAAGAATGTCCATGACCCTACCTCATCGTGTGTGCCTGAGTACTTGGGGCTGGACACGACAGATATATAGACAGGTGTCGAGCTTTATGTTTCAGCACGGCGCCCTCTTTTATGTTTAACAACCAAATAGTTCTAACTCTCGCAAACGCGTAAGCAATCCAGGAGTGCATTCATGTGTTCCAACTGTGTCTCTCATGTGTTTCTCTCCCCCTCCAGCTCCGTGTTGCTGTCTCTCGTCCGTCTGCTATAAAGAACTTCTGCAAAACTGCACCAGTGTCCGTAGGAGTCGAAGCTTCGGCCTCTGGCAGTACATTTGCATTTTCTTTTCTAGCAGGGTTGGGAACTGGAACCAAATCAGTACCTGAAACAAAGAAGAGAGCCCTTGAGTACTTTATGCAGAAAGCCTTGCCAGATACTGTGTTTGCATGTCAGGCGGGATCGACACTTGTGCACAATAAGCGCCCTCACACGCCTTGAGGTTGCCTTGTCACACAAGGCATTTCCTGTGTTTTTTCCTGCAGGTCTGCACCACGCCCACACTAGTCATTCCGAAAACGGTGACTCTGCATGGAAGCGAAACGTTCCGGGGCAGAGTCTGGTTTCCCGTGCTGCCCTACTCATACAAGGAGCACAATGTTATTCATGTGGGTTTCAAAGGTGGGATGTGGCGCTTCGTGACCTTGGGTTGTATGATCTTGAACAGAGTAGTCAGTAAAGAGTGCTGACAAATTGCGGCCTTCCTCTCTGCTCACCTTGTTCTAGACAAGCTTTCCTGTCTTCTTGTTATCATTACAGTCTTTTTTTTTTAAATCTTTTTTATTGTCATCATGAGGGCATACAACATACAATTCTTCATTTAATTAGAGCCAAGTTACGAATACCCTGGTAATCCTCCAGCTAATTCCGTTCACTCACTCCCTCCCCATGTGACGTGAATTGCAGATCATGGGGTTACTGGCACACCGGGGCAGAATTAATAGGGATCACAAGTTAAACCCTAAGCTTGCGCTAAAAAATAAAGAGTTACCAGGGAGATTGGTGATCCGGATTTAACTCCTGTAAACAATGTAAGCCTGAGGCTTATTTCCAGAGCACCTAATATCATTTTAAGCTTTCTGCACTTTCACCGATCATAAAAAGAATGTCAGTTGCAGAGGATCATTCACTGTAGTCAAGTGGGAAAGCAAGAATTGGGGCTCAGGTCAGACTGCAGCTTCTAAACAGGGGCTTGTTGACCTGTACAGAAGTGATTTCCCACCTTCCAGTAAACTCTGAATGTTTAGAATTCCTAGGCACGACTGGTATTTCCTGCTTACCAGACACGTGATTTTGGCTTTTTTCATAAGCTCTGCTTTGCTTACAAGAGCCTTGTTCTAATGGGATCTGCTCTGATTCTGTGCATACATCTCTGTATCTCCTATGCTCGCATGCCTGTCTAATGCCACATGTAAAACCTACTAGTCTTGGCGTACAAGGAGAATATATGCGGGTAGCTGAACCTAGGCCACCTAACTACTACCGCAGACGCCAACCAGTGACTTCATCCTCTCCAAGGAGAGTTTCCTAGTTGAAGGGAAGTTGGCACGTCTCACTCTAAAACTTGGAGAAGACCAGAATTACCTCTTTTTGTCCAGAGTGTGAGTCAATGGGTCCCAACCCTACCGGCGTTTCCACATAGTTCAGTCACCCGCTGCCCACAATAATAGAAGGTGACACGAGTATGACCTTGCTTCTGGCCTGCTTACATCTGCCATGTGGTTTCTTGTGGGGACGGGAGGCAGCGCTAAGGGTCTCCTTCAGAGTATCAAACTCAGTGTGCAGTTCCTTAAGGAAAAGTAGAGGTAGAGGCCAGGTCGGTATTGCAAAATTTCCCAGGGGTGGATACAAGGTGTCTCCCACTTTAGGAATTAGGGCCCTCACACATCCAGCTGGGTGTCATGCTTCATCAAAGGACATGCTCCTCATCAGGCCAGCACTGCAATGCCTGACTGACACCCTATGAGAAGATCCTTCTCAGAGATCTTTTATTCGTTAGGTGAGGTGTGGATAAGGGGCCTTGTGGTATAGACGTTAGTGGGGAATGTGAGAGAATTGTGAGAGGGAATTTAAAATGGGGCACTGTAGAGCCCCAAATCAATTTTAATCAGCTAATTCACTAGTCCCAGTCAAATTGGTTCGGCGCAACCCTGAAGTATATTCGCCAGCAAAGTAGTCTGCTGCGTGGGCAGCTGTGAGCCACATACACAACAGTAAACACTCTGTTGACGCGGAAGGAGAGTCAGCCAACAACATCTAAATAGGTTGGGCAGTATTCCATTAGCATGATGGAGTACTTGGATATTCCACTGTGGAGAGACAACAGTAGTGCCACCAAGATCTAAATCAGACCCACAGTCTAGCAGGTTAAATAGGCAGGATTATAAATGCAGTTTGCTTTAACTGGGAGTCATTTTAAAGAGGTTAAATCTGGTATGATAGGATCTGATTTGCAGATATTTGAAACAAGCTTGCTCGTAGAATGTGGGACAGGCTTTAACGGTGCAAGGCTCTTTTTAGAAATCCAATGAAAAGAACTTTGGAGTAGTCAAGGCGAAAAAGAGCAAGGGCTTGTGCTGCTATTTTGAAGTCATATGGTGGCTGCAAAGGTTTGCAGATATGGAGACGTTTAAGTTGGGAATATGCCCCTTCTGACATTCTTAATATGGGCTATATTTAGTGTTATTTCTTGTTTAATGTGACTGCAAACTTTTTAGGAGATTCAATCATTTTTTCAGATTTGATTGCATTGATCCAGGGTTATTTAAATGGAAATCTGGTTTATGGGAAAATAGATGAAATTCTGTTTTCAGTTAATTTAGTTTTAGGTATCAATCTTTTACCCGTTTTTTAAAGTTGGTTACACAGGAGGATATGTTTTATTTGAATAGAGTTGGCAGATACTCCTAAGGGTTAACTCAGTATCATCTACGTACACATGATACAGGACCCCTAAGTCAGTTACCAGTGACCAAAGGGTTTCAACATACATCTAGAGTTGGGGTGCTGATAAAAATCTCTGGAGTACACCACATGGACCTGGATCAATTTAGAGACTCCAATTTTAACACAAGGCAGCCTGTTTGAAAGATGATTTATACGTGTGCCTTTCTTTGGGGATCTATATGAAGATTTTAGATGGAACAGCTCATGTCTTATCTACACTTAGCAGAGGGCAGACTACCCTGCACATCATGAGGTCTTTCCTCTGCTACTATCCCAAAGGCTGTTGCTCTTGCACACATTGCTTCTGCCCCACTGCTTACTGTGGGAGTCATTCCTCGAATTCCAGCTTCCCTCCACAGATATCTGCATTAACTATAGTGTCTCGCCACTTTAGTGACCCATAGCAGCACGGCCACATCTTGTAATCCACCAAGGCTAAGTCTCAGGATAATAAAGGGTCTCTGGTGCTGTCTGAAGTATGGAAGAGCCCAGCTTAGGGTGCCACCGCCTCCCAAATGCACATTGGTGGAAAGTCCTGCTGAACCTCTTCACTGTACTGGAATGGCCCAAGACCTGGGCGGCACCGGAGCTCTAGAAGATTGTCAATCTTAGACCCAGGCAACTATTGCACCACTGCTTTTTTTTTATAGAGCACTTCATTTGGCAATTGAACCATGGTATTCGAGTTACTGAACTTTAAAGAAAAGCTGGCTGCTCGAGTAAACGTTTCTTTAAAATCTTATGACTAGCGGATCACAGTAGTTAAACATTGTGCTCTTGTGCAGGTTTGGAAGTAGAGGCTTGGGCCACCAAGCTCTCATGGGTAGGGTGTTGGGTGAGGAAACTCAGGTCCCCTGAGTGGCAGGCAATTGTGTTGTTCACAGGAGGAGCCCCTGTGCAGAGCTTGGACCAGGCCCCCAGAGCAGGATGTCCGTAAAGGATTCATTAAATGGAAGAAGTGGTTCTGAGACTGTAACTTCCGGCTGAAGCCCCTCTATTAAGACGTTAGTCTTGACTGCCTCTAAGGGCAAGCTAAGGTTCAGAGCCTGGCCCGCCCTCCTCACCACCGCAGCAAATTAGGCTCTCGCCTCCATAGCCATGGAAGGAGTAGAGACCAAGTCAGTATCTGGGGCAGTTTTTAGTTCACTGGCAATGCCAAATCCTCACACCAGTCCATATTGGGGTCTAGGGGCTGATAGTGTGCAGGGTCGAGTTGCCCTACCAATCTTCCCCAAGTCCGAGAACATAGGAATAGGGCCCAGGTTCTGGCCTGGGGGGGAGATAGGCAGCACCTGCACAACTGACTCCCAAATGGAATACGAGTAATGCCCTAAAAAGCACATGATGTTCAGGAGACGAGACTCAAACAACTTCGACAAAACGTCAAAAAAGAGCAGTAAAAAAATCACTCGGGTAGCTCTCTCTGGATCTGCACTCACTGGTGCAGAAAGAAAAGAACTGATGTCAGCTTGCTGGAGTGGCGCCTATATAAGCACCGCGCATGTCACTTCTGGCATGGACACTGCTGCGCGAAGCCGAACAACGGCACCTTCCGCCATAGAGGTGTATTGCTCACAACGTATTTCCGACATTTCCTGCCTTCCTACATTATCAAAAAGAATCACTGAGCTCCATGCCCTCCCCTAGCCTAATACACACCATGAGCCAGACCTTCATGGACAGATCAGGAGGATGTGTCAACCATTTTTACTCGTCACATATGGGTAAGTGAGGGAGGATCACAGATCGGTAAGATGCACAGAAATATGTAAGTCACCTCCGCTATAGTGGCATTCAATGGACTGCGATACGCTACTTCATACAGACAAAATGTTTGCTAGTTTTCTGCACAATACAGCAGGGAAGCAAGCAAAGGCCCTACAAGCAGGGTTCAAGTCCTAAAAAAAGAAGTGGGGGGACTCACCAAGTTAGGCAGAATGGGTGTAACATCACAACGTGTGACATCACAGGAAGTGACATTACGGCACACGACATTGCATGTGGCATCACAACCCAGGACCTCACAGGAAGTGACATCAGATCTTAAGACCTCACATATATTTAGCAGGTCTATCATAAGTACATTTGAGGGCATTCAAATATTTAACAAATTAGATTTTGCGTTGGAGTTGTGACAAAATATTGACGCAACCACAAAGCAAAATCTGGGTCTGAACTTATACGTTTACGTTTTTTTAAACCCTGCCACAAAGTAATTGACAACAAGGAGAAACGTGGCAGATTTGTTCTACTTAATTGGTTGCAATGTCTATTTTAAAATACACCTTATGGGTTTAAAGCACCTGCTGCAGAGATCTTTGTGTGTCAGCTAAATCTTAGGGAATAATAATATTGGTAAGATAACCCTGGAGGATAACATATTTGCTGGAGAGACCTGTGTTTTGCCTAGTCCTAGTTTTGAATACAAATAGCATAGAGGGTTAATATGTCCACCCAGCTGTGCAACACATGGAAAGATTTAAATGCGCATGTCTGTTGGGCAGTCATAAGACAGCCGGCCAAACCGCCATGCACATTTGATGCTGTCAAAGAGGATGGCCCAGCTTGGCCCCACCCTTGGACTTGGCTCAGCAAGGAAAAATAAAATGATAATAACATGTTTTATTATCATTTTTCATTTTTCCACTGCTGAGAGCAGTGGGACGACGCTCCTCCGTCTTAACAGAGAAGCCACCGCTGGCTGCTCGGAACAAAAGCAGACAATGTGCAGGCGCTGCTGAAAGTGTCCTGGTGTCAGAAAATTACAATGGGACGAGTTCAGCATATTTGTATAAATTCATGGAAAAAGTAAGAAAGGAACGTGGCGCTCCACTGAAAGTGGCCAGCTTTGAAAATAGTGGATAGTCAGCATCTGCCCACATCTACCCTCGTCTCGAGCCCTGCCTATAAATGTCTGCTAGTGAGAAAGGGTTGCACATTATCTTATTGTTTACTCTACAGTGATTGATTCCAATTGATGAACACCTGCAAAACCAAAAGACAGCTGAAGCCTAGTGTATTGTTATTGCTTTGGCTGCCCGGGACATAATGCACTCCCTACTGAAACACCCAGTTATTTGTCACTATACTAATAACTAGGTAAACGCCCCACAAAAATGTGTTTTTGTGAACACTGACAAAAATAAACCTCCTTTTCCAGCTGCATGTGTTTGTGGAAACCCATTAATAACTAAAGTCTTTTAAAGTAGAGCTTAAATTGGGACAATGTTCAGATAATACCATTTACAACGGCTCGCAGTCACGCTGTACATGACGCAAGTCTTTTATCTGCTGAGTGAACCCATCAACTTAAAACAGGTCCTCATACCAAGCACTTTCTTTGATTCTCAATGGGGCTCGGCGCTAACGAAGGTAGGAAAGGGGGCATGGGGGCTAGTAGCACGCAATACTTAGTTCTGGACAGAGGGTGGGCGAGCCTACGAGTTAACAGAGCGAGCCGTGCCCTGAAAACGTTTGACATATAAGTCATACAAAAGAATCATGTAAAATACTTTTAAAGTCTCTTCACATTTCAAAAAAGTCTACTTCTTTAAGATGTGGAAGTTTTTACATTAATAAGTAAGAGAGTAAGGGGGATCAGCCACATTTTACACTTCAGTTTACTTGCACGTGTGCAATGCCCACCCGAAGTAAACATTTGACACCTTTGTGAATGAGACTTGCTCATTCGTAATACAGAAACTAGAGACCACTTCTGTTTTGGTAACTGTGTTTTTGAAACCCAACTGCCATCTCCTCCTAATGCTCCCCTCGCGTGTAACCTTTGCACTGGTTACATGGGTTTCGAACCAGGCCCAGTCCATGAGTGTTTTATGTCGGGCCTTGCACTTATTGCAGTGGGGTTCATTTCAGCTTAGATGGTGTGTCCCCCATCAGCCCTTAGAAGACTTTTCTGTTTGCTTTCCCTCCTCTTATCACAGCAGAAGCTTTCGAAGATTTGCAATCTGTCAGTGTAAACACATCTGCTGTATGTGCCCTCGCCCGCAGCTGGCACCCGCAGCGACCCAGACTCATTGTTTGAAGTCTCCTGCCAATAACGTTATTTGATAATGTCAAAGAGGTCTGCTTCTGTTTTAAATCTGTTTCCTGTTAAAACCCCACGCTTTATTTGCTTTCTGTCCCCTGTCCCATTGCTCTAATCTTGTTATGTGCCTTTATCGTTTTCACCGACGTTTGTAACATTAGCTAAGTCACGGTTTCGATTTAGAGAGACCACCGATGTTTCAGTAGATACAGAAAAACAAGCATTGGCATAGCCTACAGGTCTCGCTTTTGGGACCTTATAAGTGTTTTGGCATCCAGCACATTACCCTGTTGATAATCCGGTTGCGTAATTGTCCGTCATGGTAGTTTTAAACTTTGGAATGCTGCTGTTTGGATTTTTTTTAAATAGCAAATAACATGATGTTGAACATAGTGTTGTATACTATTTTGGTAGGTAAAAAAAAGTTTGAGCTGCCAGGTAGCCACACTTTGAAATAATCCTTTAAAACATGCTACTGCTATTTATTTTCCACCTATTGTACCACAGCCAAGGGCTGGTGGTACTGTGTTGTGGAATTCGCTCTGTTGCCTTCTGCCTCTGTATAGAAGTTCTGCACCACTGCCAGTACTCAGAACACTTAAAAAAAACCTTCTCTTCAACTCTCCAGATGTCACGAACAAGAAATAATGGCATTTTCTGGGAGTTTATCAACATTTGTGTTTTGAAACCTGGTAAGTTATAAAAATCACAAAAGCAACACACCACATCCGATTTGAAACACTTTAAATTGGCACCACTGTTTCTGATGTATATCCACTTTGAAGATATTGAGAATATTGCCTTGTGTGTACACCTGTGGGACCAAATGATATTGCAGAGACTGCTACTTTAAGAGCTCCTGTTAGTGCTTAGTTGATGAATAAAATGAACACTGAAATTTTCAAATATAATTATATGCAGATGTAATTAAATATACACGATGTCCGGGAGATCAGGTAAATGGCAGAACACATCCCAAAAATATTTTTCGTGTGCTCTGCAGAGATAAATAAAAATACATGATGTCCGGGAGATCGACGGCAAGGCAGCTGGAGGATGTATGCGGGAATAAGACACCAACATTCCACCAAGTTACACTGCTACGGGGAGATGAGAAAAAGGGCTGAAGACAGCCCAGAAACACTTTATGAGTGCTGCGCAGATGTAATTAATTAAAAATATACAATGTCCGTAAGTTTGATGGCGGATGCTGAAAGGGATTTTGCAGGAGTAAGGCGCCAACATTCCACCAAGTTAGACAGCTATAGGGGAGATTATGTAAAGTGCTGAAGACCTGCCGTAGACTTTTTGTCGCTGTTGTGCTGGTTAGCTTGTTGAGACAGTTTTTGCCCTGTACAGAGACAGGTAGCTTAAGAGCGCCACATTAGGAAACATCGAAAGCACAAATTCAGCCCGGTGACTAACAAGGAAGGAGGGGGAGAATGGAGGGGGTAGTGAAATGGAGGGAAGGGGAGAAGTGAGGGGGTATTGAAAGTAGAGAGCAAGGGGGGTGGAGGAGTATTGAAACAAAACTGATTTGTGCGCTGTAAGGCTTAATGAGCCATGACAAAAAGCCAGATGCGCGCGTAATCGCAAGCTTGAGGCCAGCAAAAGCGTGTGGTAGCACTTTTAAAAGCCCACTTACTAAATGTCTCGCAGAGTAGCGCATGCGCTGGCTCAGGCGAGACCTAAAAAGAGAAGTAGTCATTTTGGGTCTGAAGATGTTAATTATAGTAGCCCTGACACCATAAAGGTCACAAAATTGAGTATTTTTTACATTTGACTGAATACAATATGGCCAATCTTAAGCCTGTCACTGTTATGCTAGCTCTGCATAAAGCTAGAAACAATGGATTGATAGAGTAACGGTATGTTAGAAAGCAGGTAACACCGTCTGGGTGTGATATGGTATTGGAGATTTAGTGAGTGATGCAATCCTCTAAAAAGAGAGAGACCGAAAGAGGTATCAAAGTATGGAGGTGGAGGGTTAATACGCACAGTTACTGATTCAACGAGCCACCAGTGCCTGGTCCCCATTGTTTACTGCCATCTGTTCCATGAAGAATAGGATCTGAACACCACAAATTAGTGAGTTCCTTATTATATATTTGTAATGCCCTACATCTATTGCAATGACATGCCCCAGTCTGATTCCATAAAATTTCTTGGTTGCCCTACTTTTCACATATGATCCGTGCAAGTATTTTGTTTTGAAATATATAGTCAAAGCCTCTAAAAGTGTTGATTGAATCGAGGAATTTGCTGTAACACAATGCTGTGAACTACAGAAATTACTAAAACGTGAAGATTTGGAAGGTACGACCCAAAATGTGCAAAGCTGCACGTGTTTTTAAGAGTCAGAATAACACATGTAGAATAAAAGATTTCTTTATAGGGTTATGAATTATTAATTTGTGTGTCTAATATTAATTTTCTTATGTTTCCTGAACTGCAGGAATATTCAAGCACAAACACGAAAAAAGCTCTTTTATTCTTTGTGAAAGTAGTGTAGGCTTAGAAATGTAGAAATTATTTTTCTTTTCTCTCTGTTTTTTCCTAGTAGGCCTTGGCAAATGTATTGGTTAGGGGATGTGCTTCCGTGCTCCTTTGTTTCTCTTCACATCGTTTCCTGATGTCCTTGTAAAGAATAACATTTACATCCTTAGAGAGTGGAGAATAGCACAACTCTATCCTGTCTAGGCGAGGATTTAGAATGAAGCTGTTGCTATGTAGTTACAAAATATGTAATTGTAGTTTTCGTCTTCCTCTCTAGGAAGTTATACAAATTTAGCTAAAGACTGCTTAGAGAGAATTTAAACCTCATTGTTAGGAGAGGTTTGCCTCCCCTAGTTACTGACCAATGAGAATGGCTTGTATGGTTTAGGAAAGTTTTTTAACTTACAGTAACAGAATTGCGAAACCAGTATAAAGATGCTGGTGAGAAAATGATCTTCGGCTCGTTCAAATTCTGGTGAACTGTCCTGCATCCTTGGTATGCTATATGCTGATTCCTGATCTGGCTGGCAATCCTGACTGCGGAAAACTACCTTCCCTAGAGACTTTGCACATCATCTGCTGTGGATTCTGCCTACACCCTTCTCCTACGGCCGTGGAGATAGTTTTCTTTACTAATTGCACGTTGTGCATTAGTTTTCTCTAATTTACCGAGAGGTAACTGTACTGCGATTACGTTGATATTTCCTTGTTTCCCTTGTTTCCCTCTCTTCCTCCCTTATTTTCACCTGAGCTTGATTGTTTCCGAGTTACTTTATTTGTGATAACTACAATGTTTTACCTGTGTTATTATGAGCAAAGTTTTAAGATTTGTATCTGTGTATGACCATTCTAATTGTTCTGAAATAATACCAAAAGGTACCTAGAAAGAATAGTGCCTTATGATTTCCTTGAGTCATGACTTATTTTTAGGATACAATTTGCCATGATATTGATGAATTTGTTGTGTAATCTATGAATAGCTGTTCCTTCATTACAGGTCCTCATGAAGGAAAAGTGTTTGGCTGGACCATGACCTAAACTTCAAGGAGCACGCACGGAGGGTGGCAGGTACCTGCTAAGGGATTCTGATGATGATTAGAAAAATTCTCCCTCTGCTGCCTTTCAATGCAAGGAGACTGTTGGTTCAAGCCCTAATCCTTTCTAGACTTGATTACGCCAATGTGCTTTATTTAGGTTCTCTATGCTCAACTATCCAGAAATTACTAACCGTACAAAACTGCGCTGCACGTCTCCTTATGCAGGTCAACAAGCAGGAATCCGCAACACCGCACATCGCCTCTCTCCATTGGCTTCCAGTTGCGGAACAAATTCAGTTTAAGGCACTGTGCATCGTCCATAGGACTCTTTCGGCTAAGGGAATACTGATCCTCCGATCCATCATCCCAAAAGATCTTTGCGCTCCGAGAATAAACTTCTGGCAGCAGTTCCCAGGATAAACAGATCTCGGAGTGGTGGACGCATGTTCGCATACACCGCAGCGAAATGGTGAAACCAGCTTCCTAATTACATTAGTCTGGAGGACAACTACCTGTCCTTTCGCAAACTCCTGAAAACTTTTCTGTTTCTATGATACCTAACTGTAGCACGGTGATGACTCTGCTTCTAGCGCTGGAAGGCCTTCTGGTAGCCATGCGCTTTAGAAATGCATATTCATTCATTCATTCTCTGATTTCTCTACTTAGTCCCTTTTAGTGCTACCAAAGATCCACTGGAGGACCTTTGATATTGCTAACAAAAATGATAATGACTTATGGGCCCGTCATTATAGTATTTACGCTTCCTCAAGTATTGTAAAGGTTGGCGTGGGATTTTATATGCCCCCCCGACCGCTTCCTCTGCATCTGTTTTTGGTAGTTGCATCGGATGGTTAGTTTAGACTTAAATACTAGGTGGAGAAAAAGGAGTTTTTGCTGACTAGACAAAATTAACAGTTCAAATATATGCTGAGTTAGTTTTGTCACATCGAGATTTGTTGAACGGGTCCGTCGAGACCTGAGATCCCGGGATATGCCTAAGGGCTGTTCTTAGTGTTTGCGTACACTAAGGTTTATGTACATTGTGTGCTGGTAATACAATACTAGGCGGTCGTCGACCTGAAAGTATTGTAAAGGGAACTTTGTTGAAAGAAATATTGGGGGTTTAATTGGGTCACTTCAGTAAGTGCAACTGGGGAAGTCCAGAGAATCTTCCACTTGTAGGAGAACAAGAATCACGCTGGTCGCGGTTTATTTATCTCTTTGAGTGCATGAAAATACCTTTGATTTTCTTTTAGTGGAGCAGACAATTTGTGTCTATGTGGTTTGTTTTGTTTGTTAAAAAGACCTTAAAGACATTGACACAGATTCTGTAAAGGGAGGGTCAGTAGAAGGAGTGCTACTGACATAACAGAGAGCCGCGCTGGTATTGGACAATTGGTGAGCAACATCACAAAGGTGCAGCGCTGGTACTGGTAGGTTGGTGTGAGTCGCGCTGCTACTGGATAGTGAAAATAACTTTGATTGGAAGTTGAAAACATAACACGGAACAGAGTGTTGTTAGGATTTTACGTAGATTAGAGTCATTAATAATATTTCACTTACAATAAGCAGAGAAAATGAAGATACTACAGTTGTTATATTGTTTAGCAAAGATAAACCAATTCCAATTAGAGAAGGGATTCCAATAGCTCCTGAAGGTATGCCAGCAGAATTTATGGCGTTAGAAAGGGGTTATCATACGTGTGCATGGTTTAGAGAAGTGGGTGAAATATACACAGGATGAAGGTGAATTAGCTTTTCCTGAAAATGGAACTTTAAATACAAGGATTTTAGAAAACCTGATGTTTTGGATGAATGGGTTGAATCCAAACCCAAGACCAATGCAGTATGAGGCTTTAGAAGAATGGGAGTATGAAACATACAAGAGAGAAAGAGACAAGCATCAGAATAGGTATAAAAAAACAATGAGCAGATACTCAGAAGCAAAGTGGGATGCTCGCAAGAAAATGTGGAGAAGAGGTACTGGTTTTGAAACAAATGGATTATTCCCTGTTAGAGAAGTTGATGAGACTGAAAGGGGAAAGTCCAAAGAGAAAAAAAATAATACGAAATACAAGATAAGAATGTGAATGTGAATCTAATGGATTCGGATGACATTGATGAGGATTTCCTAAATGAAATATTAATGAACAGACCACCACACCGATATCAAGAGGAGGAGATTAGTTTAAGTACAGATGATTCACATACTTCAAATGTTATACCTACTGCTCCTTTGATTCATTTGAAGAACAACCTCAGAATTGAGTGACAAACAGAGTAAGACCAGTTCAGATTGAGAACAGGCAAAGTATGATTGTTACTATGAAAGCAGCAAGAAACCCAGAAGTGTTGTCAGTGCCAGTGACGATTGGTCCAGAATTTTCATTATATAGTGATGGACAGAGTGTTACGGAAGTACATGCTTTGGCAGTCCCAGAAATGACTAGGATTAATGAAAGCGATAGTGAAAGTAACAGTGCAAATGTGAGTATAGTTTTGAGACATGAAGAACAATTGACTGATTCTTCAAGGAGATATGAGACACCGAAAAGGGTGGGGTATCAAGAACCTAGAAGATTAATACAGACTTAAGAGAGATTGAATACACAAACACCTGCTATAACTATAACTGAGTCGGGTGAAGATGTACAAAGATCAATGGGTCCATCTCCAGAAAAATTAGATCAGTGGATTTGAGATATAGCTCCTGGTTGTAGTGGTCAGAGTAAAGATGATTGTGTTGATTACATTAAAGGGAGTACTAGAAGAAATTATTATAGGTACAATTAGTCCAGAGAGATTAAATACATTTCAGGATGATGAGTTGTTGTTTCTATGTAAGACTATTAGTCGAAGAGCGAAAAATTTACATAAGACATTTGCTGAAACTGCACAGATGTATGGAGTGGACAACGAGAAGTCGAAAGCATTACAAAAGGCGTATAGATTAGATTTTACGGACAGAGATTTGGAAAACTTGAATGTTTCAGGGTAATGTTTGCAAATTAAAGAGTTGATTAGCACATTAAAGCATTGGGGTAAATTGGATAAGTGGTAAGGAAGATGGACTAAAAAGAAAAAAGATGAAAATACCAAATTGAATGTAGCTTCTCCGTCGTACCCTTTGAGAGAGCCAGAGAAAAATACCGAATCGGATAATGCTGTTGGGGCTTATCAAATGAGAGAAGTACCTGGAGGTGGTTTTATCCATGTTCCATGGTCAAGACAGGACATCTTGTCATTTATGAATGATTTTCTGAGATTGAGAGAAAAGCCTGTTGAATGGTACAGACAGGTTGAAAGATTTGTGAAGGTATTAAAAGTTTTGTGGGTTGATTTAGAGGGTCTTTTTGATATAGTGGTTCCAGCTGATTAGTGGATTGAGTGTAAAATTGCTGTAGATTGGCCAAATAAAGAATACCCAAGAGATCCCAAAACAGGAGCACCTTCTGATGAGGTTATGAAAAAATACATTCAGGTAATTACATATCTGAAAGGGACGATTTCTCCGAAAGAAACAGATTGGGTGAAGATTGATATAACGACTCAAGAACTGAAAGAATCAGAGCACGCTTATTACGAAAGGCTTCTTCAAGTGAATAAGCAGTTTAGTGGTATAGAAAACTTCACTGAAAAGGATATGAGACACTTTGTATATCGTTTTGTCTATGGTTTGAAACCAGAACTAGGTGCTATTATTCAACAACATTTAATATGTTGGCAGAATAAATCAGTTGATGAGTTTCTTCGTAATGCGAAATCTTGTGGAGATGGCTGAGATGAGACATAAGAAACTAAAGGAGAAATTGATGCTAGCACAAATTAGAGCAGCCAAGAAAGGAGGATACCTGAGCTTAGATGCGACTGATGATGGTCAGACTACAACTTGTAGGAAAGGTTTAGCTTCAAATGGCAATACAGTAACACAGATGATTCCGATGGGTCAAGGAAGAGGTAGAGGTAATTTTGAAAATCTAGTAGATTTAAAACAAAAACATCCTTGTTTTAATTGTGGTAAGTTTGGAGATTGGCGTCGCAAGTGTAAGATGGTGTTGAATAATAATGGGAACTCAGGTTCATTTGGTCAGAGACAAGAGCAGATGCAGAGTCAAAATCAGAACTATAAAGTGCAGATGAATCAGTTGCAGAATCAGAATCAACAAGTGCAGATGACAAACAGGGGACACAATTAGCAAATTCAACAAGCTTCAATGCCTAATCATATTGTGAATGGTCAAATGCAGAGACAACATGTAAATACTGGTTTGTGTACAAATGCTCAAACAGGTTCAAATGTGCAGGTTGCTTCACAGTATGTTTTGCAGACAGATGGGAGTGATTAAGATTCATCACAATGACGGTACCTGAGGGGGGGGAGTGCGTTCTTGGCGCATCTCTAGTGGTAGATCAGTCAGGTCCATATGTGGATGGCGAGGTTGATGGTAATGCAATTACTTTCCTCGTTGATACTGGTGCTACCCGTTCCACTGTGAGAACTGTGGAAATTCCAAACTTACCCTTCTCTGGAGAAAATATCCAAGTTGTCGGAGTATCAAACAAACTCATCAGAACACCAATAACTAAGCCAATGAAAGTTCAAATTGAGAATTTCAAGGAATTACACAAATTTGTTGTGTGTGATTCAAGTCCTGTTAATTTACTAGGTAGGGATCTGTTGTGTAAAATGAACTGTTCCATTTACTGTACATCAGATGGAATAGCGTTTCACACAAAAGACGAAGATGTAGTCTTCAAATGCTGTATCAAGGGACAGAAGTGAATGAGATGTACCCATTGCTCACGGAGAATGATGGCCGATGTGTGGGATTTTTCTGGGAAAGATATCGGTCTAATGAAAGGAGTTGCTCCGATTCAGATTACAGTCAAACCTAATGCAGAGTATCCGAGAACCCCACAATACAAAATGAGTCCTGATATTATTGCAGGAGTGACACCCGTGATAGATATGCTGATTGAAAAAGAAATTTAGAGAGAGATACTAGGAAGTCCATGCAATTCACCTATATTGGGAATTCGCAAGCCTAATGGAAAGTACAGGATCGTACAGAACATGAGAAAGGTTAATCAAATTGTTATACCTTGTTGTCCTATAGTACCGAATCCAGCAGTGATCCTGTATCAAGTTCCATGTGACGCAGAATGGTTCCCAGTGATCGATCTGTGTCAAGCGTTTTTTCGATACCTTTGCATCTGGATAGCCAATATTTATTTGCATTCCGGTTCGGAAACCGTGTCATGGCGTGGTGCAGAGTTCCTCAAGGGTATACAGAAAGCCCGTCGATTTTCAATCAGATATTGAAGAAGTGTTTGGAGTAATTGGTCATGCCCAGAAATTCAGTTCTAGTCCAGTATATTGATGACTTGCTGGTAGCATCGAGGACTAGAGAAGATTGTGTGACAGGTACAATTGCTTTACTGAATCATTTGGTAGTGGTTGGTCACAAAGTGTCAGACTGAAGTGCTTTATCTTGGACACATCATTGAAAAGGGAATTCACAAAGTTTCTCAAGATCGGATAAATGCGATCCTGCAAATGAATCCACCAAAAACACAAAAGAGGGTCAAATGTTTTTGGAAATGGTTGGTTACTGCAGACAGTGGATTATGAATTTTTCACTGATCGCAAAACCTCTTCAGGGACTGACACACAGAGATGTGAGAGATCCAATACTTCTTGATGAGGAATGCATGAAGATGTTTCTAGAGTTGCGAGACAGTTTATGTCGAGCACCAGCATTAGGGATGCTAGACTTTGAAAAAGAATTTGTGTTGCTTTGCAATGAGCGTGAGGGTTGATCACTCTCAGTTCTAACGCAAACACATGGAACAGCACTCAGACCAGTGTCATATTGTTCTGCTATGTTGTATCCCGTCGCTGCAGCATTACCAGGATGTTTGAAAACAGTTGCTGCTACTTGTGTGAGTCTTGAACAATGTGAGTTAATTGTTATGGGTCATCCATTGAG
Organism: Lissotriton helveticus; assembly: GCF_964261635.1. NCBI lineage: Eukaryota > Metazoa > Chordata > Amphibia > Caudata > Salamandridae > Lissotriton > Lissotriton helveticus. The sequence continues at coordinate 1,179,309,894 of NC_136057.1, read as the reverse complement.
AGTGTTTGTTCCACATTCAGTTGAGATCTATTGAAGCGCACTTGAACACAGCATTTGATGAGGAGCCGTGTGACAAAATATGAGCAAGTGATTCTGGGTGCTGAAAATGTGACAATAACAAGGTGTACTAGTCTGAATCTAGCCACATTATTGCTAACACCAGACTGTGAGGGAGTTCTTGATGAAGTGGATCATGATTGTCTGGATGTGACAGAGTTGTGCACAAAACCAAGGCCTGATATCAAAGATACACAGTTACCTGAATCTGACTCCGGCTCTCCGTCAGACCCATTCCCGTACCACGTCTTCAACAGAGTAAGCAGCTCCATCACACCCCACCTGCGAAACATCATCAATCTCTCCCTCAAGACCGCGACCTTCCCAGAGATCTGGAAACACGCAGAGATCAACGCCCTACTCAAAAAACCTGAGGCAGACCCAAGAGACCTCAAGAACTTCCGGCCCATCTCTCTGCTCCCCTTCCCGGCCAAGGTCATCGAGAAAAACCTCAACAGACAGCTCACCCGATACCTCGAAGAAAACAGAATCTTGGACCCTTCCCAGTCAGGGTTCCGCAGCAACCACAGCACCGAGACTGCCCTCATCACTGCCACCGATGACATCAGGACCCTGCTGGACAACAGCGAGACCGCAGCACTCATCCTCCTAGACCTCTCTACCGCCTTCAACACCGTCTGCCACCGCACACTACGCGCACGCCTCCATGCCGCAGGGATCCGAGTCAAGGCTCTGGATTGGACCACCTGCTTCCTCTCCAGCAGAATCCAGAGGGTCCTCCTCCCCCATTCCATTCCAAAGCCTCCAAGATCATCTGCGGCATACCCCAGGGATCCTCCCTCAGCCCGACGCTGATCAACTTTTACATGGCCCTACTCACACACGTGGCCCGACAACACGACCTCAACATAATCTCCTACGCCGACAACACTCAGCTGATCCTTTCCCTCACCAAGGACCCCATCACCGCCAAAGCCAACCTCCACAAAGGAATGAAGGCCGTCACCGACTGGATGAAGACCAGCCATCTGAAACTGAACCCGGACAAGACGGCGGTCCTCATCCTCGGCTCCAACCCTCCAGCTTGGGACGACTCCTGGTGGCCGACGGCACTGGGGGCAGCCCCGACACCCACCGACCATGCATGCAACCTGGAAATCATCCTTGACTCAATGCTCTCAATGACCCAGCAAGTCAACGCCGTCTCCTCCTCCTGCTTCAACACCCTCCACATGCTCCGCAAGATCTACAGATGGAACCTGACAGATACAAGAAAGACAGTCACCCAGGCCCTCGTCAGCAGAAGACTCGACTACGGAAACGCCCTCTAAGCGGGAGCCCCGACCAAGCTCATCAAACAACTATAACGCATCCAAAACGCTTCGGCACAACTGATCCTCGACGTACCACGCCGCGGCCACATCACCCCTCACCTGAGAAACCTGCACTGGCTCCCCATCAACAAGAGGATAGCCTTCAAGCTCCTCACCCATGCACACAAGGCACTCCACAAGACCGGCCCAGCCTATCTCAAAAGACGGCTCTCCTTCTACATCCCCAAATGCCAGCTACACTCCACCGACCTCTCACTCGCCACCGTCCCATGCATCCAAAGAACAACCACGGGTGGGAGATCCTTCTCCCACCTCGCCGCCAAGACATGGAACACCCTCCCACTGAGCCTACGACAGACCCAAGACCTGCTGACCTACAGGAGGATACTCAAGACCTGGCTGTTTGATCAGTAGTGCCCCCCCCAGCGCCTTGAGACCCTCACAGGTATGTTGTGTGCTTTACAAATGATTGATTGATTGTTTTTGGATGGTTCATGTTTGAGAGATTCGGAGGGTTGTTTGAGAACTGCTTATGCAATTTGCGCAGTAGCAAATGTAATTGAAGCATCAAGGTTGAAAGGAGTGAGCTCTGCACAAGTGCCTGAATTGAAAGCGCTTACTCGAGCTTGTATCTTGTCGAGACAACTGAGGGTTACAAATTTTACGGATAGTCAATAGGGCTTCAGTGTCGTACATGACTTTGGGCAGTTGTGGTCCCAGCGTGGATTTCTGACCTCTTCAGGTTCACCGATCAGAAACGGAGAGTGTGTAAATGATCTACTGATGGCATTACAGTTGCTGGCACAAATTGGGGTGGTGAAGTACAGTACACATAGATCTGGTTGTGAGTACATCAACACTGGGTAACAGATATGCAGATGAAATTGCTAAATTTTGTGCTGTGTATGCATACTCGATTAATGTGGAACTATCAGTCAATGAGCAAATTGAACAAACAGAATGCAAATTATTGTTCACATCTATGGAGACTTGGGATGAAGTGAGAGATTTACAAGAAGAGGCACGTGACTCTGAAAAAGAAGGGTGGATTAGATTGGGGTGCACTTGCAGGTCAGATGATGAAGTTTGGGTGTATACTGATGGGAGAACAGTAATGCCAGACAGTCTTCTTTCTCAGATGGCCAGAGTCCATCATGGGCCAACACATATTGGAAGAGATGCAATGATAAGATCGTTCCAACAGACCTGGTTTAATCCCAAGTTCAGAGTGATTGCAGAAAGTCTCTGTCAGTGATGCTCAATTTGTCAGCAGCAAAACCCAGGGAGAAAGAAAGTGGTTAGTATGGATAAATTGGGAAAGCAGCTGGTCCATTTACCAGAATGCAGTTGGATTGTATTGAGATGCCCCCTTGCAATGGATTAAAATATGTCTTTGTGGTTGTCTGTTTGTTTTCTCGTTGGGTTGAAGCATATCTAACAAGACAAAATAACAGTCTAACAGTTGCTAAACTGCTTCTTGGAGAGATTATTCCTAGATTTGGTTTTCCAATCTCGTTGGAATCAGATAGAGGGACACATTTTAATAATGAAATAATTTGGATGCTTTGAGCAGCATTACAGATTGAGCAACAACTGCAATGTGCTTACAGACCTTAGCCTTCAGGTGTAGTAGAACAAATCAATAGCACAATAAAATCAATGTTGGCTAAGGACTGTGCTTCCACAACACTGAAATGGCCTGATGCATTGCCATTAGTATTAATGAGCTTAAAAATATCCCAGACAAGAAAATGGATTTGTCCCCCCACAAAATAATTATGGGCAGGGCTATGAGACAGCCAACAAACCCAGCAAATCAACTAATGAACATTAATGATGACTTGGTACTGGATTATTGTAAATGATTGGCTGATGTGGTACATTTTGTGTCTCACCAGGTTGGAGAAGTTGCAACAACAAATCAATAAGAACAAAGCTACGATTTAAGCCCAGGAGACTGGGTTGTGGTGAAGCAACATGTCAGAAAGGCCTCTTTAAAACCTCTCTGACATGGCCCTTATCAGATCATACTGGTAGCTACAACAGCTGTTAAGTGTGGTGGTTTGCCAAATTGGATTCATGCAAGTCATACGAGAAAAGTCCCAAGTCCACTTGAAAACAAACAAAGAGAAACTGTTGGAGAAGAGAGGTGTGAACAAGGAAATTGCCCAGACGAGAGAATGTGAACACACTTTCTTAATTACTGGTGGTTGGGGATTAAAGGGTGGCACAGATCCTGTATATCCTGGGGTGTATTTCATTTGTGGTAAAAATGCCTACTGTGGGGGGCGTGGCCAAGGAGCTCCCTGCCGGCCGCTGCTATAATCCTGCACTTCTAATCCTGCCTGCCCACCTTGGCGCTTCTTTTTACCGCCTCACGACACCTGAAGCTGCGGAGCTCCCCCAGGGCCCGTTGTGGGACAGGAGGCAGGCTCTTTGTGGAGGAATCCGTCCTGGAGACTTTGCGCCGGACCTGGTGATACTTGAGGCCGGGGATCGCGGCCTGGTCCGGGCGTTCGCCATCCCCGGACACCGACATCGGGGCCATCCAGGGACACCGGAGTTGTTCCCAGTGTCCCCGGTACTTTTGCAGGCTGCGAGACTGGTGGCGGCCCCCCCTCTGGCTCCCGGCCGCCAATACATCTGCGGCGGGCGGGAGGGGCCAGCCCCTGGGCGGCAGGCGGTGGCAACTTGAGGCCGTGGATTGGGCCTGGTCGGAGCTGGACGCGGATGGTTCCCGGGGGGTCCACTGTCATCGGGACCCCCCTACAGGCGAGAGCGCTACCGCGTATCACCCGCACCGGAGGAGAGGCTGAGCTCGGGGTGGGACGCACAGAGAGCGCCCGAACCCGTGGCCGCTGGACGCTGCTGCAGACGTGGACCTTAGTGGGTCCTGGTGGAGAGTGCAGCTCTGGGGCCTCGGACTTTGCGCTTGGCCTGGCCCGTCGTGTGGCGAGTTAGAACTGGCTCATTGAGCTGAGCCGCCTTGTCTGTTACCGGGTGGGAGCCTGGAGAGAGAGCTGCTGCAGCGACTGGCCTGGAGGACATTTGCTGGACTGACCTGTGTGAGCGGTGAGTCTCGATTGGCTCCCGCCGCCGCGGTGGTGGGCGCACTTTGATGGCGGTGCGTGGCGCTCCGCGGCGGACGGGAATTGACCTATGTTTTGTTATCCTAATGTGTCGGACGTGAGTACCGCTGCTCGCGGGTGGAAAAAGCTGTTTTTCCACCCCGCCAACGCCGCGATGGTGCCACCGCCCGACATCCTAATGGACCCCTTACTGTCCCTGGAGTGGCTGTATTGGGTGCCTTAGGGGCTTTGTTGTAGGAGCAGTTCTTATCTGTAGTTAAATGTCCCAACTTCTTACAGTTGTTACAATAGGCCTTGTTAGGATCAAAGTTTCTTCCCCTATAGGGCTGAGGCACATAGGGAGTAGTTTGGGACCCACCCACCTGCACAGGTTTTTGGGGCCTTTTAGAAGACTCAGACTTTTTATCTGGGGGATTCTCGCCACCTTTCCCCTGGGGAGGATTTGTGACCACTTTCTTTTGGTCACCCCCAGTGGCTGTCCTTGTCACCCTAGTCTTGACCCAGTGGTCTGCCTTCTTTCCCAATTCTTGGGGAGGAATTAGACCTAGGTCTACCAAATGCTGATGCAACTTTTCATTTGTGCAATTACTCAAAATGTGTTCCTTCATAAACAAATGATAAAGTCCAGTAAAATCATGCACATTGTGCCCAGTTAACCAACCATCCAGTGTCTTTACTGAGTAGTCTACAAAATCTATCCAGGATTGGGTCTGGGTTTTGTGAGCCCCCTTGAACCTAATTCTATACTCCTCAGTAGTGAGTCCAAATCCCTCCATCAGAGTTTTCATCATGAGGTCATAGGACCCTGCATCTGGCCCAGAGAGGGTCAGAAGTCTGTCTCTGCAATTACCAGAGAACAGGTCCCAGAGAGGTGCCTCCCAGAGAGGTTTCTTTAGTTGTCTGTTATCACAAGCCCTCTCAAAGGCTGTGAACCACTTGGTGATGTCATCACCGTCGTAAAATTTAGGGACAATCCCTTTGGAGATTTTAGGATCATAAGATTGCTCTTTGTCCTTGTTATTGTTATTGCTGCCACCAGAGATGGGAGCTAAGCCCATCTCCTTTCTTTCTTTTTCTAGAGCCAGGAGTCTGGTCTCTAGGTCTAATCTCTTGGCCAACTTTGCTAAGAAGTTGTCCTCTTCATTGGGGTTCTCCCCAATGTGTTCCCTGGGGCCCAGTCCACCTGTGTGGTTCCCAGGCTCCCAAAGGCTGACTCTTGGAGTCAAGATTACAGAGACCCTTTTCTCCCTAGGAATGATGGGGGGGGGGGGGGTCTTCAGCATCATCCTTCTTATCCACTCCTTCTCCCTCTGGATGGGTGTCACCCTGCTCAGAAGGGTGGTCTTTTGCATACTCAGCCAGGAGCTCCTGGAGCCCTTGTTTGGTTGGATGCAGACCTTCAGTTATTTTTTTTAACTTTGCATAGGGCCTCAATTCCTTGAAGTCCAAGTGCAAGTAAGGTGTGAGGTTGAGTTCCTCCACCAGGTTCACATTATCTTCACTAACAATTGGGTTCTTTTGAGACATTCTAACCCGACAGTTCTAACCCTCTACCCTAGCCTGTAGTGATTTTATTTTTCAAGAATTCTAATGGGACTTAAGCAAGGCCCTACTAGACTTTTAGTATTTTTGGAAACAACCAAGGCAATTTATGAGTTCTGTCGTGTGATCAGATGGAAACTAAGTAGTCCAACAAATGCCAGTTTGTATCCCACCGCTGATCCACCAATGTGAGAAAGTGGCTCTATATGTGCTGGGCTAGAATGAAGTACACTGTGTATAGAGTCCACCAACCCCAGAGGCATAACAGAGGTTAAAGTCAGAACTGACCTTACTCTCCAAAGTGGTAGCTTGGTCGAGCAGTAAGGCAGTACCAGAGGACAGTGTAAAGCATTTGTTGTTCACACTCAGTCAGCAAAAGGTTTCACACACTCAGGGACTGAACTCCAGGCCAATTGTTTTTATATCCAAAGATATAGGTGTTTTATTTTTAGAACCAACAGTTATTAAAATATGCTATTCTTGTTATGAGTTCTCTCATGTAATTACTTTGCAAAGGAGCAATAAGGTTTGTGCACACAATTAAGACAGTTGTGATAGTAAGCAACACAATCTTCTAACAGACTATAGCATTGAGCTCAATGGGTTTTCCACATGTATGTACAGTTGATTACTATATAGATTACTTTGGTAGTCCCAGGCCTAGGTCCTAGATTCAGTCCTGGGGTCTAAGCTGAAACCAGATTAGCAAAAGCATTTTAGTTACTGTAGTGAATTTTCATGAATATAAAGCTGTTTTAAAAGTTCACACTTAGAAACTTTTCAAGGGAAATCTGACAATGTTATTCAATGGGAGAAAATTCAGGTTGCAGTAAAGTACTATCGCGTTACTTTTGTAACCCAGCACTGGTCTCCTAGGGCCAGCCCTAGGGCCTTAACTCAAAACAGGTAGGTAATTGCGTTTCAGTATGCGATTTTTAAAGAATATTTCAAGTTTTCAAAAGTAGACAGAAGAAATTTCATAGAAAAGCAGACAATGGGTTCCTATGGCGAAAATACAGATTACTAGTAAACCCGGTAAGGATTACTTTTACGGTTCAGTGCTGGGCTGAAAGGTGCAGCACTGGCTTCTCCCTTGTTCACAGGTGACTACTTCGGAATTCGGACTTGTTATCCAAAGGCAGCTAAGTGAGTTTCCGGTTTCCGTGTGAGTACTTAGTTGGTAGAGTTATTGTTCTGGGCATAGACTCAGGGGTCCCCCAGGGTCCCCCAGAGTCAGGTAAGTACAGTTAGTTCAGCCCCAGCAGCACAGGGGCGGCCGGGTGCAGAGGTAGTTAGGCCCAATGATATCCAATGAGGGAAGGGGGCCTTCGGTTGGTGGCTGCTGGCTAGCAGGCCACGCGGCTGTGGGAGCTGGGCTCCTGGTCACTTGCTCAGGGCAAGGGGGGAAGTAGGTTAGGACACAGGTGTCACATCCAGCGACACTCGGGCGGCTGGGTGCAGGGTGCTTTTGAGCCGTCGGGCGTTCAATGTTATCCAATGGGAAAGGTCAAAAAGGAATAAAGGCTGCAGGCTAGGAGCGGAGACTCTCTAGGGGCGACCAGCACTTCGAGAGGTAAGTTGGGATCTTAGAGCACAGGTAGGTACCCCAAAGGGAGGCACAGGGGGCTGTAGGGCGCAGGGTGCAGAGGTGTCTTTGGGGGTCGGAAAACCTTACCCTCGGCTGGTCGCGGTTGGGTTGGCCCCTGGTTCTGAGTCTGCAGGCGTCGTCTGGTTCGTCGAAGAGGGTTTTTGGGCACTGGACTTCGGGTCCCAGTCGCCGGGGGAACGTCCTCGTGGTCTTGGTTCGGTTGGGCCCGGCCCGTGCTCGGCTGGTGCAGAGTGGGCTGGTCCGGAGCTTCCTGGCTGGCACCAGGTGGGTTGTTGCAGCAGAGCCTCTGCTTATGGGAGTTCCAATCTTCAAGAGGGTCAAGGCAAGCAGGTCCTCTGGGTGTCCCAAGGGTGCTGTCCGCGGGAGTCGCCGGGTTCAGGCAGGAGCAGGTTCCAGGATCAACAGGCCGGTAGGGCTGGGGCCAAGTCAGTTGTTGTTGTCCTGTTTCACCTCGCCTCTTTCACCTGAGGGGTGGAGTTGGCAAGGGTTGGCACACCCCCCTTCCTGACGTGGTTTTTCACGCCAGTCTTCCCGCCGGAGTGGGTGTTAGAACTGGGGGGGGCTGGTTGCTGGGTACAGCAAATGGTCTGGGGAAGCTCACAGAGGCGGCATGCCTTTGGAGCTTCCCCCTGTCCATCCTGAGGGAGGGGACCTATCACCTCGCCCAGGATGTGCATTGTTGTAGGCCCAGGAGAGCGGGGGCTCTCCTACCCAGGGGTCCAGCAACATGTCTGCTGTGTGGCAGCCTCTGCAACCACTCAGCCCAGACGTGGATTGTAGGTTAGGTTTTCAGGGGGCATCTCTAAGATGCCCTCTGGTGCATTTTACATTAAATCCCACACTGGCATCAGTGCTAGTTTAATGTGCTGTGAAGTTTGGTACCAAACTTGTCAGTCTTCAGTGTAGCCATTATGGTGCTGTGGAGTTCGTAATGACAACCTCCCAGTACCATATACTCTTAAGGGTATCACTGCACTTACAGTGCCTAGGAATGGCCCTGGGTACTGTAGGGGCACAGGGCTCATGCACCTGTGCCCACACCTCTGGCATAGGGCACCCAGCTAGATGGGTGACTGAGGTATGCCAGGGCAGTGGGTTCTGTGGGCATGGCACACAGGGATGTGGGCCATGTTGACTCTTTGTTTAGTTCTGTACTCAGACACTCAGCCTGTAAAGGCAGTGTGTGGGTGCCAGGGTACAGGGCCCCTGAGGGTGGCACAATAAGTGTTGTAGCCTTCAGGGGTCGTCTCTGGTCACCATGCCCTGGGTACCTAGGGTACCATTTACGAGGGGCTGACAGGGGGCCAGAGATGCCAATTAGGTTTTAGTTGCAACTTGCAACTTAGTTTTAGGGAAGGAACACAGGCCCTGAGTACCTGGTTGGCAGGAACCCAGGGCACACTCAGTCAAAGCACATCAGCAGTTCAGAAAAAAGTGGGGGCATACAATGCAAGAAAGATGGCACTTTCTCACACCCAACAACAGAGGCCATTGAGAAAAGAAATGGTGGTTTAAATAACAAGATTGAGAGTATTTGTGCATTCACTGAACTATCCTGGTCTGATGCACTGCCATTAGCTTTGTTGTCCATGAGAAGCATTCCCAACGAAGTTACACATTCAGTGTTGCAGTCCCCTCCTGTCTGAACAACACCAGGTGGATATGGTCTCCAACTGGGAGACTAGGCCCTTGCTAGCATCCACATCAGACAATGTCACTGCCTTCCCAGCTGTACCTGTGGACAACTGCCACAGTCATCAAGTGTGAGAGGCTGCCTTTCTGGACACCCAGACCTCACACCAAGTAGGTACCCCATCACTGAAGTAGTGACAAGGACATGGGGCACCGACTTTATTGCCTTCAACGTCTGCAGTTTTGGCTGAAAGATGTTGCTGGAATATCTGTTTTAGAGCACCTCACCCTCATTCTGGAGAATCTATTGCTAAAGTGCTGGTAACCTCTAATGCAATAAATAAGGTTCAGGAAATGGATTATGTTAAAGGTTTCTTTGCAATTCATCGAGACAACAACAACTGACACCTCTGCAGGGCCCGCCGAGGAATGGAAATGGGTACCAACAGTTATCTGTGCTACTGTACTGCTCATGGTGCCTGCGGAATTCATAGAAATGAAGTCTACTCCGAACTATGAACATTTAATGACACTGAGACTTTGAACTTTTTTCCAGATTGACAATACAACTAAAATACCAAACCTGCCTGGAGGGCAAAGGACTACGTTGAATAGAAAGTGAGATATGATGCAAAGTTACATGTATTATGTCATCTAGTATTTGTGCACACCTCCTCCAACAGTGCCTAGTAGATGAGAACTTTCAGAGTAATAGGAAACATCAACTTTACCAACTACAGCTGTGAAGTAAATACACATACATCAAAGTCCCATTACCTGTCTAATGAGAAGTCAACATCAATAACAGAGTATTACAAAACTCTGCGTTTAGAGCTAGTACTCAGGGAGTCCATTTTGGGTTTAAACATAGACCAGTAAGTAGTCCCAAAGGCATACCGAATTCCCAGGTGCATGGAAAATAAATATTTCTTCCCCAAGTACACACCCAACGGGTAGCTAATGAATGACTCAGTTTAGTTTGACCCAAATGCACAAGTTACTTACCTTCGGTAACGATATATCTGTAAGAAACATTAGTTATAGATTCCTTACCTTAGAATTACCCCCAGGCGTCAGACTGGATCCGGAAAGGTTTTTCATCAGCAGAAACTCTGCGCGTCGGAGGTGGCGTCAATCGGCTCCGCGTCCGTCGTAGGCGTTGTGGTCGCCGGGATGACATCGCGGCAGCTACTTAGATGTCGCCTTCGCACGCTGACATCAGTTTTGTACACGACTTTCCACGCCAGAAACGCAGAGCCATGCAAGATACTAACCATTGGTGCACAAAACTAGGGCCCTGAAAGGTTGTCCTTAACCCTAGAAATCAGTTCACAGAATGGGGAGGATGGGTGGGGCGGTAAGGAATCTATAACTAATTAATGTTTCTTACAGATATAACGTTACCGAAGGTAAGTAACTTGTGCATGTGAAAGAAACATGTTAGTTCTAGATTCCTTACCTTAGAATAGATACCCCAGCAATACCAACCTGCGAACCAAGATCACACCAGAAAATCCTGGAGAACAGAACGGCCAAAGAAGCCGTCTCTCCTGACTTAGCTGTCCAGGCACTAATGTTTGGTGAACGTGTGCAGTGATGCCCTTGTGGCTGCCTGACAGATGTCATTCAGAGGCACACCCCTTCCCAATGCAGTAGAGGCTATCGTCGTCTGGTGGAGTGAGCGCGTAGCTGGACTGGAGGCTCCTTTTTAGCCAGAGAGTAACAAGCCTTAATACACAACACGACCCATCGAGAAATGGTGCGTTTGTGTACGGCCCGACCTTTCTTTGCGCCCACGTAACCAACAAAAAGTTGATAATTCACCCGGAACTGTTTTGTGCGATCCAGATAGAAGGAGAGCGCATGTTTTGGGTCCAGACGGTGGAGTCTCTCTTCCTCCTTTGAACGATGCGGAGGTGGAAAGAAGGTGGGCAAAGTAATGGTCTGCCCGATGTGGCAGGCAGTGACCACCTTAGGAAGTAAGGATGGACGGGTCCTATAAACCACCTTGTCCAGATCAACAGACAGGAAAGGAGGCTCAGAAGAAACAGCTTGGAGCGCTCACTCACCCTTCTAGAAGTGATGGCTACCATGAAAGCAGTTTTAAGAGTCAAAAGATGTAAAGGACAGTTATGCAGCGGCTCAAAGGGAGGACACATTAGATAGGTTAGCACAAGATTCAAGTCCCACTGAGGCATAACGAAGGAGATTGGAGGAAAAAGATGTGTTAAGCCTTTTAGGAAACGGTTAACAGCTGTGGACTTGAAAAGAGATGGCTGATCTGGTAACCGAAGGAAGGCAGAGATGGCTAAAAGATAGCCCTTGATAGTGCTAGTGAAACAAGAGTACTTCAGAAAGAGGGGCAGAAAGAGGATCCACAGCCTTTGCTGTGCACCATGTCACAAATTTGTTCCACCTACAGGCATATACCTTCTTTGTAGAGGGACACCTGGCTGCCAAGATTACGTCACAGACTTCGGGAGGCAAGTCGAAAGACGTAAACTGCCGCCGCTCAATCTCCACCAAGGAGGTGGAGACTGGACCGGTTCGGGTGGAGTACTGCCCCCTGCTGCTACGACAGAAGATCCTCCCGAAGAGGCAGTCTGATCGGAGGATCGATTGCCATGTTGAGCAGCTTGGGATACCAGACTCTCCGTGCCCAATCCGGAGCCACAAGAATGACTTGGGCCCGGTCGCACCCAGTGCTTAATTTGTAAATGAAGAAGTGCCGGGGCTCTCGTCGGGAGGCCACTGCAGCTTGTACCTCACATAACCCGTGCCAGCTGCCAATGACAAAACATGCACACCTACTAACCTTCACACTTCTACAAGTGTGACAAGTCAGACTGTTCCTGGCCCCCAAAGCCAGAAGAATTGCTTGGTAGGCAAGTATTAGTAATAGTTAATGTAAATTGAACAAATAAACCGCTGTTGTTGTGTTCATACCTGAATTAGCATAACAGCGCCACCAAGTGGCAGACTGTTATAGCCCCGGTGCTGACAATAAGGTGCTGGTGAGGAGCACCGGAAAGCATTGGCTCAAATTAAGCACTGGTGCGTCTGATCTTCTTCAGCACTCTGGGCAGAAGTGGTATAGGCGGAAAGGCGTACAACAGACCGCAACTCCACTCGCGCCAAAAAGCGTCGCCGAGCAAGTGCTGCCTTGGAAATTCCAACGTGCAGAATTGCTGACATTGCACGTTCTCTTCGGTGGCGAATAGATCTAACCAAGGCACTCCCCACTGTCGAAAGAGACCTTGCACCACCTCCGAGTGAAGACGCCATTCGTGATCCGTCATGCACCTGCGGCTGAGTTCGTCCACCCTGGCGTTCAGTGAACCTGCCAGGTGTTAAACTACCAAGGAAATGCCCTGATGTTCCAGCCATGTCCAGAGGCGGAGGGCCTCCTGACATAGGGCGTTGTGGTGTTGTACGTGAACACCTGCACTACTCTACCCCGGACAGAGGGAAGAAATGCCTTCAGTGCAAGACGAATGGCCCGGAGCTCCAGGAGGTTGATGTGAAGCCCGGACTCCGCCGTAGACCAGACGCCTTTGATCTCCACCTCTCCCATGTGGCCACCCCATCCCAGAAGGGATGCATCCGTCACCACAGTGTGGTCTGGCTAGGGAAGGGAGAGGGATCTGCCAATGACATAATCCTGACTCGTGAGCCACCACTCCAGTTGTTGAGCAGTGCCCTCCGAGATCAGGACGCAATCAGACAGATTCCCCTGATGCTGCGCCCACTGGAACTTCAGGTCCCACTGCAGAGCCCGCATATGCCACCTGGCATGATTGACCAGCAAGATGCAGGAAGCCATGAGGCCCAGCAGCCTCAGGGTAATTCTGACCGAAACCCGGGATAGAGGCTGAAAGATCTGCACCGTAGCCCGAATATTTAGGACTCGCTTTTTGGGAGGATAGACCCAAAACCATGTTGTGTCCAGAACCGCTCCGATGAAGAGGAGCTTCTGAGAGGGCATCAGGTGCGACTTGGGCACATTGATGGAGAACCCCAGCAAATGCAGGAGGTCGGCCGTGGTCTGGAGGTGGGATATGACCGCCTGGGGCGAACCCGCCTTCAACAGCCAGTCGTCGAGATAGGGGAAGACTGAAACCCCTGATCTGCGCAGATGAGCTGCGACCCCCGCCATCACTTTTGTGAACACCCGAGGGGCGCTGGTAAGGCCAAAGGGGAGCACGGTTAGCTGAAAGTGCTCGTGGCCTACCGTGAACCTTAGGTAACTCTGGTGGGCCGGCAGGACAGGGATGTGAAAATAAGCGTCCTAAAAGTCCAGCGCTACCATCCAGTCTTGCGGGTCGAGGGCAGACAAGACCTGAGCAAGCATCAACATCTTGAACTTCTTCTTCCCGAGGAATCGATTGACGTCCCTGAGGTCCAATATAGGATGAAGGCCCTTGTCCTTCTTGGGAACCAGAAAGGAGTGGAAGTAACATCCATGACCTACTTCTGGGACAGGAACGCGCTTCATGGCTCCCTTGGCCAAGAAAGCTGGAACTTCCTGCTGGAGAAGGGCCAGATGATCCTCCGACATGCGCTGGTATCGGATGGCATGGCTGGAGGGGTAGTCTTGAAGGGGAGGGAGGAGCCCCTTTGGACTATTTGCAAAACCCACCTGTCTGACGTGATGGTGTGCCAGTGGGAGAGGTGATGGTGAATCCTGCTGCCCACTGGTGTTTGATGGCCCTGAAAGGTCCGACTAGGAGGGTTTGGAGGTTGCTGCAGAGAGGGGGTTGGTGGACTGGCCTGTCCGCTGGCCTCCGGAACCATGCCGGTTGTTTCCACGTCCCCGGCCTCGCGAAGGTTGGGTAAGTTGCTGCGGCCTGTGGCTCTGGCTGGGATGTGGTGAGGCGCCCCTTCCGTAGCCACAAGAGGGGAGAAAAGCAGACTGCGCCAGGCAGGTGGAGAGGCCCAAGGACTTGGCCGTAGCCCGTGAGTTCTTGAAGCGATCTAGGGAGTTGTCTGCTTTGTTGCCAAAAAGGCTACGTCCATCAAAGGGCATGTCCATCAAGGTGTTCTGAACCTCCCCTGAAATTCCAGTGGACCTCATCCAGGCATAGCAGCAAAGCGCTACCGACGTTGAAATGGTTCTGCCCAGAGAGTCAGCGGTGTCCAGCCCACAATATTTTGCAAACTTGGCTGCATCCCTCCCGGCGGCAGCAGCCTGGGAGAGCCCTGCCCGGGCCTCCTTCGAACACTGAGACAGCACTTGTGCCACCGTATCCCACACTGAGTGCTGGCAGAAGAGAACATTTTCTTGCCAAGGTGGTTGAGCTTCTTGGATTCCCTTTCTGGTGGAACGGTAGGGAAGGCGCTCTTGGAGGTAGAAGCTTGAACTGCCAAGATTTCTGGGGTGGGATGTTGGGAGAGGAAAGTGGGGTCTCCCGGAGCCGGACGGTGACATCAGTCAATCATCCTGTCCACAGGAGCCCCCGTTGGGCCTGGATCACGTGCCCAAAAGGAAGTCTGTGAGGGCCTCACTAAATGGCAGCAAGGGCTCCGGAGAGCTTGCAGCCGGTTGAAGCACCTCTGTCAGGAGGTTATCTCTGACCGCCACTGTAGGAAGTTCGAGGTTGAGAGCCTAGGCCGCCCTACGCAACACCACTGCGTATGACGCTGCCTCCTCCGTAGCCACGGTAGGAGGAGTCAACATTCCAAGGTCAGGAAAGGTGTCAAGACCACTGGCATCCCCCAGTTCCTCTCTCCAGTCCTGCTCAGTGTCTACCCGGTCAGTCAAAGGGTCACCTGACCCCTCCCAGTTCTCCTAATCATCCTCTGGGTGCCATTGTGGTTGAACAGGGACCCCAGGCGTGAACAGGGGCATAAAAACCCCAGCCGGGGAGCCGACCAGCGCCGAATACAGTATTGGTGCCGTGGGGAGCAGCACCGGTGGTGGCATAACGAGGTCAACCGGCGCTGGGGCCGAAGCCGGAGCCACCAGCAGCGAAGACCTAAGCCCCCCAACCGAGTCCGCAGGGCCCAAAGACGTGCCGGCGGGGTCGGTCTGCCCACAGATGGCATGCATCGTCTTGTAGAACGTACGTAGCTGGGCGGGGTTCGCTCCGGGTCCCGGAAAGGGAGGGAAACTCTGAGTCGATCCTTCAGGCTCCGCGTGCAGAGCCGCAGGAGAGGCACCACCCACGTGCCTTGTTGGATTGGCTGACCGACGAGGGGAAGTCGAAGAGCGACGATGCTTCTTTGACTTCTTCTTATGCTTTGACTTACCCTACCCAGAGTGCAAAGACTTAAATGATTTTGAACCGGACTGGTGGTGGCATTCAAGCTGCTTTCGGGACCGCTCCCACACAGCCTTCGGCACCATCGACTGGCAGTTGGAGCACGACTTGGGGTTGTGGTCGCTCTCCAGGCAAAAGAGGCACACATGGTGCGGATCCGTCACCGACATCAGTCGGTTACTGGAACTGCAGGCCTTGAAACCGGGCATCCCTTGTGCACCTGTTCGGAATCGGAGAGTCGAAACAAGAAATCGACAAAAGTCGGGAAAAAGTTAGTCAAAAATTGACTGAGGTACCGCTCTTCCCGGATCTGCGCTGGCTGGCGCGGAAAAAGAAAGAACTGACGTCAGCGTATGAGGGCGGTGTCTAAGTAGCTGCCGTGACGTCATCCCGGCGACCATGATGCCGACAACGGACGTGCAGCTGATTGACGCCACCTTCCGACGCGCAGAGGTACTGCTAACGAAAAAACTTTCCGGATCTGGTCTGATGCCTGGGGGCAATTCTAAGGTAAGAAACAGTATTCCTTCAAACACTTCCCTTACATGTTTGAAGGAATACTGTTTTGTTTGAGTTTGAATGCATGTGGTGTGTGGAAGTGAGTTAGTAGTTGACTGATGGAGTGATTGAATAGCGTGTCATTTTTATATTGTGTGATGTGAGTTGGGGCTGATGTTTTTCTCTTCTTGTGTACAATTTAAATAATATGAAAGTCTACATGTAATCAAATGACTAAAATAAATTTTTCTATGACTATTAAAATATGACAACTAGTTGGAACTATTATGAAAAATAAATAATTAAAGGTAAATAGCTGTTCTGTGGGTGTATATTCTTTGGTTGGTTCTATTGTTGGAACTTTTTTGTCCTTCTTAATTATTGGGGACGCCCCTTTCATGTTGCTTTATGCAGGATGCAATGGCCCCACCTTGGTGCATGGGGCACACCTGAGGCAACACACTAGTTCGCAGAGATACCAGAGAGAATTTCTATGTACAGTTCACACTGTACAACACCTCCACAACATGCAAGGAAGAAGGAATAGACATGGAGGAAAGGAAATAGTAAGTGTAGGATGCATCATTTATTATCAGAGGGCAGGAATGTGAATTCTTTTTGACTAGGTTAAGAATCCATTTTGCTTTCACCAGCTCTAGGATACTCAATGATGACAGGGCCTGCAGAATGTGTGCAAAGAGACAAGTGATCTTCTATGACCCACTGCACCCTTTCTAATACACAGCTTGTAACGCAAGGCTTTCTCGAGGACACTACTTGCAACATGCATTATTTCGCTAGCCCAGCAACATACACCATTAATATACCATTTATTGAAGAGATGAAGTGTCGACCTGTGATTGGTACTTGTATCTCTTATGCTTGGAAAACCCTGCTGTCCCAATCACTGGACATGTGAGAATGACTAGCACCACCAAACAATACCATGCAGGTGGCACGCACTACTAGCTTCTTCTGATTGGTTGAATAATTGTGTAACCTGCACTGTCTGATGATGGACATGTGATGTATTGGGCCATAGATACATAGAAATTCTTTTGTACAATGATTTATTGGACATGACCCGAAACGCCTTTTTGTGGTTAGAAAGAAAAAGCTCTGCTGAAATTCTGCAAACTGGACACTAGGTTGTATAGTCTGCTGCCCCCGTATACATGTAGATTACATTTCATCTATAAACCCAGATAGAGTCTTGGTCTGTTTTATTTCAGCTTCTACATCCTTTGATGGTTGTGGCTTTGGATAGGGTACTGTAAGTTAGCCAGGAATCGGGGAAACATACTCATGGTATGGATAACCTCAGTCTCCATATTCTGATGTTTATGTTGTCCAGATGCACAGTCCTACTTAATTCGTCGGAACTGTACAACAGTAGGCATTTTCTTTGAGTGCTTGTTCTGGAGAAGCACAAACTCAGGATTCAGAATGTAACACTGTGTTTAGGGTTACTAATAAGAATGTATATCTACCCAAACAAACCCTTTTTGCAATATTAGGATAATGAAAGACTGAAGAAAAACATAATTTTCTAACCTGTACCATGCAGTTTGCATGCAGCTCTTTGATGGCAGTTCATGGCTCACTGTGCTAGATTACAATTGTAACTTATGAACTGCAAGTTACTAAAGGATCTCTGTGAAAAAAACAGTAACCCACTGAGCTAGGCACATAAAATACTTCTATGATGTACACATTATTTGCAGCAGGCATATTGACCATCTGCGCTACCTTAGATGAGTCAAACATGCACTAGACAAAACTCATCTCTTTCCAGCAGGTACATTAATCACCAGTTATCCGGACACTTTTATTGTTGCCTGAAAACTGCTGATATACAAGGAACTCTGCAGCGGGTGCACAGCTACAAAACCGCCCCCAGTACGAAAACCAGCCTACAACCCTTCCAGCCTCCCGGGGAAATGCCTGATGCCTGGTACTTGCTATTTTACCACACTCTATTCCAAACCACTAGTCCATACTACGGCACTCCACTCTATGACACTCTATGCCACTCCATTATGGTCTACATCACTCTACAACACTGTATTCCACTAAAAGCAACACTCTCTACACCACTCTACGACACTCTACTCCCTCCACGACACTCCACAATACTCTACACCACTCCATGCCACTTAATAACACTCCACTCTACTCTACAACACTCCACGTCACTTACCCCACTAACTTTTAGCCATGCTGAACAGAAGCCACACTGGTGTACAACATGGCTAAAACATATTGGCAAAGACAATAACTCTTGCACAGGCAAGACCTATTGGCTTTGCCATGCTTATTTGGACTGTGTAAGAAACTGGCTCTACATATACTGCACCAAAGTGAGGTACAGTGTGTATAGAGTCCAAGGGTCTCCAGAGGTTTGTCAGAGGCTAAAGTTAGATAGAACCTTAGTCTCTAAATTGGTAGCTTGGTCGAGCAGTAAGGCAGTATCAGAGGACAGTGTTACGCATTTGATGTACACATTCAGTCAGCAAATGAATTCACACACTCAAGAAGTGAACTCTAGGCCAATTGTTTTGTATAAAAAATATACTGTTGTTTTATTTCTAGAACCAAGCAAGCCTGGTACAAGTAAGCATAGAAATACTTTTCAGTAGTAAATTACTTGTATGAACACAGTTCAAAATTGCAGTGTAACTTTTACTGGTTTTGGTTACAGTTTTAAGTAAGCAGTTTGCAACACATAGCAGGTGTAGTACATTCAATTGAATGGGCTTTTTAAGTAACGTGCAGTTAATTACTTTTCAGATTATTTTTGCTAACACTGGACTGGTTCCTAGATTCAGCCCTGGGACCTTTCCTGAAAACACGTGAGTAAATGCATTTTGGTTAAAGGTACGATTTTTAAAGAATATTATTGCATTTCAAAAGTTGACACTTAGAAACTTTTTCACATAGAATCACCAATGTTATTCTATAGGTGCAAAGGCAGTGTGTGTGTGTCAGGGTACAGGGCCTCTAATGGTGGCACAATAAGTGCTGCAGCCCTTAAGAGCCTTCTCTGGTCACAGGGCCCTAGGTACCTGTGGTACCATTTACCAGGGGCTTACCTGTGGCCAGAGATGCCACTTGGGTTTAGGCTTCAATGCAGTTTTAGGGAAGTAACACAGGCCCTGGGTACCTGATTGGCAGGAGCCCAGGGCACACTCAGTCAAAGCACGTCATCAGTAATTCAGCAAAAAGTGGGGGCATGCCATGCAAGAAAGGGGGCACTTTCTCACACAACCCCCCCCCCAAATGAAAGATGATGAGGCTAGCCTTGCCCTAGAGAGTCTTCACTGTCTAAGTACAAGAACCTGGAAAGTCCATCTGCATTGGCATGGGAAGTCCCAGATCTGTCTTTCACTTCAAAGTCCATTCCCTGTAGGGAGATGGACCACCTCAACAGTTTAGGGTTTTCTCCTTTCATTTGCATTAGCCATCTGAGAGGTCTTTGACCGTTTGAACCAGGAAGTGAGTACCAAACAAGTATGGCCTCAACTTCTTCAGGGACCAAACCATAGCAAAGGCCTCCCTCTCAATAGCACTCCAATGCTGTTCCCTGGGGAGAAGCCTTCTGCTTATAAAAGCAACAGGTTGGTCTTGGCCTTCATCAATGGCCTGGGATAAGACTGCTCCAATCCCTAGCTCAGAGGCATCAGTTTGCACTATGAACTGCTTGGCATAATCTGGAGCTTTTATAATTGGTGCTGAGCACATTGCGTCTTTCAGGGTGTCAAAAGCCTTTTGGCAACTAACTGTCCAGTTAACCTTATTAGGCATTTTCTTGGAGGTGAGTTCTGTGAGGGGAGTCACAATGGACCTATATCCCTTCACAAACCCCCTGTAGTACACAGTCAAGCCAAGGAATGCCCTGACTTGGGTTTCAGTTGTTGGAGCTGCCCAGTCCAGGATGGCCTGGATCTTGGGTCTTAAAGGCTGTACCTGGCCTCCACCGACAAGGTGGCCCAAGTACACCGAAGTGCCCTGCCCTACCTGGCATTTGGATTCCATGATAGGCCTGAAGTTTGCAGGGCTTTTAAAACCTTCCCAAGGTGGATCAGGTGATCCTGCCAGGTGGAACTAAAGACAGCAATATCATCAAGATAAGCTGCACTAAAGGAATCCAACCCAACAAGGACTTGATTCAGCAACCTCTGGAAGGTGGCAGGGGCATTCTTTAAACCAAAAGGCATAACAGTGAACTGATAGTGCCCATCAGGGGTGGAGAATGCTGTTTTCTCTTTTGCTCCTGGGGCCATGACAATCTACCAGTACCCTGCAGTTTAGTCAAAGGTACTTAGAAATTTGTCTGCCCCAAATTTGTCTATAAACTCATCTGCTCATGGGATAGGGTGAGCATCTGTCTTGGTGTCAGAGTTGAGCCCTCTATAGTCCACACAAAACCTCATTTCTCTCTTTATACCCTGTGGATGAGGTTTGGGGACCAGAACCACTGGGCTGGCCCAGGGGCTCTCAGAGGGTTCAATAACCCCTAACTCCAGCATCTTGCTGACTTCAGCTATGATGCATTCCTTGACTTGGTCTGACTGTCGATAAATCTTGTTTTTGACTGGTGCACTGTCACCAGTGTCCACATCATGGGCACACCAGTTTGTCAGACCAGGGGTCAGGGAAAAGAGCCTAGCATACTGTTGCAAGACGTGCTTGCAGTCAGTCTGATGTTGGGCAGAGAGGGAGTCTGTAAAGACAACACCATCCACTGACCCATCTTTTGGGCTGTAGGAGAGGAGATCAAGGAGAGGTTCACTCTATGCTTCCTGTTCCTCATCAGTCACCATTACCATGGTGAGGTCAGCCCTGTCATTGAAGAGCTAGAGGCGGTTCACATGGATAACACTTTTGGGTGTCCTGCTTGTGCCCAGGTCAACTAAGTAAGTGACCTCACTCTTTTCCTCTAAGATAGGGTAAGGGCCATTCAATCTATCATGGAGTGCCCTTGGTGCCACTGGCTCCAAAACCCACACCTTTTGCCCAGGTTGGAATTCAACCAGTGCAGCTTTTTGGTCATACCAGTGCTTCTGAAGCTCCTGGCTGGCCTCAAGATTCTTGGATGCCTTATCCATGTACTCAGCCATTCTGGACCTTAGGCCAAGCACATAGTCCACAATGTCTTGCTTGGGTTCTTGGAGAGGCCTTTCCCAACCCTCTTTCACAAGACAGAGTGGTCCCCTCACAGGATGACCAAACAGCAGTTCAAAGGGGGAAAACCCTACTCCCTTCTGTGGCACTTCTCTGTAAGCGAAAAGCAGGCATGGCAACAGGACATCCCATCTCCTCTTGAGAGGGAGTCCCATGATCATGCCTTTCAATGTCTTGTTGAATCTCTCAACAAGGCCATTGGCGAGAAAGCCAACGAAAAGGCAGGCGACCGATGTTGGCGCTTTGCTACTGGTCGTGAATTCAGCTTTAGGATTTGAAGCGCCCTGGGTTCCTTATGTTTAACATTCAACCAATGGGATCAGTCTACCAGGAGCCGCCTCGGAGGCCTGAGGTCACGTGGGGGAGGAACATGGTGGCAGGCTAACGCCGGTTGCGGGAGCTCCGGGAGCAGCACGGCACTTGCAATGGAATACGGACATACGGCGCTATGAAAATACAGCTGAATACAGCGAAATTACCCGGTAAGTTTTGGCACTCTTTTTAATTCAGCACGGACCATTCTCCCTGAAACGCCTCTTTTCCTTTATTTCCCTCTGACTGAGACTTGCTCTTACCGCGGTAGCCGAGGCAGAGGGCGGCGGCGGCAGGAAGCTAAGGCCTAGAGGCTCGGATGAGTCGGGAGGCAAAGCCTACAGTTTACCACAGTTTTGGAGGCCGCCGAGCCAGGCTCTGGACTCGGATTCAAGCCACGAATGCAAGAGTCAGCTTTCGGGGGTCTGCTGGCATTCTGCATCGTTTGGTCTGCATGGCAGATGCCTCGAGTCCCCTACTAATATTGTTACTACTGATACAACTGCTGCTCTTACCCTTCCTATATCTGCCTTATCGGTCCCACAAGTATCAGCATCCATTGAAGTCAGTCGCCTAGATTTACCGGTCTCAAAGGCAGCACATGAGGATCCCGTAATGCAGGCTTCAGGGGGTGAAAGAATGGACAGAATGGACAGTAGTGAGCTGCAGCTTGGGTCCTTGCTTCAGGCTCTAAGGGGAGATTTGCTTTCTAAATTCAAGATATCTGAGGCAAATCAGAAAGGGATCCATGAAAAGTGTGAAGCCCTAGAGTCAAAGCTGGATGATATTTGCACACAAACTGGGTCACTTGAACTCTAGGTTAAATCCCTTTCAGAATCTGTGCAGGGGAATACGAAAGATATAGAAGCCTTAAAAGACCAAAACAGATCACTACAGATGGACATAGAGAGGCTTGAAATGCAAGCCCGGAGAAATAATCTGAGGATCCTCAAGATACCAGAGGGGGCGGAGAAGGGGGACATTAAGGCGTTTGTATGTAAACTGTTAAGGGAGGGGGTGTTGAAAGACCGAGAGGACATTGACCTTGAGTCAGAGATCTAGAGAGTGCATAGGGACCCTTTTAAGCTACATCCTGATAGGAAAGCCCCTAGAAAAAGTGTAGTCAACTTTCAGACATATACAGTGAAAGAATTGATCCTGGGGAGATCCCTAACGGGGTCGGCACTGCATCATGAGGCTGGGCCCTAAAAATTTTGCTCTAACATAGGGGGAAGAACAGCGCAAAGGCAGTGGGAGTTGGGCTCTAAAATGCCAGAATTGAGGAGCCTGGGGGCACAGGTTCAAATTAAATTTCCCACATTGCTAAAAGTAATGTGGAAAAATAAGATGCACAACTTCAGCTCCCCCGAGGATGTTGATGCCCTTTTGGTCCAGGTGAGGGGGTAGCTATAATATCAGTGGTTTTGGCATGCTCCAAAGGCTAGATCCAGTACCAATCATGGGTCATAGATACTATCTAGATGTAATCTAGCTTAAAAAAAAAAGGTGAGAGAAGGGGGAAGAAAATAAATTTTAAAATTTTTTTTAAAAAAGGGGGTCATGTATGAAGATTCTGGGTGTCACAATTACGGGGCATTAACGGATATTTAGTTGTGTTATCTTTTTTTATTTTTCTCTTTGGAATAAGCAAGATGTTTTGTTGCTCCAGGGAGGGGTCCCGAATAGGCGGCTCTAACGCCAAAGGATGAAAGGTGGGTTCCTCAGGGGAGGGCAAGGGTGCGAGGTACGGGGGAGGGAGTATGGGGGTAAAATAGAAAAAATTGTCCTAATTCGAGTAAAAGTAGGTTTTGCTAGCTCAAGATGGGTAGTCTCATGGGTAGAGTATGAGTAGGTCGTATGAGATTAAATTCCTCTCCTGGAACGTGAACGGTCTAAGGAACAGCAGGAAGTTATCCCGGGTGTCTGAGTTTGAAAAAATAATGAGGCTCATATCTACTTGCTGCAGGAAACCCACTTAGAAGCCCAGGAATGTAAACAGGGTTTTAGCAAGTTTAGTTGGATTCAAGAGGTGGTATGCTCTAAACAAAGGGGCTGCACGAGAGGGGTAGCTATGATTATAAAGGCAATATGGGGATTAAGGTGGAGAAATTGGATACTGATCAGCCTGGGAGGTGGCTGGTAGCTACTTTGTCAATCTGCGGCTCACTAATAGTTTGTGCTGTCTACTATAGGCCTAACGAGGATAATTTGGGGCCTCTTTTAAATCTTGAGGCCAGCCTGTTAAATACATATGCCCCAGTTATACTGGGCGGTGATTTTAATTTAGTATTTGATTAGCAATTTCAAAAGTAAATTATAATGTTCCGCCCAGAACATTCTCTATACTTAAGAATATTATTAAGGAGTTTAACTTGATAGACATCTGGAGAGTTAGCAATGGCAATGCTAGAGAAGTTTCCTTTTATAGTAAAAAATACAAACAACATTCAAGAATAGACTACTTCTTGGTGGATCAGAGTATGCTCTCAGATCTTAAGTCCATAGCTTATATTCCGGCGATTATATCAGACCATTCCACCATCGAGCTGGCACTTAATTTCAAGCTTAAAGAGCGCCAGAAGAGATGGACTCTGGATAGGAGTTGTTACTTGACGAGAGTGTGAGGGTTGAGCTTGATGTAAAAATAGAAGATTTTCTTAGGTTTAACATATATTCCACTCGTGATCAGATAGTCTGGGAGACCCTTAAAGCTTATTTGAGGGGACTTCTGAGCTCCTTAATGATTAAAAAAAAATTCTATTAGAGAAGCAGAAATACATAGCCTCAAGAAGATTAAGGAAAAGGAGACAGAGCTTCAGCTGGCAGCCCTGACCTCCCGGAATCTTATGCTGCAGTTGGAAAGGGAGCTGGTGACTCTACCGGCAGAATTTCCTGCCAAGAACAATAAGATTTTGAAGGATAGATGGAATGCCAGCCACTTACAACATTTTGCCTACGGCAAAAAGTGCGGCTCCCTGTTGGCATGGAAATCTAGAGTGGACAGGGTAAGAAATCATATTAAGATCTTGGTGCAAAGAGGGTCAGGCGCCCTGCTGCAGGAGGATGATAAAATCAGGGAGGAGGCAAGATCTTTTATGCTTAACCTAGATGATGAGGATATTGAGTATAGACCGGACAAAGTTAGGGCCTGGTTAAATTTGAGGGATCTCCCTCACTTGTCCGAAGCAGATAGGCTATATCCATCTACTAGTATTTCTGAGGGTGAAATCAGAGAACAACTTAAAAAAATTAGTAGGGGCAAAGCTGCCAGTTCCGGTGGACTGGCTGTTGAGGTCTATCTTGGTCTATCTGACAGGGTAGTGCCGGTTTTAAAAACCCTGTTCAATAAAATATACTTACAGGAAGAAGGCATCCCCTGTCATGGTCCGAAGCAACTGTGTCCTTGATCCTTAAACAGAATAAGGACCCCCAAAAAATTGAGGCATATAGACCCATTTCATTGTTAAACTCAGATCTTAAGATCTTTTCTGGGATATTGGCTACCAGGATAGCAAAAATTATTAAAACCATTGTACATCCTGATCAGAGGGGGTTTATACCCGGTAGACAGCTCAATGAGCTCACCTTTCAGGCTATAGGGGCAATAGATGTTGCAATAGATAAAAAGCTGCCACTTACTATTGTTACAATTAATGCCGCTAAGGCGTTTGACCAGTTGAACTGGGGCTATCTTTGGGAGACCATGGAAAAGTTTGGTTTTCCAACTAATTTTGTTGAGGCTGTTAAATCTCTTTATTTGCACCCTCGAGCAAAAGTTTTAGTTAATGGTGCTTTAACTGAATGGTTCAGTATCTCAAGAGGCACCAGACAAGGCTGTCCCTTGTCAACCCTTTTATTTAATTTATACATTGAACCTTTTGTGTGCTCCCTTAGAGCGGATCCCCTCATTATGCCTTTTAAAATTGCAGATTTGGAACTTAAGTTTGCTCTCTATGCCGATGACCTCCTTATGTATACTTTTTTTTTGTTTTTTAAACCTTTATTTATCAGTTTCATAGTTAACAGAAAACAGACAGTTAGGTTACATTCATACGAGTTACAATCATGTAGGTACAGTGCTTGGGCCAATGATCAGAACAGGCAAGAATATACATGTGTCGGTCCCCTCCAAACCCAGCAATACATTCACTGCATAATATCAATCAATATAGTTACAGGGACATGGGAATCAGGGCTCTCAGGTCAGGGTGAGCAGCATGCCATGAGAGAATCACCCCGAAGTTTCCAGCAATACTCTACGTTATACAGAAGAAAGTCTATCAGATCGCCCCCACTAGTGTTAGAATGCAAAATAGTGGCAAGCAGCTATCTATGGGTCACGCAATTAGCTGCCATCATCCGAGTCGTCGTGTGACGTTGCAGTGTTTAACAGGTAAGCCTGTAGAGGACCCCAGAAATCTTTTGGTCTGTTGCGAACTGGTAACAGGTCAGCATAAATATTATGTTGTTCCTGACAATAAATAACATCCTCTAGCCATTCCTTAAACTTAGGGGCTCTCCCCTTACCCCAGCGACAAGCAACTCTCCGCTTTGCAATCAGTAGTACAGTGTCGACAAACCTACGAATTGGCCTAGGTATATTCAGTGTATATCCCAATAGCATAATTAATGGGTCTTTATGACGCCCCTTCCGTCATAATCTGCAATGCCTCATGTACCTGTGTCCAGTATTCGTGCACTCCGGGACACTCCCATGCCAGGTGGATAAATCCCGCCCCCTTTGCGTGGTACCAATCACATCTATCGTTATTAGTCAGTTGGAACCGCAGCTTACGAGCTGGCGTATAATAGAATCTAGGCAAGAATTTGAAATGAATAATTTTCAGTCTACTGCTAGAAGATATACTAGCCGTGATGGCACAACAATAATTCCATTGATCTTCGGTAATTTCTTGGCCCATATCAGCACTCCACAAACGACGCGCCGGACTCTCAAATCCCGCACGCTGCAATCTAATGTTATTATACAATCTAGAGACAGCAGCATGACATGCAATGGTAGAACCACCTCCGGTTCGTCTGGGAAGTGTATCAATACATCCCTCAACCCCTGTCTCAGTCTGATATAATAAAATACCTCCAGTGGAGTAGGCTGCACTTCCTGAAACAACTGCTCCCTGGTACGGAATTGCCCATTAAGGAACAGGTCGCCCCACTTAGCAATCTTAACACGCTTGCACATTAATTGGAATCCCTTCTCTTGCAAAAGCGACAAACGGGGGTGGTATGTGAGTGGCATTAGGGGGGAATACAGCTGCGAGGCCTTCAGAACTTTCATTAGACGACGCCACGCATCTATAGTACACGTTACTGTGGTGTATGGTGTGTCTATGTCTCCCACCGTGCCCTGGATCATGCCACTGAGGGGAAGAGGTCGTGCAATCCAATCCTCCACTGCAATTTGCGGCATAAAAGGTGTAGGATTCATCCAGTGGTATGCATACTGCGCCTGGGCTCTGATATAATAGATTTCGAAGTCCGGGACATCAAAACCACCCTTTTCATAGGGTTGAGTTATAATGGACCATCTTAACCGAGGCTGCTTGCCTCCCCAAAAGAGGCGAAGAAGCTCCGACCTCAATCGTTGAAAAAAGTAAGCACCAGGATAATAAGGAATATTCTGAAATAGATACAGAAACCGTGGCAGCACCACCATTTTTATAAGCGACGCCCTGCCTGCCATAGACAACGGCAGTGTCATCCACCGCGTGACATTGTCCGCTAGTTTCGTGATGGCTACACCATAATTAAGTCTAAGTGTTTCTTCCTTGTCCAGGGAGATTACAATACCCAGGTAGCGAAGGCCTGTGTCACTCCATTCCAGTGGGTAGTCCAGCTGAAATTTCGTCACCGCACTCGTGAGCGGAAAAAAATGTGATTTCTTCCAGTTAATCTGCACCCCCGACAGCCTTCCAAAAACCAGGAATTCACGCAAAATAGGGTTAAGGGTGACCTGTGGGTCCTTCACATACAGCGTGATATCATCTGCATATAGTGACACCCCTATCTGGCGCTGAAAACAGCTAAAGGCACTAGCCCTGTGCATTTGACGAATACGACATGCCAGGGTTTCTATTGCTATAGCAAAAAGTAATGGGGAAAGGGGGCATCCCTGTCTGGTGCCCCGTGTTATTGGCATCTGAGAGGACAGCACGTCATTAATTACCACTCTAGCTACTGGCTTGGTATAAAGCAGCTCTATCCATGCCACAAACAATTTCGGAAACCCCATTCTGTGTAATATATTAAAAAGGTATGTCCATTCAACCGAGTCGAACGCTTTAGTCGCGTCAAGAAATATGGCAGCGACTGGGAGCTCCGGGGCAATAGTGGGCAGCAAGGAGAACAGCGTGTGAAGATTATGAGTAGTGGCACGTCCTGGCACAAAGCCAGACTGATCTGGCAATACTATCTTAGTCATAATTAGTGATAGGCGTGTGGCAAGTACCTTAGCGAGGATCTTCGGATCGCAATTGATAAGGGACAGCGGCCGATAGGAATCAGTGTCCAGCGGGTCCTTACCCGGTTTCAACAGGGAAGTTATCACTACCTCTCTCATCAAACCCGGCAATTCCCCAACTTCCAGCGACTCCTCATAGACCTCCTTCAGGACCGGCGCCATAGTATCTACATAACATTTATAAAACTCGGCAGGCAAGCCATCTAGACCCGCCGCCTTGCCATTCGCAAGTGCCATAATTGCGTCTCTTATTTCATCAGTTTCCAGAGGAGCACCCAGAAACAGCCTGTGCACGTCGCTTAAACAGCAGAGGGCAATATCATCCAGGAAGCCCCCCACATCCACTACATCCGTTTGTTGTGAAGTATACAGCTGCCCATAGTGTGCCAAAAACTCCTCTTGCATCCCCTGCGTATCCTGACAGCGCGTACCCTCTGGCGTGACTATTTCAAGTATAGAGTTATTAAATCTCGGTTTCCTCGTGATGGCTGCAAGTACTTTACCCGGTCGCTCCCCTTCACAATATCTCCGTGCAGTCCAGTATTTTCCCCTATACTTTACTTCCCTCGTTGCCTCTTCCTCATACTGTGAGAGCTTGTCTCTGAATTTTTTATGCACTCCTGGATCAGACCCTCTTGCCATTACGGTTTCAAGTTCCTTCAGTTCTTGCTCTAACTTCCCAATTGTCCTTTTAATGTCCCGCAGCACCCCACAGCTTTTTGATATACAGACCCCTCTTATCGTGACTTTAAAAGCTTCCCACACCATTTCCACATTTGCTACCGACCCCTTGTTTCTAGGAAAAAATGCCTCTATTTCTTCTCCCAGTTCCGCCTTAAACACCGGATCCAGCAATATAGAGGGGAACAGTCTCCATGGCGGTCGTGTTTTATCATGTCCCGGTACAGCCAGTTGTACCACCACTGGGCAATGATCTGAATATATCCTTGGCAGATGTACGACTTTTCCCATGCCTATACTAAGTCCACGGGACACAAAACAGTAATCAAGGCGAGCCCATGTGTTGGCATATGTTGTGAAATGCGTTCCCTCCCTTTGTGTAGGGAGGGCGAACCTCCAGCTATCCACCAATCCTGCCTCCTCAAGTATGCCCAGTAGGACATCTCTCGCTTGTCGGTTATATTGACCACTTCCAACTGACCTGTCTGCGCCAGGGACCAATGCAACATTAAAATCTCCACCCCAAATGATATGGGTAGCTCCCACTCCCATCACATGCCCCCAAAGTGTCGTGAAGAAGTCTGGAGTGTCCACATTAGGGGCATAACAATTCACTATCACTACAACATCAGTGCATAATCTGCCCCACAATATGACATAACGCCCATTGGGATCCAGGAGCTCCCCTAATACCTGAAATGCAATCGACTTCTTAATCAGCACTGCAACCCCTCTAGCATACGAGGAATATGATGAGAATTTCCTAATCGTTGCCCATTTACTCGCTATCTTGGGATCGGAACGGGGATGTTTATGTGTCTCCTGTAACAACGCTATATGCACATTATGCCTATCCAAATATGCAACTTCATTCCTACTCTTTCTGGCACCATTTAGGGCCCGCACATTCCAGGACATTATTGATATCTTACTCACACCAGCATCAGCCATTTGCCCCACCAGTGCCCTTGGTAATATGTTTGTCTCCCTGCACCGACCATAGCCCGTCCGCACCATAGTAACACGTCCATTGACTTCGTAACCGCATTCGTAACCATAGTCCAGTGTAACCACACTTCCCGTCCCCACCCACTGACATCCCCCAACCATGTCAGACAATCCCCACACCACCCCCCCTCCCCTCTCCCCATCACTTACAGGAACATTTAGCCACAACATCGTCCACCCCACGATTATCAAAGCCATCACAACTTGCATGCGGTCTACCCCCCACCCAGTACTCCCACCCTGCAGCATCCCCAACTCGCCATTTCCGTGGTCATCCCACCCCACCTGCAAAAAACCAACCCATAGCGCAAAACCAAACATAGTCAAAAGTACAGTATAAGTCCAGTACCAGGGGGAATACCCTTCGGGGGAACCATCTAGTGGGTCACACTGCCACCTCCCCACCCCTAGCCCAACGACCATGTGTTCCTCTGGGCCATGAAAGGGGGGGGGCGGGGCCTGGGATACTTTACCACCGGAACCACCGCAGAGCAGCACCGTCCTGTTTCCAAGTGTTCAGCGTCCATAGCTCGGTGTGCCAGTAGCGCTTCATCCATCAACCCTCCCTTCTCAGATTAGTCTCTAAGCTCACTTGCTCAGTGCATGCTTAGGATTCTTCCTCCGGATCCGGTGTCCCTGCTCTACCTGCAGGTCCCTCTTCTCTCGGTCTTCTGTGATCCAGCTTCAACGATTTCAAGTAGTCTTCAGCATGTTGTGGGTTATTGAAGAATCTCTGCGTTCCTTGATGAGTCACCCTAAGTTTCGCCGGATACAGCAAGGCATAGTCTATTTGAGCAGCCCTCAACTTTTTTTTAACCGCAATGAACTTACGCCTTTCCTCTTGGACCATCGGCGTGAAGTCTGGGTAAATCGAAAAGGATATGCCATCATAGTTCAATGTTTTCTTGGTGCGAGCCGCTCGAAGTGCCACGTCCCGGTCCCTATAATTGAGCAATCTCGCTATTATTGGCCTCGGAGGGGCGCCTGGCTTCGGCACCGGACCAAGCGATCTGTGAGCCCTCTCGACTATAAATTGTGTAGAGCAGGGGTCTCCAAACCGGTCCTGGAGGGCCGGATCCATGCCAGATTTTTAAAATTACTACATGTATCTCAATGGGGATATACCAAAAATCTGGAATGGATCCGGCCCTCCAGGACCGGTTTCGAGACCCCTGGTGTAGAGAATGCGTCAGCACCGATTGCAGCTGCGAGCAGTTTCTCAACATACACCTCCATACGTCCAGTATTGGTGGATTCCGGCACATCTGTGATACGTATGTTATTCCGCCTACTTCGGGCTTCTAAATCCTCATTTTTGGCTGCTATGACCCGCAAGAGATTTTCCATTCTGGCTAGCTGTGTAGTATGCCCTGCAGTAACATCATCATTTTCCAAAATGCGTCGTTCCGTTTCGACGATCCGTTCTTCGTGTTGGTCCATCTTGTGGACTATAGCATCCATACGAGACGACATCCTATCCACTTTCTCCACTACTGTAGCAAACCCTTGTCTAATCTCCTGTAGCAGGCCTTGCGTGTTCATGTCTGCAGTGGACGGCTCCCCAGCAGTTCTATCAGCACCCTGCGAAGAGTTCTTGTCTTGACTTGTATTTGAGCCCTTTTCGAGTTGTCGAACGTGAGTTTTGGCTGTCTGGCATCTGGTCGACCCATTATGCCACACCTGGTCATTGGAGGATCAACTGTGATGCCTTCCGCCTTTGCCCACTTCGGTCCCAGTTCCTTGCACTAGGCTGCAGCGCGAGTGCACAAGCCCGCCGCAGTAGGCTCGGTGTCCCCAGTCCGCACACTGTGTTCGCCTCAGGGCAGCTGTCCTTTGGGGGAGCGGACCTCCTATCAAATGCTAGTTTCGGTCGTCTGCAGCTGGTCGGCCCGTTATGCCACACTCTGTGGTAGTTGGATCAATTCGTCTACCACGCTTTGTCTCAGTCTCAGCCACCAGTAT
The DNA here is from genome assembly GCF_964261635.1 of Lissotriton helveticus. Classification (NCBI taxonomy): domain Eukaryota; kingdom Metazoa; phylum Chordata; class Amphibia; order Caudata; family Salamandridae; genus Lissotriton; species Lissotriton helveticus. The sequence continues at coordinate 1,179,278,284 of NC_136057.1, read as the reverse complement.
CAGGCCGCAACGCGAGGACCCGCGCGCACCTCAGCAGCCTACCTCAGCTCGGATGACCACAATCAAGCACCAGCTTCACCAATTCGTCCCCCATGCCCAGGCTCCACAAGTGGCCATGCAGGTGATTGCCTCTGCTATATTATAGTCCTCCAGGAGTTAGTACGCCGTCATGCAGTCCCTGGGACCCTCGTGCACGTACTTGTCACGTAGGTCTCCACTCTGCACACTAACGTCGCGCTGAAGTCTCGCCCCGCGCCCATTCAAACACGCAACTGCTTTAGATGGGCTCAGCAGGGAGTAGCAGCATCCGTGCAGGGCTCCTATAAATATCCACTACACCAGCGGCACAGCAATGTCAGTTGTGAACCTCAGAGTATCATGCAGAGATATTAGAGCAATATGTTTGCAGCCTGTGCACTTGTCACACACCCTGCCTCACACGTTCGTCGTCCCGCCCGTGAGACTCCTGCATGCAATGTCTGTCTGCCTCACTGGGTTCAGGCTTCTCTGGACCGTGCAGTTGTCAATAGTGAGGGGCATAAATCATAAGCAGGGTCTTCGGCCGGCATGAAGTTCTCCCCTTCACCGTCTTCAGCAGACATGCAGCAGTCAAGCTTCCAGTCATGCGTGGCAGCCCCGTACCTCCGTTCACCACTTATCTTCTGTAAGCAGGCTTCCCGCTCCTTCGCCGCTTATCGTGCCGCCTACGCTGTGAGTTGTAGCCGTGCGATGCCGGTCTCAGCTCCGGAGCTCTGTCCCATATACCATCTAGCGGCCGCCGGCTTTCAGCTTGCTCGGCAAAATTGCACAGACAATCGTATATGCCCAGATGCTCGCCTCCGCCTCCGAGCAATATAAATGAAACCTAGCTCCGGTTGTGCCTCGTGGGTTGACGTCGGGCAGCTTTCAGTACTGCCTGAGTCCCACCGGCACCAGAGCTCCGCGCCGTGGAGCGCCGCCGAAGGGCCCACACTCCTCGTGGTCAGCCGCGGTGTTTTCTAGCAGTCGCACCCAGCCAAGTGCGATGGGATCTTCCGGGGCAACTCCCGGTGTAGTCCGTCAAATGCCGTAACTTCTCGCCAACACCAGATAATCGCTCCAAACTTGCATCGAGGGCGGTCACAATAATGCACCTCAGTATCTCTCAATTTCAACACTTTCCGACGGAGGTTGGCAGCCTATTGTTACGCTGGGCGAACCTGCCATTGACTATCTATGGGAGGGTCAACCTCGTAAAAATGATAATTTTGCCCAAATTAACCTTCCTGTTTAACTCAATCCCATTATCCTTTAGTACTAAGGATCTTGCTATCCTTCAAGGTAAAATCGTTTTTTTATATGGGCCACAAAAACCCTGAGAATAGCCTGGAAAAAGCTCAGGAGAGAGTTAAAGATAGGGGGATTAGCCTTACCCGACCTATTCTCCTATTGCCATGCCTTTCACTTTAAAAACTTTAGAATTGTGGCTAATAAAATGGACTCTTCTGCTTTAGGCCTCCTATTTCAGGCAATGCTACATGACGTTCCGCAGGGACAGGAGTTTTTTCTCTACAAATTTGGCGACCCCACGTTTTATAAAAAAGTCCGACTTAAGATCTTGCTAGCCGCTCTTAATAACTGGGGGTATATTAGGAGAGTTTTGAAAATACAGTACTATACAGCACAGCCCCCAATCTGGGGTTCCCCAGGCACCCCAGAATGCCTTCAGGATCAACTGTGCCAGCTACTTAGATTAGCATGTATTAGTCTGTGGGGAGATCTCCAGAATGATTCATAACTTATTAGGTGGGAGTCAATTTCAAACTTGACTAGTGGGACAATAACGAGATTTAAGTTCTATCAGTTATCCGCATGGTGGGCAACGCAGTCGTGGGGCAACGAGGACGCCAGTATGATTATTGATTCTGTCTCCAGAACGGGTCTATGGAGTCGTGAAGTATCATTCTGGTACGGGCTCTCGTGGATGCGGAGGATCACCTGGATTCAGAGGTGGGGAAACTCTGGGGCAGTGTCTTCTCAGGAGACTGGGACAGGATGCGGGAACTTTGGTGTGATTCTTTTACTATGTTACAGACAGTCGTTAAACCAGCTACCCAGAGGAATCATCTGTACACTGCTTATAGAGTGTATTGTACTCCTGGGAAACTGTCTAAGGTGACCGCGAGGATCTACAACTGCCCCAGATGTAAGTACCCAGCATATGTTCATGGACTGTCCGAAGATCGCCTCTTTCTGGACCGAGGTATGTGGCGTCCTGGAAGATGTGCTGCTCAAGCGGATTGAAGTAAGCTCAAGGTTAATCTTTTTGGGTCTTTTGCCGGATTATCGCATGAACGTTCCAGCTTCGAAATTTGTATTTTACGTAATAATTATTGCTAGAAGGGAAATTTGTAGAGCTTGGTAATCTGAAACTCCTCCTTCCTTCGCGGACTGTCTAAAGAATGTCATCATGATTAGTCAATCAGATATGGTCTGTGATAAATCTAGTGCCAATAAGATCTGGGCGGCTCTAGAGGCCTGGAGGCCTGGAGGGAGAAGTAAGACCGGTTCTATGATTATGCCAGAGGGCTATTGGTCCAGTGCTCCCTAGTAACATACGGTCCTCTAGGTGCTGTGAACGCGAGTGGGACCAGGATACAGCCTTACCTCTGGGTGAACTCTGCCTTCCTTTCTTAGGCCCTCCACAAGGCCGGTTATTGAATGGGTCTATGTGGAAGGTGTGGAGGAATCCCATCTAGAGTGCTTCTGATGGCATGTTTATTTATTTATTTATTTAATGGTTTTATAAAGCGCGTAGTAACTCAGGGAGCATCCCAGCGCTGACCTGTTCTCCGAGGGGGGGGGGGGGGGGGGTTCAGCCGTCTGATGAAGTTAAGTCTGCGGGAAAAGGAGGGTTTTTAGGGTTTTTCTGAACTGAAGGTAGTTCGGTTCTAACCGGAGTTTTCGTGGCAGATGGTTCCATTGTCTTGCCGTGTGAACCGAGAAACGACGTCCACCGGTCTTGGCTTTTCTGACTCTCGGAACTGCCATAAAGTTTTCTGTGCCGGACCGGAGGTCTCTCTCCGCTTTGTATGGGACTAGGATTTCTGTGAGAAGGGGGGGGCGTTTTTGTTGAGGGTTTTATGGGCCAGGCACAGGGCCTTGAAAGTGACCCTTTCCCTGACTGGGAGCCAATGGAGAGACTTAAGAGCCGGCCTGGCGGAAGATCTTCCTGGGGTGCCCGTAAGTAGGCGGGCGGCGGCATTTTGGACTTTTTGCAGTGAATTCAGGGTGGCTTCAGGGGCTCCTAAGTAAATGGCATTACAGTAATCCAATCTTGCCAGGATTAGACCCTGAATGAGGAGCCTCCTTGCGGTCTCAGGGAGTAAAGGAAAGATCTTCCTACAGGCTCTGAGAAGTCCAAAACAAATCCCAGCCGTTCTTTTAGCCTGGGTTTTAAAGCTCATATCTCTCTCAATCCACACGCCCAGGCTCTTGACCTCTTCCTTGGGTGTAGGAGGGTCGCCTAGGCAGCTAGGCCAGAGGTAAGATGGTAAGGAGGGCCCCTTGTGGCCCATCAGAAGGATCTCAGTCTTAGACCCATTCAACTTGAGTGAAGAGAGGTTCATCCATCGGTGGACTTCGGAAAGGCAGCCGTGGAGGTCTGATGGGGCATGGTGGGGCATGTATGAGGACAAAAAAAACAAGGCCATTGGTTTGTGGGTGATATGCTGTAGTAAACTTGTACTGCACTCCACACTCCTTCCACATGTGTTTTGGGTAAGCAGACATGAAGTTAGGACCTCTGTCTGAAACCACCTCCTTAGGAAACCCTACCCTGGTGAAGACATCAATGAGGGCCTTGGCTACTGCAGGAGCTGTAGTAGGCCTAAGTGGAATTGCTTCAGGGTACCTAGTAGCATGATCCCCTACTACTAGAATTAATTTGTTCCCTGAGGCTGTGGGAGATTCAACTGGACCCACTATGTCCACACTTACCCTTTCAAAGGGAACCCCCACCAAAGGCAGTGGTATCAGGGGGGCCTTTGGGTGGCCACCTGTCTTGCCACTGGCTTGACAGGTAACACAGGAGCTGACAAACTCCTTCACCTTTTGATGCATCTGGGGCCAGTAAAAGTGGCTAACTAGCCTTTCCTAAGTTTTGGTTTGGCCAAGATGTCCAGCTAGGGGGATGTCATGAGCTAAAGTTAGGAGGAACTCTCTGTACTTATGTGGCACTCCCTCTCACCTGGTGGCTCCAGGATTGGGGTTTCTTGCCTCAGTGTTCAGTAATCCCTCTTCCCAATAAGCTCTGTGGGTACCACTGACATCTCCCTTTGCTTCTGAAACAGCTTGCTGCCTCAGACTTTCAAGAGTGGGACAGTCTTGCTTACCCTGGCACAGCTCTTCCCTAGAGGGTCCCCCTGGGCCCAAGAGTTCAACCTGGTAAGGGTGAAGCTCCATAGGCTCAGTTCCCTCTGGGGTGTCCAAGTCCTCTCCCTGAGGAGAGGGGTCCTGATTTGTTTGCTGTACAGAAGCTGGTTCCCCAGTCTTCTTACCTTTTCTCTTGGTGGGTTCAGCCATACTTTCAGGCTCCAACTCTACTTTTTTACCCTGCCTTTTGCTCTGTGCTCTTGTTTTTACACACACCAATTCAGGGATATCCAACATTGCTGCATGGACTTTTAATTGAACCTCAGCCCAGGCTGAGGTTTCCAGGTCATTTTCAAGCAAACATACAGCTGGTAGCTTTGGAGAGACCACTACCTGTTTCAGGCCAGAAACCCCCCCCCCCCCCCCCCCAGTCTAATCTCACCATAGCCATTGCATGATTAGTGGTAACACTGTCAGCATTGGTCACTGGGTAATACACCCAATCAAATATTGCTCAGGGGAAACCAGTGTGTCTCTCACCATAGTGACACTGGCACCTGTATCCCTCAGAGCTTCTTTCCTAGATCCATTGATCCAAGGGTACTGTAAGTATTTCTTTAAGTTGGGTGGCCACACAGCTATAGTGGCAAACTCAGCTTCCCCCTCTGAAACTAGAACAGCTTCAGTGAGCAACCTGATTTTCTCTGGGCACACTCTTGATCCCATCTGTAGACTTGCTACCCCAGAAGTAGCTGTACTTGTTGAACTAGGGGCCTTGTTGTGAGGGCAAGACTTGTCTACAGTTAAGTGTCCCAACTTCTTACAGTTGTTACACCAGGCCTTTAAAGGATCAACGTTCTTCTTCCTATAGGGCTGTGGCACATAGGGAGTAGTTTGGGACCCACCCCCCGGTAAAGGTTTTTGGGGCCCTTTGGAAGACTCAGACTTTTTATCTTGGGGATTCTCACCACCTTTCCCCTGGGGAGGTTTTGTAACCACGTTATTCTGGTCACCCCCAGTGGTTGTCTTTGTCACCCTAGTCTTGACCCAGTGGTCTGCCTTCTTTCCCAATTCTTGGGGAAAAATTAGACGGAGGTATACCAAATGCTGATGTAACTTTTCATTTGTGCAATTACTTAGTATATGTTCCTTCATAAACAAATTGTAAAGTCCAGCAAATCATGCACATTGTGTCCAGTTAACCAACCATTCAGTGTCTTTACGAGTAGTCAACAAAATCAATCCAGGACTGGTTCTGGGTTTTGTGAACCCCCTGAATCTAATTCTGTCTTCTTTATGAGATCATAGGACCCTGCGTCTGGACCAGAGAGGGTCAGAAGCCGGTCTCTCAGTTACCAGAGAACAGTTCCTACAGGAGTGCCCCCTAGAGAGGTTTCTTCACCTTTCTCATGTCACAAGCCCTCTCAAAGTCTGTGAACCATTTGGTGATGTCATCACCCTCCTCAAATTTAGGGACAATCCCTTTGGGGATTTTAGAATCATAAGATTGCTCTTTATCCTTATTATTTGTATTGCTGCCACCATTGATGGGTGCTAAACCCATCTCTTTCCTTTCTTTCTCCAGAGCCAGGAGTCTTGACCCTAGTTCCAATCTTTTGGCCAGCCTTGCTAAAAAGCGATCCTCCTCATTGGGGTTGTCTCCAATGGCCTCACCAGAGCCTGGGACACCTGTGTGGCCATCAGGTCTCCAGGGGTTGATGCTTCGAGTCAAGGGTACCGGGACCCTCTCTTCCCTAGGAAGTGTTGGAGGTTGGTACCTATCTCCATCCTCCTCACCTCCTTCCCCTTCTGGTTGGTCAGCACCATGCTCAGAAGGGTGGGCCTTAGCATACTCAGCCAACAGCTCCTGGAGCCTTTGTTTGGTTAGATGCTGGCCCATGGCTATGTTTTCAATTTTACATAAGGACCTTAAGTCCTGAAAAGACAGGTGATGGTAAGGGGTGAGGTCGAGCTCTACAACCCTGTCCTGTATGTTATCATGGTTATCTTCACTAATAGCTGGGTTCTTTTGAGACATTCTAACAAAAAGCTCTAACCCATCTACCCTTGACTATAGTGACTTTTATTTTTCTAAAACTCTAAAGGGACTTAAGCAAGGCCCTCACACGACTTTTAATTGTTTGGAGAAAAAAATATGCCAATTTAAAAAATCTGAATTCAAAAGGCAATTTAAGAGTTCTGTTGTGTGATCAGAGGGTAACCAAGTATTCCAACAAATGCAAGTTTGTATCCCACCGCTGATCCACCATTGTAAGAAACTGGCTCTATATACTGCACCAAGGTGAGTTACAGTGTGTATAGAGTCCAAGGGTCTTCAGAGGTTTGGCAGAGGCTAAAGTTAGATAGAACCTTAGTCTCTAAAGTGGTAGCTTGGTCGAGCAGTAAGGCAGTATCAGAGGACAGTGTTAAGCATTTGATGTACACACTCAGTCAGCAAATGAATTCACACACTCAAGAACTGAACTCTAGGCCAATTGTTTTGTATAAAAAATATGCTGTTGTTTTATTTCTAGAACCAAGCAAGCCTGGTACAGGTAAGCCTTAAAGTACTTTTCAATAGTAAATTACTTGTATGAACACAGTTCAAAATTGCAGTGTAACTTGTACTGGTTTTCGTTACAGTTTTAATTAAGCAGCTTGTAACACATTGCAGGTATAGTACATTCAATTGAATGGGCTTTTTAAATACCATGCAATTAATTACTTTTCAGATTACTTTTGCTAACACAGGACTGGATTCTAGATTCAGCCCTGGGACATTTCCTGAAAAGAGGTGAGTAAATGCGTTTTGGTTAAAGGTACGATTTTTAAAGAATATTATTGCATTTCAAAAGTTTACACTTAGAAACTTTTTCACATAGAATCACCAATGTTATCCTATGGGAGGAAATTCACTTAGCAGGTAAGTTAGGTTATCAATACTTTTTCTTACTCAGTGCTGGATCCTGGATTCAGCACTGGTAAATTTCCTGAAAACAGTTGAGAAAATGCGTTTTGGTTATTCGGCTGATTTTTAATGAATATTTGTAGTTTTCAAAAGTCGACACAGACTCTTTTTGGGAGAAAAAGTGTCAATGTTATCCTACGAAGAAAAATGAGTTATTGGTTTCAAGGTAAGTAATTGGTCTTTTGAGTTAGGGTTCTGGGGTTAGACTCAGGGGTCTCCCAGGGTCAGTGATGCACTGTTGTTGCACCCTCAGCGGCACTCGGGCAGCCGAGTGCAGAGTGTTGAAACCCAATGTTATCCTACAGAGGATAGGGGGCTCCGGTTGATGGCGGCTGGCAAGCAGGCCACAGGGTTGTGGGAGCAAAGCTCCTAGGGTTAAGCTCAGGGCAAGTTGGGGACCAAGATAGCACAAAAGGGGCACCCTCAGCGGCGCTAGGGCAGCCGGGTGCAGGGTGCTGTTTTGAGGTCTTGGTGCCCTGTTGATATCAATGGAGATTCTCCCGGACAAAGAAACACAGTAGGTTCGGGGACGAGGATCTTTCAGGAATGACCACCACTTTGAAGGGTAAGTTGGGATGTAAAGGGATGGTTAGGCACTGCTGGGTTGGGCACACAAGGCCGTGGCGCGTCGGGGCAGGGGTGCCTTTGGACATCAGATTTTCTTATCCGCTCTGGTCGCGGTAGGGGGGTCCTCTGGATTGAGGCTGCAGGCGTCGTCTGGAGGCTTGGGTCAGGATCACCGGGGGGGCCTTCTCGTGGTGGTTGCTCACTCAAACACGGGCCGGGCTCGGTGGGTGCAGAGTGTGCTGGATTCGCGGTTTCTGGCTGGCACCAGAAGCTGCAGTTTAAACACGTCCGGTGTTCATGGGAGAAACAGCTTGGAATGTGAATGCAGGCAGGTCCTCCGGGGTTTTTGAGGTTGCTGGCAGGTTCTTGGGGAGACAGGCCTGTAGGGCTGGGGCCAAGTCAGTGGGCGTCGTCCTCTTGTTAGTTCTGCACGGCTTCTCGTCCTTCTTCTTTTCTTGTTGTTGCTGGATCTAAGGAAGGAAGGTTCAGGGTGCCCCTAAATACTAAATTTAGGGGTGTTACAGGTAGGTAATGGGCAGGGACCAATGGGTCCCTTCCCCTATTCTGCCACTCTCCAGAGGGAGAGGGGCAGGAGCCTGTAACTGGTTGGCTGGGTCCCCCCATCCTCAAGATGGCGGGGACTAGATGTTGTGCTTCACCTAGTCTCCCCCACCTTATGTCTGGAGTTGGCAGAGGTGGACACACCTCTCTTCCTCACTTGTTTTGCCCGCTGGTTCTCCCACCCAAAGTGGAGGGTAGAACCAGTGGGGACTAGTTGCTGAGTACAGCAAGTGGTCTGGAGAGGCTCACAAAGGCGTTATGCCTTTGAAGCGTCTCCTTTGTGAACCCTGCCCATCCTGGGGAGGAGACTTGGCACCTCGTCCTAGTATGTGCATTGTTTCAGGCCCCCCAGAGTGGCAAGCTCTCGACCCAGGGGTCCAGAAACATGTCTGTTGGTGGCAGCCACTCGGTCAGGTCACTGAGAGTTGGTCGAGTTTCAGGGGACATCTCTATGATGCCCTCTGTGGTGCATTTTACATTAAATCCCACACTGGCATCAGTGGGGGCTTAATGTGCTGAGAAGTTTGATACAAAACTTCTCAGTCTTCAGTGTAGCCATTATGGTGCTGTGAACTTTGTGATGACAAACTCCCGGCACCATATTCTCTTAAATGGCAGCACTGCACTTACAGTGCTCAGGAATGGACCTGGGAACTGTAGGGGTACAGGGCTCCTGCACCTGTACCCTCACCACTGGCATGGGGTACCCAGCTAGATTGGTGACTGGTGGATGCCAGGGCAATGGTTTGTGGGCATGGCAGGGATGTGTGCCATGTCGACTCTTCACTTTGTTCTGCACCAAGACATGCAGCCTGCAAAGGCAGTTTGTGTGTGTGTCAGGGTACAGGGCCTCTAAGGGTGGCACAATAAGTGCTGCAGCCCTTATGAGCCTTCTCTGGTCACCGGGCCCATGGTACCTGTGGTACCATTTACCAGGGGTTTACCTGTGACCAGAGATGCCATCTGGGTTTAGGCTTCAATGCAGTTTTAGGAAGGGCTTTAAGTGAGGGGGGTCTGTGGGGCTCTAAGCACCACCTGGTTTTTTGGGGGCCTCGAAACGGATCTCTAGGTGGCTCTATTTTCGGGCCTCAAAGGTAGGGTGACCAGATGTCCCGGTTTTTGTTGGTGTTTCAGGTGAGCGTGTGCACAAACTGTGCAGAGGTCTTCAAACTGTGGGGTGCACCCCCCAGAGGGGCATGGAAACATTTCAGGGGGGCCGAGTTTCACAGAAAGATTTACCCTTCACATCATTCATTATGACGTGTGAAGCACGTTTACTCCCGTTTATTCTCGAGAGTCATGGCCATCGCAAACAGGAATCTGTGATTGGAGGCAGCAGTCAGAGCAAATAATAAATATGTGGAGGCTTCAACTTTGTCATTCATTTAATCCGAGACACAGCAGCATAAAGGCAGGAAATGGCAGCAAATTTCACTTTCACTCAAAATGAAACTTAAAAACATATGCTGCTTTGCAGGCAGAGTGGTGCATCTTCCCTGGCCTTAGCTTTTCTTTCTGGTGCCTTTTGTTGTCCTTGCTGCTGCCTTTTACATCGGTTCATTGCACAGCTGTCTAGACATTTGAAGCGAGACGCGTAGGTCAAGTTTAAACATATTCCTTCAGTATAATTCCCCTATTCCCCCATCTTCTGTCTACTTCTGTTTTTTTACCACTGCCAAACATAACTTCAGTTTTGCCTCACAGCACTTGTACAAACATGATCACTCAACAGGTGTTCACACTATTAGACAAGCTGATATTATTTCACACATAAATACACACACACGTAGGGCATGCAACAGTTCCATGGACTGTACACGTACTTAAAACAGGGAAAGGTTCACGAAACTTGGGTGGGTTTAAACACCACCAGAAGGGAAAGGAATATTAGTGACTCAGAATGTAATAGCCAGAAACTTTACCACGCGCTGGCTTTCAGATTGCAGCCTCCGAGTCACTCCAATTCTACAAATTATTGGTCACACCAAAAGGTACAAATCTGGAGTCACTTCTGTTGACCTTCTCAAGGTCCGGGTGATGCTTTCTTTGCTGAGAATCTTTCTAAAAGTCAGAGGAACACCCTGATAGCCAGACAAAAAGGAACCATTAAATAAAAACAAACTGAAAAAATAAATAGAGCACTTTGAGGTTTTACACAGGGCATAACTGCGCTGTGCAAATGCTGATGACCTAGCGGCCTTGCACTTTGTTGTCCAGTGGTCTCAGTTGAGAGTCTTATCTCTGTGAGTCCTGGCATTTTAGCTAACAGCAGTTTGGCTTCTGAAAATCTTCTGTGATGCAGGCATTTTCAGATCTTGAGGTAAAATTACATTTGACCATTTGCCATAGTATTTTCCATAATACAGCATTTTCAGGCCATTTATTGCCGTTTTGCACCCATTCCTGTACATTTGTGATAGTGCTGTCAAGAAGTCTCCTGCACAGCCTTAATGTAGAGTCGGCCCATTAAACCCTGATAGTTGCTATGTACTCCTATCCTAGCTCTAGTCAAGGAGGCCATTTTCGTTGCCTGCACCAGAGCCCATGGTTTCTATACTGCTTTTACATGATAATACAAAATAAACATATATGGCAGTTAGAATTTCAATTGATTGAGATGTGTTTTCAGAGCAAAGACCTTGCCCCGAGAATGGTGTGGTTGCCAGGTCTGCCATCATTCTGCTTGTTCGCTAGATCCGGCTGCTTGGTAATATATGTGGTCCTGAAAGGTGGGGGTGCATGCACTGGCCTTGTGGTGGTTTTCCCCAAAGTTTCCCATCAAAGGGTGTTGAATGAGTTCAGTGATTGTGGGCCAGATTTACAACTCACAAATCTTAACTTTACACAACCTTGCTAATGTTGTTTTTCTGTTGTGAAAATTAGTTATCAGCTGACACCTCAGGGATAAACCGGTTGTCAAAGATGCTAAATCTCACCTTCCAGAAATTTTTGTGATGGGGGTCCGGCTCCCAAAAAACATTGCCAGGGTGGGTCTGGGCCTAAAAAAGTTTGAAGACCTCTGGCTTAAGGCGTGATGTAATTGTAGCAGGAAGGAAAATCCTTTGAAGAGAGACACTTTCTCTCAGGATTTCCCTTCTCTTTGAACACACAGCACCACCTACCTCATCGTGCCAGCCATCGGCACAACAACAGCTAGTTAGAACCGGCACGACCCTGCTTTTACGGCCTGCAGCAAGATTTCTCCAGCAACCAGTGTGACCCTGCTCTGCCTCAAAGCAAGCGAGGGACTAGGGTCTACAACAGAATCCAGCAGCAGTGAAAAGGAAACTTACCTTAGTAATGCCTCCCCGACCCTACCAGCAACGTCGGGACCCTGCCTCCGCATCAGAGCTGTCTCAGCCAGGATCCTTCTGAAGCCACACAAGACTTGTCCTCCCAGCCTGCAAGCCAGCAACTTGAACATTGCAATGGTCGTTTTTTTAATCCCCTTCCCCGCAGCTTTCTCATTCCACCGCAAAGCGCCATTCATCTTTTTCAAAACACTCTCACTGCCAATGCTGACTTGTTCTGTTTATTGATTTATATAAGCGGTGGTAAAGCACCCTCATAGAAAGCACTGCGTATGCGTAGAAAAGATTGAACAGCCCTCCGAAGGGAAATCAAGGCAAATATTTAGCGCCACTGGTTCCCCAGAATTCGAAAATACTGTTACAATTGAGAATTTTAGTTTTGCTTGTAGCTGCATTGAAAATGTTCAGGCACAATTCAGAAGTAAGCAGATATCTCAAGTCAATAGTAAAGCCGGCTTGCGTCACGGCAGGTGAGGCTTTTAAAAGAAGGCACTCAAGTTGCTGCCTTTCTTTATCTGCCTTTATTTATTGCGATTGGTTTTGCTTATTAATTTAAGTGAATACGACAGTAGATGGCGCTGTTGCCGCATTCTGTGACCAATTGTGAGTTAAACATCAGCCTAAATTTACTTTGTATGAGAGTTTGGTCTCCCGGAGTTAACAGGCAGGGCTTTTAGTGGGCCAGGTGCTTCAAAGCAGGTGCTGACATGGGTAGCTATCGGGGGCTCCATTTTTGCCTGCTCAGAAAGCCTTTGTCAGTCCAAATAGTCATTCTTTCAGTCTCATCATTTCAGACCTGAAGCATTTTCAATATATCATATACAACAAAGCCATAGTTCTTGCTTACTTATCTGATGCAACTAACAACCACTTGGGTCTCCATTTTCGCCCTTATATCAATCTCAACTCAACAGCAGCACAAAGCCTTTGATGTAATTCCAAATAGGCTTGTTTAAGTTCTTTCACAGTTTCATCATTTCAGAACTGAAGCATTTTCAATTTAATATATTATATACAACAAAGCCATAGTTGTTGCTTATTTATCTTATGCAACTAACTATTGAGGTCTCCATTTTCGCCCTCAGGGTGAACAAAAAAAATCTAAACCCAGTAGCTGCATCATTGCTCAAAGATTTTGATGTATTTTCAAATTAGACTGGTTTTAGTTCTTTCACAGTCTCATCTTTTCCGAACTGAAGCATTTTCAATATTATAATTTATATACAACAAAGCCATAGTTGTTGCTTATTTATCCTATGCAACTAACAACTTCTGGCAAAGCCAATAGTCCTGACTTGTTGCAGGTATAATGTTACTGGTTGTATCTGATATATCTGGATCCAATGACAAACAGCAACATACCAGTAGGTTGGCACACTATGCTAAGCACAGATTTTTCTTTTGGCACACAAGGCCGTGGGGCGTCGGGGCAGGGGTGCCTTTGGACATCAGATTTTCTTATCCGCTCTAGTCGCGGTAGGGGGGGTCCTCTGGATAGAGGCTGCAGGCGTCGTCTGGAGGCTTGAGGCAGGTCAGGGGTCACCGGATCTCGGGTCAGGATCACCGGGGGGGCCATCTCGTGGTGGTTGCTCACTCAAACATGGGCCGGGCTCGGCGGGTGCAGAGTGTGCTGAATTCGCGGTTTCTGGCTGGCACCAGAAGCTGCAGTTTAAACACGTCCGGTGTTCATGGGACAAACAGCTTGGAAAGTGAATGCAGGCAGGTCCTCCGGGGTTTTTGAGGTTGCTGGCAGGTTCTTGGGGAGACAGGCCTGTAGGTCTGGGGCCAAGTCAGTGGGCGTCGTCCTCTTGTTAGTTCTGCACGGCATCTCGTCCTTCTTCTTTTCTTGTTGTTGCTGGATCTAAGGAAGGAAGGTTCAGGGTGCCCCTAAATACTAAATTTAGGGGCGTTACAGGTAGGTAATGGGCAGGGACCAATGGGTCCCTTCCCTGGGGTGGGTACACCCCCTATTCTGCCACTCTCTAGAGGGAGGGGGGCAGGAGCCTGTCCCTGGTTGCCTTGGTCCCCACATCCTCAAGATGGCGGGGACTCGATGTTGTGCTTCACCTAGCCTCCCCCACCTTATGTCTGGAGTTGGCAGAGGTGGACACACCTCTCTTCCTCACTTGTTTTGCCCGCTGGTTCTCCCACCCAAAGTGGAGGGTAGAACCAGTGGGGACTAGTTGCTGAGTACAGCAAGTGGTCTGGAGAGGCTCACAAAGGCGGTATGCCTTTGAAGCATCTCCTTCGTGAACCCTGCCCTTCCTGGGGAGGAGACTTGGCACCTCGTCCTAGTATGTGCATTGTTTCAGGCCCCCCAGAGTGACAAGCTCTTGACCCAGGGGTCCAGAAACATGTCTGTTGGTGGCAGCCTCGGCAGCCACTCGGTCAGGTCACTGAGAGTTGGTCGAGTTTCAGGGGACATCTCTATGATGCCCTCTGTGGTGCATTTTACATTAAATCCCACACTGGCATCAGTGGGGGTTTAATGTGCTGAGAAGTTTGATACAAAACTTCTCAGTCTTCAGTGCAGCCATTATGGTGCTGTGGACTTTGTGATGACAAACTCCCAGCACCATATTCTCTTAAATGGTAGCACTGCACTTACAGTGCTCAGGAATGGACCTGGGAACTGTAGGGGTACAGGGCTCCTGCACCTGTACCCTCACGACTGGCATGGGGTACCCAGCTAGAGTGGTGACTGGTGGATGCCAGGGCAGTGGTTTGTGGGCATGGCACACAGGGATGTGTGCCATGTCGACTCTTCACTTTGTTCTGCACCAAGACATGCAGCCTGCAAAGGCAGTTTGTGTGTGTGTCAGGGTACAGGGCCTCTAATGGTGGCACAATAAGTGCTGCAGCCCTTATGAGCCTTCCCTGGTCACCGGACCCTGGGTACCTGTGGTACCACTTACCAGGGGCTTACCTGTGACCAGAGATGCCAATTGGGTTTAGGCTTCAATGCAGTCTTAGGTAGGGCTTTAAGTGAGGGGGGGGTCTGTGAGGCTCTTAGCACCCCCAGTTTTTTGGGGGCCTCGAAACGGGTCTCTAGTTGGCTCTATTTTCGGGCCTCAAAGGTAGGGTAACCAGACGTCCCGGTTTTTGTTGGTGTTTCAGGTGAGCGTGCGCACGAACTGCTTAAGGCAGCGGTCTTCAAACTGTGGGGTGCATCCCCCAGGTGGGCATGGAAACATTTAAGGGGGGCGCGAGATTCACAGAAAGATTTACCCTTCACATCATTCATTATGGCGTGTGAAGCACGTTAACTCCCGTTTATTCTAGAGAGTCATGGCCATCGCAAACAGGAATCTGTGATTGGAGGCAGCAGTCAGAGCAAATAATAAATATGTGGAGGCTTCAACTTTGTCATTCATTTAATCCGAGACACAGCAGCATAAAGGCAGGAAATGGCAGCAAATTTCACTTTCACTCAAAATGAAACTTAAAAACATATGCTGCTTTGCAGGCAGAGTGGTGCATCTTCCCTGGCCTTAGCTTTTCTTTCTGGTGCCTTTTGTTGTCCTTGCTGCTGCCTTTTACATCGGTTCATTGCACAGCTGTCTAGACATTTGAAGCGAGACTCGTAGGTCAAGTTTAAACATATTCCTTCAGTATAATTCCCCTATTCCCCCATCTTCTGTCTACTTCTGTTTTTTTACCACTGCCAAATATAACTTCAGTTTTGCCTCACAGCACTTGTACAAACATGATCACTCAACAGGTGTTCACACTATTAGACAAGCTGATATTATTTCACACATAAATACACACACACGTAGGGCATGCAACAGTTCCATGGACTGTACACGTACTTAAAACAGGGAAAGGTTCACGAAACTTGGGTGGGTTTAAACACCACCAGAAGGGAAAGGAATATTAGTGACTCAGAATGTAATAGCCAGAAACTTTACCACGCGCTGGCTTTCAGATGCAAAAAACAACAAGTGATGGACTGAATGTGGATCAATGTCACACACTCCCCCAGTCAAAAGATCTGGGCCCAAATCCATCGTTTTTTTGCACTCCACACCACCCTGGGTCAGATAATGGCTTTATGCAAATCAGCTCTGACCCTGTTGCCCCATGGGAACAGTCCAGTCCGAACTACAACAGCCATATCTTTCCCAGACCGGAATCAAGCATCCGAGGACCGGACCGGTTTCGAGGTAACACCTCTCTTCAGCCCGGCTAGCTTGACTCCAAGTGGTGTGGAGTGCCTGGGACCCACGTCTGGGCATCCCCAGCGCACTTAGGGCGGCAATTGCAAAAAACAACAAGTGATGGACTGAATGTGGATCAATGTCACACACTCCCCCAGTCAAAAGATCTGGGCCCAAATCCATCGTTTTTTTGCACTCCACACCACCCTGGGTCAGATAATGGCTTTATGCAAATCAGCTCTGACCCTGTTGCCCCATGGGAACAGTCCAGTCCGAACTACAACAGCCATATCTTTCCCAGACCGGAATCAAGCATCCGAGGACCGGACCGGTTTCGAGGTAACACCTCTCTTCAGCCCGGCTAGCTTGACTCCAAGTGGTGTGGAGTGCCTGGGACCCACGTCTGGGCATCCCCAGCGCACTTAGGGCGGCAATTGCAAAAAACAACAAGTGATGGACTGAATGTGGATCAATGTCACACACTCCCCCAGTCAAAAGATATGGGCCCAAATCCATCGTTTTTTTGCACTCCACACCACCCTGGGTCAGATAATGGCTTTATGCAAATCAGCTCTGACCCTGTTGCCCCATGGGAACAGTCCAGTCCGAACTACAACAGCCATATCTTTCCCAGACCGGAATCAAGCATCCGAGGACCGGACCGGTTTCGAGGTAACACCTCTCTTCAGCCCGGCTAGCTTGACTCCAAGTGGTGTGGAGTGCCTGGGACCCACGTCTGGGCATCCCCAGCGCACTTAGGGCGGCAATTGCAAAAAACAACAAGTGATGGACTGAATGTGGATCAATGTCACACACTCCCCCAGTCAAAAGATCTGGGCCCAAATCCATCGTTTTTTTGCACTCCACACCACCCTGGGTCAGATAATGGCTTTATGCAAATCAGCTCTGACCCTGTTGCCCCATGGGAACAGTCCAGTCCGAACTACAACAGCCATATCTTTCCCAGACCGGAATCAAGCATCCGAGGACCGGACCGGTTTCGAGGTAACACCTCTCTTCAGCCCGGCTAGCTTGACTCCAAGTGGTGTGGAGTGCCTGGGACCCACGTCTGGGCATCCCCAGCGCACTTAGGGCGGCAATTGCAAAAAACAACAAGTGATGGACTGAATGTGGATCAATGTCACACACTCCCCCAGTCAAAAGATCTGGGCCCAAATCCATCGTTTTTTTGCACTCCACACCACCCTGGGTCAGATAATGGCTTTATGCAAATCAGCTCTGACCCTGTTGCCCCATGGGAACAGTCCAGTCCGAACTACAACAGCCATATCTTTCCCAGACCGGAATCAAGCATCCGAGGACCGGACCGGTTTCGAGGTAACACCTCTCTTCAGCCCGGCTAGCTTGACTCCAAGTGGTGTGGAGTGCCTGGGACCCACGTCTGGGCATCCCCAGCGCACTTAGGGCGGCAATTGCAAAAAACAACAAGTGATGGACTGAATGTGGATCAATGTCACACACTCCCCCAGTCAAAAGATCTGGGCCCAAATCCATCGTTTTTTTGCACTCCACACCACCCTGGGTCAGATAATGGCTTTATGCAAATCAGCTCTGACCCTGTTGCCCCATGGGAACAGTCCAGTCCGAACTACAACAGCCATATCTTTCCCAGACCGGAATCAAGCATCCGAGGACCGGACCGGTTTCGAGGTAACACCTCTCTTCAGCCCGGCTAGCTTGACTCCAAGTGGTGTGGAGTGCCTGGGACCCACGTCTGGGCATCCCCAGCGCACTTAGGGCGGCAATTGCAAAAAACAACAAGTGATGGACTGAATGTGGATCAATGTCACACACTCCCCCAGTCAAAAGATCTGGGCCCAAATCCATCGTTTTTTTGCACTCCACACCACCCTGGGTCAGATAATGGCTTTATGCAAATCAGCTCTGACCCTGTTGCCCCATGGGAACAGTCCAGTCCGAACTACAACAGCCATATCTTTCCCAGACCGGAATCAAGCATCCGAGGACCGGACCGGTTTCGAGGTAACACCTCTCTTCAGCCCGGCTAGCTTGACTCCAAGTGGTGTGGAGTGCCTGGGACCCACGTCTGGGCATCCCCAGCGCACTTAGGGCGGCAATTGCAAAAAACAACAAGTGATGGACTGAATGTGGATCAATGTCACACACTCCCCCAGTCAAAAGATCTGGGCCCAAATCCATCGTTTTTTTGCACTCCACACCACCCTGGGTCAGATAATGGCTTTATGCAAATCAGCTCTGACCCTGTTGCCCCATGGGAACAGTCCAGTCCGAACTACAACAGCCATATCTTTCCCAGACCGGAATCAAGCATCCGAGGACCGGACCGGTTTCGAGGTAACACCTCTCTTCAGCCCGGCTAGCTTGACTCCAAGTGGTGTGGAGTGCCTGGGACCCACGTCTGGGCATCCCCAGCGCACTTAGGGCGGCAATTGCAAAAAACAACAAGTGATGGACTGAATGTGGATCAATGTCACACACTCCCCCAGTCAAAAGATCTGGGCCCAAATCCATCGTTTTTTTGCACTCCACACCACCCTGGGTCAGATAATGGCTTTATGCAAATCAGCTCTGACCCTGTTGCCTCATGGGAACAGTCCAGTCCGAACTACAACAGCCATATCTTTCCCAGACCGGAATCAAGCATCCGAGGACCGGACCGGTTTCGAGGTAACACCTCTCTTCAGCCCGGCTAGCTTGACTCCAAGTGGTGAGAAGTGCCTGGGACCCACGTCTGGGCATCCCCAGCGCACTTAGGGCGGCAATTGCAAAAAACAACAAGTGATGGACTGAATGTGGATCAATGTCACACACTCCCCCAGTCAAAAGATCTGGGCCCAAATCCATCGTTTTTTTGCACTCCACACCACCCTGGGTCAGATAATGGCTTTATGCAAATCAGCTCTGACCCTGTTGCCCCATGGGAACAGTCCAGTCCGAACTACAACAGCCATATCTTTCCCAGACCGGAATCAAGCATCCGAGGACCGGACCGGTTTCGAGGTAACACCTCTCTTCAGCCCGGCTAGCTTGACTCCAAGTGGTGTGGAGTGCCTGGGACCCACGTCTGGGCATCCCCAGCGCACTTAGGGCGGCAATTGCAAAAAACAACAAGTGATGGACTGAATGTGGATCAATGTCACACACTCCCCCAGTCAAAAGATCTGGGCCCAAATCCATCGTTTTTTTGCACTCCACACCACCCTGGGTCAGATAATGGCTTTATGCAAATCAGCTCTGACCCTTTTTCCCCCATGGGAACAGTCCAGTCCGAACTACAACAGCCATATCTTTCCCAGACCGGAATCAAGCATCCGAGGACCGGACCGGTTTCGAGGTAACACCTCTCTTCAGCCCGGCTAGCTTGACTCCAAGTGGTGTGGAGTGCCTGGGACCCACGTCTGGGCATCCCCAGCGCACTTAGGGCGGCAATTGCAAAAAACAACAAGTGATGGACTGAATGTGGATCAATGTCACACACTCCCCCAGTCAAAAGATCTGGGCCCAAATCCATAGTTTTTTTGCACTCCACACCACCCTGGGTCAGATAATGGCTTTATGCAAATCAGCTCTGACCCTGTTGCCCCATGGGAACAGTCCAGTCCGAACTACAACAGCCATATCTTTCCCAGACCGGAATCAAGCATCCGAGGACCGGACCGGTTTCGAGGTAACACCTCTCTTCAGCCCGGCTAGCTTGACTCCAAGTGGTGTGGAGTGCCTGGGACCCACGTCTGGGCATCCCCAGCGCACTTAGGGCGGCAATTGCAAAAAACAACAAGTGATGGACTGAATGTGGATCAATGTCACACACTCCCCCAGTCAAAAGATCTGGGCCCAAATCCATCGTTTTTTTGCACTCCACACCACCCTGGGTCAGATAATGGCTTTATGCAAATCAGCTCTGACCCTGTTGCCCCATGGGAACAGTCCAGTCCGAACTACAACAGCCATATCTTTCCCAGACCGGAATCAAGCATCCGAGGACCGGACCGGTTTCGAGGTAACACCTCTCTTCAGCCCGGCTAGCTTGACTCCAAGTGGTGTGGAGTGCCTGGGACCCACGTCTGGGCATCCCCAGCGCACTTAGGGCGGCAATTGCAAAAAACAACAAGTGATGGACTGAATGTGGATCAATGTCACACACTCCCCCAGTCAAAAGATCTGGGCCCAAATCCATCGTTTTTTTGCACTCCACACCACCCTGGGTCAGATAATGGCTTTATGCAAATCAGCTCTGACCCTGTTGCCCCATGGGAACAGTCCAGTCCGAACTACAACAGCCATATCTTTCCCAGACCGGAATCAAGCATCCGAGGACCGGACCGGTTTCGAGGTAACACCTCTCTTCAGCCCGGCTAGCTTGACTCCAAGTGGTGTGGAGTGCCTGGGACCCACGTCTGGGCATCCCCAGCGCACTTAGGGCGGCAATTGCAAAAAACAACAAGTGATGGACTGAATGTGGATCAATGTCACACACTCCCCCAGTCAAAAGATCTGGGCCCAAATCCATAGTTTTTTTGCACTCCACACCACCCTGGGTCAGATAATGGCTTTATGCAAATCAGCTCTGACCCTGTTGCCCCATGGGAACAGTCCAGTCCGAACTACAACAGCCATATCTTTCCCAGACCGGAATCAAGCATCCGAGGACCGGACCGGTTTCGAGGTAACACCTCTCTTCAGCCCGGCTAGCTTGACTCCAAGTGGTGTGGAGTGCCTGGGACCCACGTCTGGGCATCCCCAGCGCACTTAGGGCGGCAATTGCAAAAAACAACAAGTGATGGACTGAATGTGGATCAATGTCACACACTCCCCCAGTCAAAAGATCTGGGCCCAAATCCATCGTTTTTTTGCACTCCACACCACCCTGGGTCAGATAATGGCTTTATGCAAATCAGCTCTGACCCTGTTGCCCCATGGGAACAGTCCAGTCCGAACTACAACAGCCATATCTTTCCCAGACCGGAATCAAGCATCCGAGGACCGGACCGGTTTCGAGGTAACACCTCTCTTCAGCCCGGCTAGCTTGACTCCAAGTGGTGTGGAGTGCCTGGGACCCACGTCTGGGCATCCCCAGCGCACTTAGGGCGGCAATTGCAAAAAACAACAAGTGATGGACTGAATGTGGATCAATGTCACACACTCCCCCAGTCAAAAGATCTGGGCCCAAATCCATCGTTTTTTTGCACTCCACACCACCCTGGGTCAGATAATGGCTTTATGCAAATCAGCTCTGACCCTGTTGCCCCATGGGAACAGTCCAGTCCGAACTACAACAGCCATATCTTTCCCAGACCGGAATCAAGCATCCGAGGACCGGACCGGTTTCGAGGTAACACCTCTCTTCAGCCCGGCTAGCTTGACTCCAAGTGGTGTGGAGTGCCTGGGACCCACGTCTGGGCATCCCCAGCGCACTTAGGGCGGCAATTGCAAAAAACAACAAGTGATGGACTGAATGTGGATCAATGTCACACACTCCCCCAGTCAAAAGATCTGGGCCCAAATCCATAGTTTTTTTGCACTCCACACCACCCTGGGTCAGATAATGGCTTTATGCAAATCAGCTCTGACCCTGTTGCCCCATGGGAACAGTCCAGTCCGAACTACAACAGCCATATCTTTCCCAGACCGGAATCAAGCATCCGAGGACCGGACCGGTTTCGAGGTAACACCTCTCTTCAGCCCGGCTAGCTTGACTCCAAGTGGTGTGGAGTGCCTGGGACCCACGTCTGGGCATCCCCAGCGCACTTAGGGCGGCAATTGCAAAAAACAACAAGTGATGGACTGAATGTGGATCAATGTCACACACTCCCCCAGTCAAAAGATCTGGGCCCAAATCCATCGTTTTTTTGCACTCCACACCACCCTGGGTCAGATAATGGCTTTATGCAAATCAGCTCTGACCCTGTTGCCCCATGGGAACAGTCCAGTCCGAACTACAACAGCCATATCTTTCCCAGACCGGAATCAAGCATCCGAGGACCGGACCGGTTTCGAGGTAACACCTCTCTTCAGCCCGGCTAGCTTGACTCCAAGTGGTGTGGAGTGCCTGGGACCCACGTCTGGGCATCCCCAGCGCACTTAGGGCGGCAATTGCAAAAAACAACAAGTGATGGACTGAATGTGGATCAATGTCACACACTCCCCCAGTCAAAAGATCTGGGCCCAAATCCATCGTTTTTTTGCACTCCACACCACCCTGGGTCAGATAATGGCTTTATGCAAATCAGCTCTGACCCTGTTGCCCCATGGGAACAGTCCAGTCCGAACTACAACAGCCATATCTTTCCCAGACCGGAATCAAGCATCCGAGGACCGGACCGGTTTCGAGGTAACACCTCTCTTCAGCCCGGCTAGCTTGACTCCAAGTGGTGTGGAGTGCCTGGGACCCACGTCTGGGCATCCCCAGCGCACTTAGGGCGGCAATTGCAAAAAACAACAAGTGATGGACTGAATGTGGATCAATGTCACACACTCCCCCAGTCAAAAGATCTGGGCCCAAATCCATCGTTTTTTTGCACTCCACACCACCCTGGGTCAGATAATGGCTTTATGCAAATCAGCTCTGACCCTGTTGCCCCATGGGAACAGTCCAGTCCGAACTACAACAGCCATATCTTTCCCAGACCGGAATCAAGCATCCGAGGACCGGACCGGTTTCGAGGTAACACCTCTCTTCAGCCCGGCTAGCTTGACTCCAAGTGGTGTGGAGTGCCTGGGACCCACGTCTGGGCATCCCCAGCGCACTTAGGGCGGCAATTGCAAAAAACAACAAGTGATGGACTGAATGTGGATCAATGTCACACACTCCCCCAGTCAAAAGATCTGGGCCCAAATCCATTGTTTTTTTGCACTCCACACCACCCTGGGTCAGATAATGGCTTTATGCAAATCAGCTCTGACCCTGTTGCCCCATGGGAACAGTCCAGTCCGAACTACAACAGCCATATCTTTCCCAGACCGGAATCAAGCATCCGAGGACCGGACCGGTTTCGAGGTAACACCTCTCTTCAGCCCGGCTAGCTTGACTCCAAGTGGTGTGGAGTGCCTGGGACCCACGTCTGGGCATCCCCAGCGCACTTAGGGCGGCAATTGCAAAAAACAACAAGTGATGGACTGAATGTGGATCAATGTCACACACTCCCCCAGTCAAAAGATCTGGGCCCAAATCCATCGTTTTTTTGCACTCCACACCACCCTGGGTCAGATAATGGCTTTATGCAAATCAGCTCTGACCCTGTTGCCCCATGGGAACAGTCCAGTCCGAACTACAACAGCCATATCTTTCCCAGACCGGAATCAAGCATCCGAGGACCGGACCGGTTTCGAGGTAACACCTCTCTTCAGCCCGGCTAGCTTGACTCCAAGTGGTGTGGAGTGCCTGGGACCCACGTCTGGGCATCCCCAGCGCACTTAGGGCGGCAATTGCAAAAAACAACAAGTGATGGACTGAATGTGGATCAATGTCACACACTCCCCCAGTCAAAAGATCTGGGCCCAAATCCATCGTTTTTTTGCACTCCACACCACCCTGGGTCAGATAATGGCTTTATGCAAATCAGCTCTGACCCTGTTGCCCCATGGGAACAGTCCAGTCCGAACTACAACAGCCATATCTTTCCCAGACCGGAATCAAGCATCCGAGGACCGGACCGGTTTCGAGGTAACACCTCTCTTCAGCCCGGCTAGCTTGACTCCAAGTGGTGTGGAGTGCCTGGGACCCACGTCTGGGCATCCCCAGCGCACTTAGGGCGGCAATTGCAAAAAACAACAAGTGATGGACTGAATGTGGATCAATGTCACACACTCCCCCAGTCAAAAGATCTGGGCCCAAATCCATCGTTTTTTTGCACTCCACACCACCCTGGGTCAGATAATGGCTTTATGCAAATCAGCTCTGACCCTGTTGCCCCATGGGAACAGTCCAGTCCGAACTACAACAGCCATATCTTTCCCAGACCGGAATCAAGCATCCGAGGACCGGACCGGTTTCGAGGTAACACCTCTCTTCAGCCCGGCTAGCTTGACTCCAAGTGGTGTGGAGTGCCTGGGACCCACGTCTGGGCATCCCCAGCGCACTTAGGGCGGCAATTGCAAAAAACAACAAGTGATGGACTGAATGTGGATCAATGTCACACACTCCCCCAGTCAAAAGATCTGGGCCCAAATCCATCGTTTTTTTGCACTCCACACCACCCTGGGTCAGATAATGGCTTTATGCAAATCAGCTCTGACCCTGTTGCCCCATGGGAACAGTCCAGTCCGAACTACAACAGCCATATCTTTCCCAGACCGGAATCAAGCATCCGAGGACCGGACCGGTTTCGAGGTAACACCTCTCTTCAGCCCGGCTAGCTTGACTCCAAGTGGTGTGGAGTGCCTGGGACCCACGTCTGGGCATCCCCAGCGCACTTAGGGCGGCATTGCAAAAAACAACAAGTGATGGACTGAATGTGGATCAATGTCACACACTCCCCCAGTCAAAAGATCTGGGCCCAAATCCATCGTTTTTTTGCACTCCACACCACCCTGGGTCAGATAATGGCTTTATGCAAATCAGCTCTGACCCTGTTGCCCCATGGGAACAGTCCAGTCCGAACTACAACAGTCATATCTTTCCCAGACCGGAATCAAGCATCCGAGGACCGGACCGGTTTCGAGGTAACACCTCTCTTCAGCCCGGCTAGCTTGACTCCAAGTGGTGTGGAGTGCCTGGGACCCACGTCTGGGCATCCCCAGCGCACTTAGGGCGGCATTGCAAAAAACAACAAGTGATGGACTGAATGTGGATCAATGTCACACACTCCCCCAGTCAAAAGATCTGGGCCCAAATCCATCGTTTTTTTGCACTCCACACCACCCTGGGTCAGATAATGGCTTTATGCAAATCAGCTCTGACCCTGTTGCCCCATGGGAACAGTCCAGTCCGAACTACAACAGCCATATCTTTCCCAGACCGGAATCAAGCATCCGAGGACCGGACCGGTTTCGAGGTAACACCTCTCTTCAGCCCGGCTAGCTTGACTCCAAGTGGTGTGGAGTGCCTGGGACCCACGTCTGGGCATCCCCAGCGCACTTAGGGCCACACCACTTGGAGTCAAGCTAGCCGGGCTGAAGAGAGGTGTTACCTCGAAACCGGTCCGGTCCTCGGATGCTTGATTCCGTTCTGGGAAGGACATGGCTTTTGTAGTTCGGACTGGACTGTTCCCATGGGGCAACAGGGTCAGAGCTGATTTGCATATCGCCATTGTCTAACCCAGGGTGGTGTGGAGTGCAAAAAAACGATGGATTTGGGCCCAGATCTTTTGACTGGGGGAGTGTGTGACATTGATCCACATTCAGTCCATCACTTGTTGTTTTTGCAATTGCCGCCCTAAGTGCGCTGGGGATGCCCAGACGTGGGTCCCAGGCACTCCACACCACTTGGAGTCAAGCTAGCCGGGCTGAAGAGAGGTGTTACCTCGAAACCGGTCCGGTCCTCGGATGCTTGATTCCGTTCTGGGAAGGACATGGCTTTTGTAGTTCGGACTGGACTGTTCCCATGGGGCAACAGGGTCAGAGCTGATTTGCATATCGCCATTGTCTAACCCAGGGTGGTGTGGAGTGCAAAAAAACGATGGATTTGGGCCCAGATCTTTTGACTGGGGGAGTGTGTGACATTGATCCACATTCAGTCCATCACTTGTTGTTTTTGCAATTGCCGCCCTAAGTGCGCTGGGGATGCCCAGACGTGGGTCCCAGGCACTCCACACCACTTGGAGTCAAGCTAGCCGGGCTGAAGAGAGGTGTTACCTCGAAACCGGTCCGGTCCTCGGATGCTTGATTCCGTTCTGGGAAGGACATGGCTTTTGTAGTTCGGACTGGACTGTTCCCATGGGGCAACAGGGTCAGAGCTGATTTGCATATCGCCATTGTCTAACCCAGGGTGGTGTGGAGTGCAAAAAAACGATGGATTTGGGCCCAGATCTTTTGACTGGGGGAGTGTGTGACATTGATCCACATTCAGTCCATCACTTGTTGTTTTTGCAATTGCCGCCCTAAGTGCGCTGGGGATGCCCAGACGTGGGTCCCAGGCACTCCACACCACTTGGAGTCAAGCTAGCCGGGCTGAAGAGAGGTGTTACCTCGAAACCGGTCCGGTCCTCGGATTCTTGATTCCGTTCTGGGAAGGACATGGCTTTTGTAGTTCGGACTGGACTGTTCCCATGGGGCAACAGGGTCAGAGCTGATTTGCATATTGCCATTGTCTAACCCAGGGTGGTGTGGAGTGCAAAAAAACGATGGATTTGGGCCCAGATCTTTTGACTGGGGGAGTGTGTGACATTGATCCACATTCAGTCCATCACTTGTTGTTTTTGCAATTGCCGCCCTAAGTGCGCTGGGGATGCCCAGACGTGGGTCCCAGGCACTCCACACCACTTGGAGTCAAGCTAGCCGGGCTGATGAGAGGTGTTACCTCGAAACCGGTCCGGTCCTCGGATGCTTGATTCCGTTCTGGGAAGGACATGGCTTTTGTAGTTCGGACTGGACTGTTCCCATGGGGCAACAGGGTCAGAGCTGATTTGCATATCGCCATTGACTAACCCAGGGTGGTGTGGAGTGCAAAAAAACGATGGATTTGGGCCCAGATCTTTTGACTGGGGGAGTGTGTGACATTGATCCACATTCAGTCCATCACTTGTTGTTTTTGCAATTGCCGCCCTAAGTGCGCTGGGGATGCCCAGACGTGGGTCCCAGGCACTCCACACCACTTGGAGTCAAGCTAGCCGGGCTGAAGAGAGGTGTTACCTCGAAACCGGTCCGGTCCTCGGATGCTTGATTCCGTTCTGGGAAGGACATGGCTTTTGTAGTTCGGACTGGACTGTTCCCATGGGGCAACAGGGTCAGAGCTGATTTGCATATCGCCATTGTCTAACCCAGGGTGGTGTGGAGTGCAAAAAAACGATGGATTTGGGCCCAGATCTTTTGACTGGGGGAGTGTGTGACATTGATCCACATTCAGTCCATCACTTGTTGTTTTTGCAATTGCCGCCCTAAGTGCGCTGGGGATGCCCAGACGTGGGTCCCAGGCACTCCACACCACTTGGAGTCAAGCTAGCCGGGCTGAAGAGAGGTGTTACCTCGAAACCGGTCCGGTCCTCGGATGCTTGATTCCGTTCTGGGAAGGACATGGCTTTTGTAGTTCGGACTGGACTGTTCCCATGGGGCAACAGGGTCAGAGCTGATTTGCATATCGCCATTGTCTAACCCAGGGTGGTGTGGAGTGCAAAAAAACGATGGATTTGGGCCCAGATCTTTTGACTGGGGGAGTGTGTGACATTGATCCACATTCAGTCCATCACTTGTTGTTTTTGCAATTGCCGCCCTAAGTGCGCTGGGGATGCCCAGACGTGGGTCCCAGGCACTCCACACCACTTGGAGTCAAGCTAGCCGGGCTGAAGAGAGGTGTTACCTCGAAACCGGTCCGGTCCTCGGATGCTTGATTCCGTTCTGGGAAGGACATGGCTTTTGTAGTTCGGACTGGACTGTTCCCATGGGGCAACAGGGTCAGAGCTGATTTGCATATCGCCATTGTCTAACCCAGGGTGGTGTGGAGTGCAAAAAAACGATGGATTTGGGCCCAGATCTTTTGACTGGGGGAGTGTGTGACATTGATCCACATTCAGTCCATCACTTGTTGTTTTTGCAATTGCCGCCCTAAGTGCGCTGGGGATGCCCAGACGTGGGTCCCAGGCACTCCACACCACTTGGAGTCAAGCTAGCCGGGCTGAAGAGAGGTGTTACCTCGAAACCGGTCCGGTCCTCGGATGCTTGATTCCGTTCTGGGAAGGACATGGCTTTTGTAGTTCGGACTGGACTGTTCCCATGGGGCAACAGGGTCAGAGCTGATTTGCATATCGCCATTGT
The DNA here is from genome assembly GCF_964261635.1 of Lissotriton helveticus. Lineage (NCBI taxonomy): Eukaryota > Metazoa > Chordata > Amphibia > Caudata > Salamandridae > Lissotriton > Lissotriton helveticus. The sequence goes on along the minus strand of NC_136057.1, from coordinate 1,179,250,454 downwards.
CTAACCCAGGGTGGTGTGGAGTGCAAAAAAACGATGGATTTGGGCCCAGATCTTTTGACTGGGGGAGTGTGTGACATTGATCCACATTCAGTCCATCACTTGTTGTTTTTGCAATTGCCGCCCTAAGTGCGCTGGGGATGCCCAGACGTGGGTCCCAGGCACTCCACACCACTTGGAGTCAAGCTAGCCGGGCTGAAGAGAGGTGTTACCTCGAAACCGGTCCGGTCCTCGGATGCTTGATTCCGTTCTGGGAAGGACATGGCTTTTGTAGTTCGGACTGGACTGTTCCCATGGGGCAACAGGGTCAGAGCTGATTTGCATATCGCCATTGTCTAACCCAGGGTGGTGTGGAGTGCAAAAAAACGATGGATTTGGGCCCAGATCTTTTGACTGGGGGAGTGTGTGACATTGATCCACATTCAGTCCATCACTTGTTGTTTTTGCAATTGCCGCCCTAAGTGCGCTGGGGATGCCCAGACGTGGGTCCCAGGCACTCCACACCACTTGGAGTCAAGCTAGCCGGGCTGAAGAGAGGTGTTACCTCGAAACCGGTCCGGTCCTCGGATGCTTGATTCCGTTCTGGGAAGGACATGGCTTTTGTAGTTCGGACTGGACTGTTCCCATGGGGCAACAGGGTCAGAGCTGATTTGCATATCGCCATTGTCTAACCCAGGGTGGTGTGGAGTGCAAAAAAACGATGGATTTGGGCCCAGATCTTTTGACTGGGGGAGTGTGTGACATTGATCCACATTCAGTCCATCACTTGTTGTTTTTGCAATTCCCGCCCTAAGTGCGCTGGGGATGCCCAGACGTGGGTCCCAGGCACTCCACACCACTTGGAGTCAAGCTAGCCGGGCTGAAGAGAGGTGTTACCTCGAAACCGGTCCGGTCCGGTCCTCGGATGCTTGATTCCGTTCTGGGAAGGACATGGCTTTTGTAGTTCGGACTGGACTGTTCCCATGGGGCAACAGGGTCAGAGCTGATTTGCATATCGCCATTGTCTAACCCAGGGTGGTGTGGAGTGCAAAAAAACGATGGATTTGGGCCCAGATCTTTTGACTGGGGGAGTGTGTGACATTGATCCACATTCAGTCCATCACTTGTTGTTTTTGCAATTGCCGCCCTAAGTGCGCTGGGGATGCCCAGACGTGGGTCCCAGGCACTCCACACCACTTGGAGTCAAGCTAGCCGGGCTGAAGAGAGGTGTTACCTCGAAACCGGTCCGGTCCTCGGATGCTTGATTCCGTTCTGGGAAGGACATGGCTTTTGTAGTTCGGACTGGACTGTTCCCATGGGGCAACAGGGTCAGAGCTGATTTGCATATCGCCATTGTCTAACCCAGGGTGGTGTGGAGTGCAAAAAAACGATGGATTTGGGCCCAGATCTTTTGACTGGGGGAGTGTGTGACATTGATCCACATTCAGTCCATCACTTGTTGTTTTTGCAATTGCCGCCCTAAGTGCGCTGGGGATGCCCAGACGTGGGTCCCAGGCACTCCACACCACTTGGAGTCAAGCTAGCCGGGCTGAAGAGAGGTGTTACCTCGAAACCGGTCCGGTCCTCGGATGCTTGATTCCGTTCTGGGAAGGACATGGCTTTTGTAGTTCGGACTGGACTGTTCCCATGGGGCAACAGGGTCAGAGCTGATTTGCATATCGCCATTGTCTAACCCAGGGTGGTGTGGAGTGCAAAAAAACGATGGATTTGGGCCCAGATCTTTTGACTGGGGGAGTGTGTGACATTGATCCACATTCAGTCCATCACTTGTTGTTTTTGCAATTGCCGCCCTAAGTGCGCTGGGGATGCCCAGACGTGGGTCCCAGGCACTCCACACCACTTGGAGTCAAGCTAGCCGGGCTGAAGAGAGGTGTTACCTCGAAACCGGTCCGGTCCTCGGATGCTTGATTCCGTTCTGGGAAGGACATGGCTTTTGTAGTTCGGACTGGACTGTTCCCATGGGGCAACAGGGTCAGAGCTGATTTGCATATCGCCATTGTCTAACCCAGGGTGGTGTGGAGTGCAAAAAAACGATGGATTTGGGCCCAGATCTTTTGACTGGGGGAGTGTGTGACATTGATCCACATTCAGTCCATCACTTGTTGTTTTTGCAAAGGCTTTCAGATTGCAGCCTCCGAGTCACTCCAATTCTACAAATTGTTGGTCACACCAAAAGGTACAAATCTGGAGTCACTTCTGTTGACCTTCTCAAGGTCCGGGTGATGCTTTCTTTGCTGAGAATCTTTCTAAAAGGCAAAGGAACACCCTGATAGCCAGACAAAAAGGAACCATTAAATAAAAATAAACTGAAAAAATAAATAGAGCGCTTTGAGGTTTTACACAGGGCATAACTGCGCTGTGCAAATGCTGATGACCTAGCGGCCTTGCACTTTGTTGTCCAGTGGTCTCAGTTGAGAGTCTTATCTCGGTGAGTCCTGGCATTTTAGCTAACAGCAGTTTGGCTTCTGCAAATCTTCGGTGATGCAGGCATTTTCAGATCTTGAGGCAAAATTACATTTGACCATTTGCCATAGTATTTTCCATAATACAGCATTTTCAGGCCATTTATTGCCGTTTTGCACCCATTTCTGTTCATTTGTGATAGTGCTGTCAAGAAGTCTCCTGCACAGCCTTAATGTAGAGTCGGCCCATTAAACCCTGATAGTTGCTATGTACTCCTATCCTAGCTCTAGTCAAGGAGGCCATTTTCGTTGCCTGCACCAGAGCCCATGGTTTCTATACTGCTTTCACATGATAATACAAAATAAACATATATGGCAGTTAGAATTTCAATTGATTGAGATGTGTTTTCAGAGCAAAGACCTTGCCCCGAGAATGGTGTGGTTGCCAGGTCTGCCATCATTCTGCTTGTTCGCTAGATCCGGCTGCTTGGTAATATATGTGGTCCTGAAAGGTGGGGGTGCATGCACTGGCCTTGTGGTGGTTTTCCCCAAATTTTCCCATCAAAGGGTGTTGAATGAGTTCAGTGATTGTGGGCCAGATTTACAACTCACAAATCTTAACTTTACACAACCTTGCTAATGTTTTTTTCTGTTGTGAAAATTAGTTATCAGCTGACACCTCAGGGATAAATCAGTTGTCAAAGATGCTAAATCCCACCTTCCAGAAATTTTTGTGATGGGGTCCGGCTCCCAAAAAACATTGCCAGGGGGGGTCTGGGACTAAAAAAGTTTGAAGACCTCTGGCTTCAGGCGTGATGTCATTGTAGCAGGAAGGGAAATCCTTTGAAGAGAGACACTTTCTCTCAGGATTTCCCTTCTCTTTGAACACACAGCACCACCTACGTCATCGTGCCAGCCATCGGCACAACAACAGCTAGTTAGAACCGGCACGACCCTGCTTTTACGGCCTGCAGCAAGATTTCTCCAGCAACCAGTGTGACCCTGCTCTGCCTCACAGCAAGCGAGGGACTAGGGTCTACAACAGAATCCAGCAGCAGTGAAAAGGAAACTTACCTTCAAGACGCCTCCCCGACCCTACCAGCACCGTCGGGACCCTGCCTCCGCATCAGAGCTGCCTCAGCCAGGATCCTTCTGAAGCCACACAAGAATTGTCCTCCCAGCCTGCAAGCCAGCAACGTGAACAGTTTAATGGTCGTTTTTTTTAATACCCTTCCCCGCAGCTTTCTCATTCCACCACAAAGCGCCATTCATCTTTTTCAAAACACTCTCACTGCCAATGCTGACTTGTTCTGTTTATTGATTTATATAAGCGGTGGTAAAGCACCCTCATAGAAAGCACTGCGTATGAGTAGAAAAGATTGAACAGCCCTCCGAAGGGAAATCAAGGCAAATATTTAGCGCCACTGGTTCCCCAGAATTCGAAAATACTGTAACTATTGAGAATTTTAATTTTGCTTGTAGCTGCATTGAAAATGTTCAGGCACAATTCAGAAGTAAGTAGATATCTCAAGTCAATAGTAAAGCTTGCTTGCATCACGGCAGGTGAGGCTTTTAAAAGAAGGCACTCAAGTTGCTGCCTTTCTATATCTGCCTTTATTTATTGCGATTGGTTTTGCTTATTAATTTAAGTAAATACGACAGTAGATGGCGCTGTTGCCGCATTCTGTGACCAATTGTGAGTTAAACATCAGCCTAAATTTATTTTGTATGAGAGTTTGGTCTCCCGGAGTTAACAGGCAGGGCTTTTAGTGGGCCAGGTGCTTCAAAGCAGGTGCTGACACGGTAGCTATCGGGGGCTCCATTTTTGCCTGCTCAGAAAGCCTTTGTCAGTCCAAATAGTCATTCTTTCAGTCTCATCATTTCAGACCTGAAGCATTTTCAATATATCATATACAACAAAGCCATAGTTTTTGCTTACTTATCTGATGCAACTAACAACCACTTGGGTCTCAATTTTCGCCCTTATATCAATCTCAACTCAACAGCAGCACAAAGCCTTTGATGTAATTCCAAATAGGCTTGTTTAAGTTCTTTCACAGTTTCATCATTTCAGAACTGAAGCATTTTCAATGTAAAATATTATATACAACAAGGCCATAGTTGTTGCTTATTTATCTTATGCAACTAACTATTGAGGTCTCCATTTTCGCCCTCAGGGTGAACAAAAAAAATCTAAACCCAGTAGCTTCATCATTGCTCAAAGATTTTGATGTATTTTCAAATTAGACTGGTTTTAGTTCTTTCACAGTCTCATCTTTTCCGAACTGAAGCATTTTCAATATTATAAATTATAATTTATATACAACAAAGCCATAGTTGTTGCTTATTTATCTTATGCAACTAACAACTATTGGCAAATCCAATAGTCCTGACTTGTTGCAGGTATAATGTTACTGGTTGTATCTGATATATCTGGATCCAATGACAAACAGCAACATACCAGTAGGCTGGCACACTATGCTAAACACCGTTTTTTGTTTTTTTTAAGCCATACCCTTACATTTATTGGTCATGGCCCTTTGAGAGAACCCCCAGGTTTTTCATCCTACTAAAAGCCCTGTAACCAGGCGATCCATGTCAGTTATGTGTTTAATCTAAAAATCTATTTTTAGGTTCTGTTGCATGTCTGTTTATAGTAGAGAATACTGCTATTTAAAGAGAGAGACTGACTGACTGACTGTGAGAGAGTCTGACTGAGAGGAAGAGACTGACAGAGAGAGAGAGAGACTGACAGAGAGAGAGAGACTGACAAAGAGAGGGAGAGACTGACAGAGAAAGATTGCCAGAGAGAGAGAGACTGCCAGAGGGAGAGAGAGAGACTGACAGAGAGAAAGAGAGAGAGAGAGAGACTGACAGAGAGAGAGAGAGAGAGCGACAGAGAGAGAGAGAGGCACTGAGAGAAAGACTGACAGAGAGAGAGAGAGAGACTGAGAGAGTGAGAGAGCGACTGACTGACAGAGCGACTGACTGACAGAGAGAGAGACTGAGAGAGAGAGAGAGAGAGAGAAAGAGAGAGACTGACGGAGAGAGAGAGACAGAGACAGAGACTGAGAGAGAGAGAGAGACTGACAGAGAGAGAGGCTGACTGAGAGAGAGAGACTGACAGAGAGAGAGAGAGACTGACAGAGAGAGAGACAGAGAGAGAGACTGACAGAGAGAGAGAGAGAGAATGACAGAGAGAGCGACTGACTGACAGAGCGACTGACTGACAGAGAGAGAGACTTACAGAGAGACTGACAGAGAGAGACTGACTGAGAGAGAGAGAGAGACTGACAGAGAGAGACTGACTGAGAGAGAGACTGACAGAGAGAAAGAGAGACTGACAGAGAGAGACTGACCAGTGGCGTAACGATAATTGAGGGGGCCCCCCTGCCAGGTACGTGGAGGGGCCCCCTCCGGACTCTATTAGGAGCTCTCAGGTCGAAGTGCAGCGCTGAGGGGGCCCCCTTGAGCTTGAGGGCTCCCCGCACTGCGGTGGATGCGTGGGCCTGTGTTACGCCCCTGAGACTGACTGACGGAGAGACTTACTGGCTGAGAGAGAGAGGCTGACTGAGTGAGAGAGAGACTGGTGGAATTGGGGTAAAAGTGTGTACGGAGCTATGCAATGGCTTTTAAGATTACTATTGTATGCTAATAAAAATATATTGTCAAAATGTGCTCTTTGTAGTTACATCTGCTTTTGAAATATAGCATTGTCACATTGTCTAATGTTTTGAAACAGGTTTGATTTTGTATACCTTTTTGCCTATTTTATTATCCTTTGCTGGATGCGACTTCATGATTTTCTTAAGCACGCAATGCTAGTTATCTTGATTTAGAACACACCCCTACTTGGATAGGCCACACCCCTTTATGAAATTTGCCACGCCCCTTATAGAACACCCCCCAGTTTTTTTCCCCACTTAAAGCTCTGGTTTTAGGGAAGGAACACAGGCCCTGGGTACCTGATTGGAAGGACCCCAGGGCAGACTCAGTCAAAGCACATCAGCAATGCAGCGAAAGAGAGGGGCATACTATGCAAGAAAGAGGGCACTTTCTCACAGACTGTGGATGCTATGTGGGGTGACTGACCTCATCGAAGACTAAGTGAAGCATGTTGCATGGATAACAGTAATTCAAATTTGTTTGACAATCTCCAAATGAAGGCGAGAAGAGTGTGCAGGCAGAAGAAACATTTGTTAATTGACAACTGGAACTTCCACCTGTGAAACCACCTTACAGAAATTCATAGTGGTACCTTGAATACTCCAAAATACCAAAGCATTCTGAATAATGTATGGGACCGGTACAAAGTGATTGCTAGAGCTACATCATTCAGAGTTTTCCAGTTTGTCAAATCTAGGCGTGAGGAGATAATTCCGCCCACTTTTCTGGTATTTGTAGTAAGGGCTTTAAGTGGGCCGGGTCCCGCCGGTGCTGAGCACCTGGAGTTCTAAAAAGCCGGTGTCGAGACGGGTCCCTATCGGGCTCTCCTTTTTTGCCCTCATACTCAGGTGAAAAGAAAATCTTCACTCTGCAGCAGTACCGCCCTTCACTGCTTTTGGGGTAACTTTAAAGAGACTCGTTTGTAGTCCTGAATTATACTAACAAAGGACTCTGAGTACCAGAATGCAATAAAATAAACATGAGCTGCGCACAAATGGATCCGGGGAACTTGAAAGATTTACATTATGTGTCAGGCAAGGTAGACAGACTATGATAGAATGCACGCTGTTTTGGAAAACCTATTGGGATTTCTAAACCTATATAATGTGGCAGAAAAAAAACAGATCTAAAACGGCTGAAAGCTTGACTGCTAGTGATGCGAGGTCAGTGAATGGTATGTTCAAGAAAAGAAAACAAAGACTACGGAATGTTAAACAACAAATTGGAGTTTTTTATATAGCACGAACTCGACCCGAAGGACTGGACCGCTTTACATAAGCACCCGTTACACAAGGTCCCATTCACTTTTTTGAAGATTACGTTATTTGCCCAGAATCACGGGACGTTGAGTCGGCGACAGGACTCGAACATGGTTACCCAGTTCCAAAGGGCAGCCGTGGTAGTATCACAGTGGCGTACAATACGACTAGATTCAACCCCGTGCATGTTTGATTCATTCACTTCCCGAAAGAGGTAATACACTCGGTGCAGACGCAGGGCGATGTAAACCGGTTTCTAGGCTCGCAATGGGAGGTGTGCTCCACATAGCAGCTTATAGGGCACGTTGGCCCCTTTGTCCACTTCAAAGCAGGCCTCAATTTGCTGCCATTATCATATCTCTTCGAGCAGAGCGCTGATAAAGAAGTCTCCACCCTGATGATTAGACCACTTTCAGGCCATAGTGGACTAATGGCCCTACTCGGCTTCCAGACTGGGGATTACAGGCCAGTGACTCCAGACCACAACCACAAGGCAGGCGGGACGGAGACACATTTATATTACTGTGTGAACCAAGCGAGGGGTAACCCGAGGGGTGCCCTTATGTACCCCGTTGTGCTCGGGGCAGCGAGGAAGTGCGCCATTAATCTTCCTGGGATCACTGCTTATTTAATTCGGTGCACCTTGTGAGGATGAGCGTTGCATAATATACAGATGAGGAGGTATCTAATAAATCAGCATATTATAGTCTACGCATCTGCATGGGGCTAATGTCATAGCTTTTTTTATGTGCATTTGGTTTTAACAAAATATATTTAACCAAAAAGAGGAAACAAGGGGTTACATTTGTGCAGTAAAAGGCCTTGTGACTACAACAACTGCTTCCCTGTATACATTAATTGTTAAAAACCACGGCGATAAACTCATTCTATCTGACATCGACCAGCCACTGTGGAATCATATCCACCCTGCTAGTTCACCCCCCCCCCCAGAGGAGATGGGAGACTGAACTGGGCCGACTCTTAACTTAAGGCCCCCTGTTTTCAGTTTTTACTGATTTTTACAGATAAATACAAACAGAAAGTTTTATTTTTTAATGTGGCTAAAAACGGAAATTGGGTACTTTTTGAGTGATTCTAGATACACTTTGCAATGATTGCTAGGCCAATAGCTGTGTGGATTGATAGGTATGGGGGTTAAAAAAGGATTTAAACAGCAGTCGATATGCACAAGGCCGATACTGAAATGTCCATATTTTTTTATATAAGTCCATTTTTAAAAATCTTCTGCGGGTGTTCATATCACTGGAACCTGGCCGTTATTCAAGCATGACTGTATAATTATTCGTTAAATTAATGTGGAAATATCCCAGTTTCAGCTTTATTTTTTTCACAAACCCCACAATAAATATGGACAAATACAGATAAAGTAGACAAAAAAGAAATATGGATAAATCCAGACAGATATGTCCAAAAAGAAATACCGTAAAACCGGGAGCCCTACCCATAACAGATAAAAAATGGGGAGACATATACACCAAAACAAGGTTTACTGCAATCAGCAGTGTAGAGAAAGAGGCACTAATAAAAATGGCACACTACTGGTATTACACACCTGAAATACATAAATGGTGCCCATCCACATACCCTAGCAGTTGGATAGGCTGTGGTGGCGTAGGCTCCTTGACCCGATAATTATGGGATTGCCCCAGGCCACACCAATACTGAGAGAGGTATTCAACAGTCTTGACGGTATGTTCAATGCTGATATTCCGATGTACCCTGCATACACACTACTGAGCAGAGGCGCACCTAGAGTCAAATTCGGGGGGGGGGGGGGTCGGCGGGGGGAGGGTCTAAGAAAAATTTTCGGGGGGGCTGATTCCTCAAGCAAAAGCCAGAGTGGAGCTGCAGGGGCTCTAAGAAGGGGTGAAAACCATTGAAGCCTCATTAACAAGTAAAAGGTCTTTAAAAGACCTGTGAAGTACTCGGGTGCGGCTGTGTGTGCGTCCCCGGGAAGCTGTCGCATCCCGAGCTGCCACACACGACGGGGGGGAACTGAAGCCCTTTGAGTCCAATGGGCGTTTCATGCCTGCTACTGAGCCAACCCAATAATCTGACATTCCCCTTCCGCTCAAACAGGAGGAGAGCTGTAATAATGGCCCTATGTGCCTCTATACCAATAAAGAAGAGGGGGGCCAAGGAGTGAGTTATGGTCCAGTGTCCATGCTCCTTATTAAGGGATACTTAAACAAACAAGAGGACACTGTTCCTAGAATAGGGTATGCAGTGTTGCCGCTATACCATAACCACAAGAAAAGAGAGAGAAAAAAGAGAAAAACCCAGGTTGAGGAAAGGACCCCCTAGTGAGGAGGAAGAACACGTCTTTCCTCCTGTTGCCCTCACACACCCCAGAGAGTGTCATGCTTCATCATAGGGCATTTGCTCCTCGTCAGGCCCGGTGCTGCAATGCCCCACGGGTCCCCTGAAGGGTCACTTTAGCGGAGACCTTTTTAGAAAGTGCCGGATGGTGCCTGTGTGTGTGTGGGGTGTGGGTCCAATAAAGAGGGTGATAGGTGTGTGCAGAGTAAGTGAAGATTAAATCAGGGGTTACTATTACAAAAAAATAAATAAAACGGGAATCATGCCCATATAAAATTAGAACCCCATGGGTAAAACATTACCCCAACAGGCATAATATGCCTGTAACAGACCAACATGTTTCGCGCCCCTGTCGCCTCAAAGGTCATTGGCACTTATTCAGGATCAAAAACAAGGCGTAGTGGGGTGCACATGAAGTGAATAATTAAAAACAGATACCCTCATAGTCAGTCAGGGCTCACCAGCATCCTGTAACCCATAGAGGGCGGCGCAAGGTTGCAAAAGCTCCTGAAGGATACCCAACGCTGCCAGGAGAATTACTCCTGTGGCTCGAGGCAATGGACATCCGCACATTCTCGGAAAAGGTATTTGGGTGAGGGCAGGAGAGTACCTGCCCCGTCCATGCGTGTGCCGCTAGACAGGCAACAACAGCAAGATGGAACACCACACACCTACCCGAACAGGCGGATTAGCTTCAACAACTCTGGTTTTTATTGGTAACTGAAAAAATCCTGGGCTCCCTGGAGGCCACGTGGGGCCACGTGGGGCCACGTGGGGCCCGGCATTGATTTTCTATCACAGGTGTTTCGGGAACTCACTTGCCTTAGATACCTACAAGTACTGCACCTAACAAAGGCAAATACCCCTTAAGATATGAGTTACAGAAGACTTTGTCAGCTGTCGGACCCCAGGTAATTTAAGAATATAAAGTTGTTATGTAAAACAGGATCATATTCTGAATTGAGAGGGGGTTGGAGTGTTGGGGTGGTATTGGGAGGGGGGCTTCTTTTTGGGGGATAATCAAAGTTTTGCCATGCGATTGTCGTTATGTTTTTTATCTTATCATTCTCCATGCTAAATACATTGTATAGAAACATGGTAATACCCTCTATATGAAATTCCAAGGACAGGCCTACATTAAATTTCACCCCAGCTCTTGGCCTGTGTTGAGTAACTGCACTGAATGTTCTGGGGCCCAAAACCATCCTTTTCACAAGTGTGAACAAGAAAGGCCACTGAAGCGAAGGCCTTATTGCATCTAGCTATACGAGGGCCACAGCTCCAGCTTCTGTCCGTCAGTGGCCAACTTGTCGTGCATATTCAGCCTGGTCGACCTGTACGGAATAAATCCAGTCTTATCCGGGTAGATCAAGTGGTCCACTACTGCACACAGCCTATTCGCCAGCACTTTTTAGAGGACTTTAATTTCCTGCCTATATGAATCACGTTTGTCCCGGTGCTTCCCTACCTTTGGGATGAGAACCATAGTGGCCATGTGAAGGTCTGTTGGTAATTCCCCAGTCTGGTACATCTCCATATACATCGCATGTGATGGATCAACGACTCATCTTGCCACTTTATGGAAGAAGTCTACTGGGAGCCCATTTCAGGCCCGGTGCTTACCAGATTGCATTGAAAGTCTGCTTCCAGGACTTGCCTCCGCATAGGGCTCAGTTTCTTTGCAGGGCAATCTTGCACAAACTCCACAGCTTCAGCTGCGGAGACTGCTCGTCTAGATTTGTAAAAAGCATTCATGTAGTCCACAAAGATCTTCACTATCTCACTGCATCCACTCATTCTGGTCCCATTCTCCAGCACAATCTTCCTGATATGCATCCCTACCCACTCATGACTACCCAACCACACCAGCAACTTCCTTGTATTATCCCCAGATTCTTTTCTGTTTAGCCAAATAGGAGGTTCTCATCTCTTGTTGCGCCACCGCCCTGTATTCTTCCCTTTTATGGTCAATGCGTCTGTTCAGTTGATGTGTCAGGGAGGTGATGTATTCAGTCTCAAATAGTGACAGGTTGTGCTCTAGGGTGTGTATGCCTTTGAGTCTCTCCCTCTTCTCCCCCACTTCGCCCAAAATAAGTGTGCCCCTGATCGTGGCTTTGTAGGCCTCCCACAGTTTAAGTGCGTTCTTTACCAACCCTTCATTTTCTTTAAAGTATTGCTGTGTGGCTCTGTTCGGACATTTCACATCTTTGGTGTTTGTGTGGTGTCAAGCTGCCATCCTCTATTACCTGCTCCCTGGTGTTTTGGCTGTATGAAGTGTGAGGAAAAGGGGGGAATGGTCTGTAAAACCTTGTGCTAAGTATCTGGCCTCAGTGAATTTGTGCATTGTCTCAAGTTGGGTAAAAAAAACGTTGATCCTGGACAGCATATCATGGGTGCTGGAATAGAATGAATATCCTCTCTACTGGCCATGAAGTGTGCGCCAAATGTCACCCTGCCCCATCGCTTGCATGAACCCTGCCAATTTTCCTATCATCACCTCTGGCCTGGGACTCATCCAGTCAATCTGGGTATCTAAGACTAGGTTGAAGTCACCACCAAGAATTGTGAGGGTGTGGGGCATTTAAATCAGTAGGCATCCTAGAGCATGGGTTACACCTGACTGCAGCCCAAGTGGGGCATAAACATTCACTAGTGTGACTGTCTCGCTCTCCCATTAGCTCAAGTGGGGCATAAACATTCACTAGTGTGACTGTCTCGCATTCCCATTCTCCCTGCATCGACGTGTAGCAGCCCAGTATGTCTGACCACATTCGGTTAACATGGAATACCAGGGTCTTTTTAAGCAGGATTACCACACCCCTTGATCCAAACGTGTACTGCGCATGCCAGGCCACTCTACAGCTGCCTCTGCCCAGGCAGCCATGTTGGCCATCCATCATGTGTGTCTCCTGGAGGAAGCTTACATCTGCTTTATATTGGAGAGCGCCTTAGTTACAAGGCCACTCTTTATTTGATTCCTCAGACCATTGACGTACCGTGTGAAAAATGTCAAGCTTTGTCTCTGTGGCAATGGTCCTTGCTTCTACCCCGTAATTTTCCTGCGCCTGTGTAAGTAAACATATGGCTGATCATTGCGCCTGAAACCCAATGTGAGAGTCATAAACTCTTGTTTTAACCCCCCCACCCTACCTTACTGCGTGGTCGTCCTAAAACTGAACACCCCCATCCCCCAATTGACGGAAATCTGATCCCAAACCAAACACAATATTAACTAACTCTGTAGCACATCTCTTGCAGGGGGCGCCACTACCCGGCCCTGGTTCTGCTGCGGAGTGTGTGTCCAAGTTCACCTTATCTTAGTCTGTCAAAACAGTACCTGCCATCCCATGTCGCACTCCTAGCTGGTACCCCCAAAGCATTGTCTCAGCGCCCTCAAACCCCAGAAAGGGCCAGGCACCCATTTGTGTGCAGGTCTTAGTGTCAGTGCTTCAGGATAACCGTCTGGAATATCAAAAAATGTGCTCTGCTGTCATCGGAGTGACCACCAGCAGCAGTTCCTCCTCAGTGTCCAGCTGACTTTCTGCGCCCTCAGATCCACCCCCTCGTCCTCCGATGCCAGTGTACACCATTTACTGTTGTGAAAGACATTACAACGTTGCCTGATTTCCACCACCAAATCGGTCTTGGCTTGTTCCACACGTATTTTCATCTTGTTCAAATAGGCCTTGTTTTTAGGTCTAGCCTGACCCAGCGCTAGCTCAGGTCTGGCCAGACATTAAGTAAGAAGGGCTTAAAAAAATGCTACAGCCGGCTGCAGCTTGCAGTGCATGCGTGCGGTCGCGCGCTTAGGAGCAGAGATGCCATTTGGCAAACCTCGTCATGCTCATTAAGCGCCCGCGATCACTTTCACTTTTGCCCACGATCCCTTTCGCGGCACTCCTTTGATGTTCTCGTTCAAACAACATCAAGAACATCAAACATCAAACATTAAAGAACATGTTGTTGTGTTAATGCTTTGCTGCTGCCTGATTGACTTACAACATGCTTTCTCTTTCAACAAACTCAATGTTTGTGTTCCTTTATTTTGAGGTGCTTTTAGTATTACAGTCACACACACACACACAAACACAACCACACACAACCACACACACAATCACAACTACAGACACAACCACAACCACACGCACAACCACACATACAACCACACAACACAGCCACACACACACACAACCACACAGACACAACCACAACCACACACAACCACACACACAATCACAATCACACACACAACCACACACACAACCACACACACACAACCACACACAACCACAACCACACACACACAACCACAACCACACACACACACACAACCACACCCATACACACAGACAGACAGACACGTACACACAGACACACACACACACACAGACAGACACACACAGACAGATACACACACAGAAACACACACACACACAGTGACACACACACAGAGACACACACACAGAGACACACACAGACACACACACAGAGACACACACAAAGACACACATAAAGAGACATATAGAAAGAGACCCACAGACATAGACACACAGACAGAGACGGACAGAGACAGACAGACAGACATGTGTGTGTATGATGAGTCTGTTGGCTCAGTGGACCAATGCGTCCACTACAGGGGTCTGTGTTCGACCTCATGGTCACACTTTTTTCTCTCTAGCCCCGCCCCCTACTGACCCCGTCCCCACAGGTGCGGCCCTCATCCACAAACCACACTGTAAATGTGGCCCCCATTAAAGTTTGTGAGTACCCATGATATACGCCATCTCTTTTCTAGTTTCCTATAGACTGAGTTCTCTTGCTTAAGTTCCTCTGTGAACCATAAAGCAGGGGGTCTAGTGGACTTGCAGTGAGTGGGTCTTAAAGGTGCAATTATATCCAGTTTCTGAGTAAAGGACTCCTGAAAAGGTGTGAGCGCACTATTGTTCGAGGATTCTGAAATGTATTCTGAGAAGGAAAGTTAGAGGAGGAGGATCTGCCCTTGTGGTTTATTGTTCCTACTGGTTTATATTGCATTGAGAGACACCTGAACACTGAGCATGAAGTGATCTAACCAAGTTAGGAGAAGAGGAGAATTAACTTGAAGGTCCAAGACATTTGCAAAAATATGATCTAGTGTGTGCCCTGAAGTGTGAGAGCGGCTGGTAACCTTCAAGGACAGCCCCAATGTCTCCAGATCAGAGACAAGAAGTTGAGTTTCCAAATTTGTGGCCAACTCTGCATGATAATTAAAGTACCCCACCAAAATGAAGTTTTTTTGAAGCAAGTACTTGTGGGGCAAGGCATTCCATGAGTTTATGGCTAAAATATTTTTTGGGTCCTGGCGGACGATAGACTAAGGCACTCCTCCAGTGTTCTCCCTTAGTAACCTCCAGGCTAAATATACAAAGCTCAATACAATCCTCTCAGAGAATGTCTAGACAAGAGACATTCACTCTGTTATGAAAAGCAATGGCCACCCCCCCCCCTTATTTATTACTCTGTCTAGTCTGAGTAAATTGCAATCTGTTGGGATGGCGATTTGAATACATGGGATGGTCAAAGGATTGAGCCAGGTTTCAGTAAAAAAACATAAATCAGGTTTGTGATTTGTAATGATGTTTCATATTTCAACTATGTATTTGAGAAGGGTGCGGACATTGCAATAGAGACCCTTTATCAGAAACTGAGTTTTATCAGTGTGTTGTTTTTCCCTTAAAGGGGGACAGTGAGTGTTCATAGAATGGTCCTGTGTGGAATGGTTTGCTTTAAGGCCCATAGAAGGCTCTTGGAATACATGTGGTGAAAGCAACGTTACAAGACATGTGTTTTCTGTGTTCTACACTTACTCTGTGCTATACATACATGGACTGTGATCAACTTACATCATGTTTCCCGGGTTTTACATGTATTTGTGCTCACTGCAGGGGACTGTGTTCGACCTCATGGTCACAGGTCCAAATTCAGCAAATTCACTCGAGAAAATGAGTACTATTGAGTTGGGTAACCAATAGACGTCTGTTATTCAGCGCCAAGATGCCCCTTTATGGGTGAAAGTGCGCTTTACAAATACACGTTATGTTATGTTATGTTACTATAATGAACTGCCCCCACCAAACAATAAAAACTATAACACAAAAGCATTAGAACAGGCAGGGAAAAATTGACAGCACTGCATAAACAACAAGCATTTACAATGCAATGGTTTTGCCTTTGTTAAAGTTAGAGCTATTGGCATTGCTCTTGACACTCTGAAGCTCCACTCTGAAGCTCCACTCTGCACTCTGAAGCTCCACTCTGCACTCTGAAGCTCCACTCTGCACTCTGAAGCTGCACTCTGAAGCTCCACTCTGCACTCTGAAGCTCCACTCTGCACTCTGAAGCTCCACTCTGAAGCTCCACTCTGAAGCTCCACTCTGAAGCTCCACTCTGAAGCTCCACTCTGAAGCTCCACTCTGAAGCTCCACTCTGAAGCTCCACTCTGAAGCTCCACTCTGAAGCTCCACTCTGAAGCTCCACTCTGCACTCTGAAGCTCCACTCTGCACTCTGAAGCTCCACTCTGCACTCTGAAGCTCCACTCTGCACTCTGAAGCTCCACTCTGCACTCTGAAGCTCCACTCTGCACTCTGAAGCTCCACTCTGCACTCTGAAGCTCCACTCTGCACTCTGAAGCTCCACTCTGAATCTGCACTCTGAAGCTCCACTCTGAATCTGCACTCTGAAGCTCCACTCTGCACTCTGAAGCTCCACTCTGCACTCTGAATCTGCACTCTGCAGCTCCACTCTGAATCTGCAGCTCCACTCTGCACTCTGCAGCTCCACTCTGCACTCTGAAGCTGCACTCTGAATCTCCACTCTGAAGCTGCACTCTGAATCTCCACTCTGAAGCTGCACTCTGAATCTCCACTCTGAATCTGCACTCTGAAGCTCCACTCTGCACTCTGAAGCTCCACTCTGCACTCTGATGCTCCACTCTGAATCTGCACTCTGAAGCTCCACTCTGCACTCTGAAGCTCCACTCTGCACTCTGATGCTCCACTCTGAATCTGCACTCTGAAGCTCCACTCTGCACTCTGAAGCTCCACTCTGCACTCTGATGCTCCACTCTGAAGCTCCACTCTGAAGCTCCACTCTGAAGCTCCACTCTGAAGCTCCACTCTGAAGCTCCACTCTGAAGCTCCACTCTGAAGCTCCACTCTGAAGCTCCACTCTGAAGCTCCACTCTGAAGCTCCACTCTGAAGCTCCACTCTGAAGCTCCACTCTGATGCTCCACTCTGATGCTCCACTCTGATGCTCCACTCTGAAGCTCCACTCTGAAGCTCCACTCTGAAGCTCCACTCTGAAGCTCCACTCTGAAGCTCCACTCTGAAGCTCCACTCTGAAGCTCCACTCTGAAGCTCCACTCTGCACTCTGAAGCTCCACTCTGCACTCTGAAGCTCCACTCTGCACTCTGAAGCTCCACTCTGAAGCTCCACTCTGCACTCTGAAGCTCCACTCTGCACTCTGAAGCTCCACTCTGAAGCTCCACTCTGCACTCTGAAGCTCCACTCTGCACTCTGAAGCTCCACTCTGAAGCTCCACTCTGCACTCTGAAGCTCCACTCTGAATCTGCACTCTGAAGCTCCACTCTGCACTCTGAAGCTCCACTCTGAATCTGCACTCTGAAGCTCCACTCTGCACTCTGAAGCTCCACTCTGAATCTGCACTCTGAAGCTCCACTCTGCACTCTGAAGCTCCACTCTGAAGCTCCACTCTGAAGCTCCACTCTGAAGCTCCACTCTGAAGCTCCACTCTGAAGCTCCACTCTGAAGCTCCACTCTGAAGCTCCACTCTGAAGCTCCACTCTGAAGCTCCACTCTGAAGCTCCACTCTGCACTCTGAAGCTCCACTCTGAAGCTCCACTCTGCACTCTGAAGCTCCACTCTGAAGCTCCACTCTGCACTCTGAAGCTCCACTCTGAAGCTCCACTCTGCACTCTGAAGCTCCACTCTGAAGCTCCACTCTGCACTCTGAAGCTCCACTCTGAAGCTCCACTCTGCACTCTGAAGCTCCACTCTGAAGCTCCACTCTGCACTCTGAAGCTCCACTCTGAATCTGCACTCTGAAGCTCCACTCTGAATCTGCACTCTGAAGCTCCACTCTGCACTCTGAAGCTCCACTCTGAAGCTGCACTCTGAAGCTCCACTCTGAAGCTCCACTCTGAAGCTCCACTCTGAAGCTCCACTCTGAAGCTCCACTCTGAAGCTCCACTCTGAAGCTCCACTCTGCACTCTGAAGCTCCACTCTGAAGCTCCACTCTGCACTCTGAAGCTCCACTCTGAAGCTCCACTCTGAAGCTCCACTCTGAAGCTCCACTCTGAAGCTCCACTCTGAAGCTCCACTCTGCACTCTGAAGCTCCACTCTGAAGCTCCACTCTGCACTCTGAAGCTCCACTCTGAAGCTCCACTCTGCACTCTGAAGCTCCACTCTGCACTCTGAAGCTCCACTCTGAATCTGCACTCTGAAGCTCCACTCTGCACTCTGCAGCTCCACTCTGAATCTGCACTCTGAAGCTCCACTCTGCACTCTGCAGCTCCACTCTGAAGCTCCACTCTGAAGCTCCACTCTGAAGCTCCACTCTGAAGCTCCACTCTGAAGCTCCACTCTGAAGCTCCACTCTGAAGCTCCACTCTGAAGCTCCACTCTGCACTCTGAAGCTCCACTCTGAAGCTCCACTCTGCACTCTGAAGCTCCACTCTGCACTCTGAAGCTCCACTCTGAAGCTCCACTCTGCACTCTGAAGCTCCACTCTGCACTCTGAAGCTCCACTCTGAAGCTCCACTCTGCACTCTGAAGCTCCACTCTGAATCTGCACTCTGAAGCTCCACTCTGAAGCTCCACTCTGAATCTGCACTCTGAAGCTCCACTCTGAAGCTCCACTCTGAAGCTCCACTCTGAATCTGCACTCTGAAGCTCCACTCTGAAGCTCCACTCTGAAGCTCCACTCTGCACTCTGAAGCTCCACTCTGAATCTGCACTCTGAAGCTCCACTCTGAAGCTCCACTCTGAATCTGCACTCTGAAGCTCCACTCTGAAGCTCCACTCTGAAGCTCCACTCTGAAGCTCCACTCTGAATCTGCACTCTGAAGCTCCACTCTGAAGCTCCACTCTGAATCTGCACTCTGAAGCTCCACTCTGAAGCTGCACTCTGAATCTGCACTCTGAAGCTCCACTCTGAAGCTCCACTCTGAAGCTCCACTCTGAAGCTCCACTCTGAAGCTCCACTCTGAAGCTCCACTCTGAAGCTCCACTCTGAAGCTCCACTCTGAAGCTCCACTCTGAAGCTCCACTCTGCACTCTGAAGCTCCACTCTGAAGCTCCACTCTGCACTCTGAAGCTCCACTCTGAAGCTCCACTCTGAAGCTCCACTCTGAAGCTGCACTCTGAATCTGCACTCTGAAGCTCCACTCTGAAGCTCCACTCTGAAGCTCCACTCTGAAGCTCCACTCTGAAGCTCCACTCTGAAGCTCCACTCTGAAGCTCCACTCTGAAGCTCCACTCTGAAGCTCCACTCTGAAGCTCCACTCTGCACTCTGAAGCTCCACTCTGAAGCTCCACTCTGCACTCTGAAGCTCCACTCTGAAGCTCCACTCTGAAGCTCCACTCTGAAGCTCCACTCTGAAGCTCCACTCTGAAGCTCCACTCTGAAGCTCCACTCTGAAGCTCCACTCTGAAGCTTCACTCTGAAGCTCCACTCTGAAGCTCCACTCTGAAGCTCCACTCTGAAGCTCCACTCTGAAGCTCCACTCTGAAGCTCCACTCTGAAGCTCCACTCTGAAGCTCCACTCTGAAGCTCCACTCTGAAGCTCCACTCTGCACTCTGAAGCTCCACTCTGAAGCTCCACTCTGCACTCTGAAGCTCCACTCTGAAGCTCCACTCTGCACTCTGAAGCTCCACTCTGAAGCTCCACTCTGCACTCTGAAGCTCCACTCTGCACTCTGAAGCTCCACTCTGAAGCTCCACTCTGCACTCTGAAGCTCCACTCTGAAGCTCCACTCTGCACTCTGAAGCTCCACTCTGCACTCTGAAGCTCCACTCTGAAGCTCCACTCTGCACTCTGAAGCTCCACTCTGCACTCTGAAGCTCCACTCTGAAGCTCCACTCTGCACTCTGAAGCTCCACTCTGAATCTGCACTCTGAAGCTCCACTCTGCACTCTGAAGCTCCACTCTGAATCTGCACTCTGAAGCTCCACTCTGCACTCTGAAGCTCCACTCTGAAGCTGCACTCTGAAGCTCCACTCTGAAGCTCCACTCTGAAGCTCCACTCTGAAGCTCCACTCTGAAGCTCCACTCTGAAGCTCCACTCTGAAGCTCCACTCTGAAGCTCCACTCTGAAGCTCCACTCTGCACTCTGAAGCTCCACTGAAGCTACACACCGCGCAGGGCAGCTCTGGATGCTGATGCGAGAGGCCAGCTGGGAGGCGCGCTGCTCGTCTTCCTGCTCGTGCTGACTCGGAGAGAAAACTTGTTTTCATTGGGAGAGCGGCCTTCAAAGACCCGGTCACTGCGCCTCTCCGAGTGTTTAGCTTGGGATAAAATGGGCGCAGTGTTGTGGTGATGACAGTAGAGCAAGGGAGGTGCCGGCAATGCCGGACCAGACTCGGGGGCGTTCCCGGCGTCGCGTGACGTCGGCAAAAGGCAAAGAATGTCAGGAACGCCCCCGTGTCTGGTCCGGCATTGACGGACAGGCCCCTCGTCCAATGGCAAGGCTCCGTTTACGGAGCCAGCCAATCAATGACGAGGGCCGACCCAAAGCACCCTACAGTTCTCAACAGGATTTCGCCTGCGCGAAAAGCTGCGCAGAGCGCAGCTTTCGCTAGGCAAAACCTAAAAAACTAGCACACATGTTTGGTGTTAATTCTGGTTTTTATTAGGGTATTTCAGTTGTATATGTGTTCTAGGTTATATATAAGGTGACAAAATGGTTATAACACTTTTTTTATTATAACTTATAACTTTTAAACATACTGCACAACATTCACAATGCTCTACAACACATATTAAAAACTTTAACAAAGCAAATAACTCTGTCTAAACACTTATAAGGCCCCAAAGGAGAGACCTATTGGCTATGCCAATGCTTGTTTTGTTTGAGGAGTTGAACAAGCAATAACAGAAATTAAAAGTTCTGTGCTACTATATTTTCTGCAAAAGCAAAAGGAACAAATGATGGACGGAATGCTGAAAAATGCAAACATTCATCCCGAGTTACAAAAATCCAGCTATAGGCAAATCAATCTTGACCCTGTTTCTCATGGGAACAGTCCAGCCTGAACTGACAAGCCAGCTCCTGGGGGTAAATGTTTGCATTGTTCAGCATTCCGTCCATCATTTGTTCCTTTTGCTTTTATCGCCTTAAGTGGGAAGGATATGCCCAGATGTGGGTCCAGTGCTCACTGCGCCACTGGATTCAAGCTAGCTTAACTGATGAGGGGTGATGCCACGAAACCAGCACCAGGATGCTTGTTTCTGGTACAGGGAGGACCTGGCTTGACAGTTTGGGTTGGACTGTTCCCATAAGGAACAGGGTCAAGACTGATTTTCATATGGCTGGGCCCAAACTTGGGTGGTGTGGTGAGCAAAAGAACAATGGATTAAACCCAGATCCTTGTGACTGGGGGTGAATGTTTTCATTGTTCAGTATTCCGTACATCATTTGTTCCTTTTACCATATTTTCTTCAATCACACCTCGATAGGCCTGACATTGGTATCTGAGATCCCGTTAACCCCCTCTGCATTTTGCATCTTGGTGTATCTTATACCTAAGTATCCGACAGGGCACTTAGTTGTCAGATTCCAGCTATGGTACTGCACGGTCAGTGATACACGGATCGCTATGTACGAATGCACAACCATACCAAGCAATGTCTAATGTGTATGAATCCTATTCCAATTTAACACTCATCTTGGTGATGCCTGAATGTATAGCCACAGGGTAATTTCAAACAAGTTACTTACATTCTGCAAAGTCTTCTCTGGTAGACTCTATCTAGCAGCAGATTCCTTACTTCAGAATATTCCCCAGGCATAAGACAGTACTTCTGCGCAGGTATTTGGTGTTATTCGGCTCCTGTTGCATCATCTGCATTCTCCGTGCTAGAAGTGACATGCAGTGACTATGTAGGCATCACCCTAGTACACTGACATCAGTTTCTTTTGCGACTTTCCACTCCAGAAGTACAGAGCCACGAGGATTACTGACCACAGGTGTGGAAATTTATGGCTTTTATAGCGATAAATCCTTAAGTCTATAATCTTGTCGGAGAGTGGGAAGGATGGGTGGGTTGGTAACGAATCTGAAGCTTGATAGTCTCTCACAGATAAGGCCTTATTGAAGGTAAGTAACTTGTTCATCAGACAGAGACTTCTAGCAGCAGACTCCTTACCTTAGAATCGATACCCAAGCAATACCTCCCCGGAGTCAGGGCTGCAATACGAATTATAATAAGAAGTTCTGTAGGACCGAACGGGTAAAATGACCGACTTGCTGAACCTGACTGTCTAGACAGTAGTGCATAGTAAACGTGTGAAAAGAAGCCCAGGTTGCTGCCTGACAGATTTCCAGGAAAGGAACACCGCGTGCTAATGCATTGGTCGCAGCATTGGCTCTGCTAGAATGATCCCACAAACCCTTGGGTGTTACTTTTTGGCCAACGCATAGCAGATTTTGATGCAGTGAACTATCCATTGGGATATGATCTGCTTCTGCACCACCTTTCCTTTCTTAGCTTCGACATACCCAACGAAGTGCTGATCGTCCACTCGGAATTCACAAGTGCAATCAAGGCAGATCGTCAATGTTGTTTTTGGGTCCAGTCAGTGGAGTCTCTCAATCTTTAGAAAGGTGATGCAGAATGTAAAAGTTAGGTAAAGTGATGGGCTGGCCTACATGTAAAGGGGTAACCACATTCTGTAAGAAAGATGCCTGAGTTTGAAGATCCAGTTTGTCAGGGAAGAAAGCGAGGTATGGAGGATACGCAAAGGGTGCCTGTACCTCATTGACCCTCTGGCAAGATGTTATTGCCACTAGCAATACCGTTTTGAAGGTGAGAAGTCTGAGTGGGCAGTGTGGAGCGACTGAAAAAGAGTGCAGAGTAACAGATTTAGGTCCCACTGTTGCATAATTAAGGCGTTGGTGGGAACATGTGTTGGGGACCTTTTAAGAAACTATGTACAATAGGGTGTTTGAATGGGGATGGCTGCTCTGGCAATTGCAGAAATCGCAGAAAGGTAACCTTTTAAAGTGCCCAGAGCACAGCCCTGCTAGGACAAGGAAAGAATAAATAAGAGTACCAGAGAAAAGCGTGCCAATAGAGGGTCAACATCCTTATCTGCACTCCATGCCACAAACTTACTCCAACGGAAGGTGTAAACCATTTTGGTGGAGGGACGCCGGGTGGCTAGGATATTATTGCAGACTTCCGGCAGAACAATAATGGCTATTAACTGTTATCACTCAACCTCCACACCTGAAGGAGAAGCACTGTCATGTTTGGGTGCAGGACCCTGCCCTATTGCTGTGACAGAGAATCCACCCAAAACGATAGACTGATCAGAGGACCAATGCTCAAGCTCAACAGCTCTGGATACCAGACTCCGTGTGCCCAATCTGGAGTCACAAGAATGAATTGGGCCCACTCGTTCCTGTTCTTCTTGAGAACTCTGGGCAGGTGCGGTATTGGTAGAAAGGTGAACAGGAGGATGGAGCTCCCCTTGAAATGAAAAGCATCTTCGAGCAAGAGCAGTCTTAGAAACACCATCACACAAAACTGCGGCCATTGTACTTTCTTGACAGAGGTAAACAGATCTAACCAAGAATCTCCCCAATCTTAAAAGAGACCTGGTGGCACCTTTGGGTGGGGACACCATTTGTGATCCGCTAGGCACTGCTGGCTGAGTTTGTCCCCTCTGGCTTTCAGAGAGCCTGCCAGTTGTTGAATGGGAAAAAGCCTTTACAACAAGGTTTTTACCTTGTAGTGCCTTTACCACACATTTCTTGGCATGCATATTTTTACTGTGAATATTTATTTACAACACATGCCAATACCACACATTTAAGGTAAGTTGGGGTTCAGCCACCATGTCCAGCACGTTTTGAAGTCTTTTAGTAGCCGAGGACGCTGTTACCACAGACCACATGGGACAGGCAGCCAGAAGTCAGACCCCCATCCCCCTCCCCCCGGGGGCCTCAGTCTCCAAACCCTTTTAGTTTGCCCTCTGAACATCATGGGTAAACAGTGGGGGGAAGGATACACCATCACCTACACCACTGGAGGTCAATAACATCCGACTGTTAGGTTTTGCAGCTTGCCCAAAGGGGATAATCCCTCCCCTTTCTGACCACCCCCATCCCATGTCAAGAAATTACGATAAGATGACAGAGGGCCAGCTTGCCTTGCTGCATCAGGAACTGTTAGCTCTCTTGGCCAAGGGAGCTATGAGAGGGTCCAAGCTTCAGAAGTAGGTTGTGGTTGCCATTCCAGCAACGTTCTAGTGCCAAGAAAGATGGAGGTCTTAGTCCTATTCTAGACCTGCGCCTTCTCAACCTCTTCCTGAAAAAGGAGAAATTCAAGATGCTCATGCTCACACAAGTCCTGTCTGTCCTAGATCAAGGAGACTGGATGGTAGCTTTGGACTTGCAAGACGCCTATTTTCACATCCCCGACCTGCCTGCCCACAGACATTAACTGTGGTTCATGGTGGGCCAAGAGCACTTTCAGTTTGGCATGCTCCCCTTCGGCCTTAACAGTGCCCCTTAGGTGGTCACAAAAGTGATGGTTGCAGCTCATCTCCGGAGGTCAGGGATTTCAGTTTTTCCGTGCCTCGGTGATTGGCTGTTGAAGGCGGGCTCACACCAGACAGTCGTCTCCCTCCTTCAGACTATGGCAAAGCTTCTGTACTCACTGGGTTTCACTGTCAATGTACCTAAGTCCCACCTGACTCCCTCTCAGACTCTTCCTTTCATCTGATCTGTTCTGGACACAGTGCAGTTTTGGGCTTATACTCCTCAGTGGTGAGTCCAGAACAATCAGGCTCGGATACCCGTGAAGTTGTTGGACCTCATGGCCTCCTGCATCCTGCTAGTAGTAAATGCCCGCTGGCTCTGCAGTGGGACCTGAAGTCTCAGTGGGCGGAGCATCAGGGGAATCTCTCCTACATGGTCTAGATCTCAGAGGGAACTGCAAAAGTTCTGCAGTGGTGACTAATGAACTGCGATTGGGTCAGTGGCTGACCCCTTTCCCTTTCCCAACCTGAGCTGACTGTAGTGACAGATTCATCACTTCTGGGCTGAGGTGCCCATCTAGGAGAGGTGCATATCAGAGGACTCTAGTCTCTGGCGGAATCGGGTCTCCAAATCAATGTTTTAGAGCTTTGGGCAATCAGTTTAGCTTTGAAAGCCTTTCTTCCTTCAAGCAGGAGAAGGCAAATACAGATGTTCATGAACAAAACCACTACCATGTGGTACTGCAACAAACAAGGCAGGATGGGTTGGAGGATCCTTTGTCAAGAGGCCTTGCGCCTCCGGACATGGCTGGAACACCAGGGCCTTTCCCTAGTGGTTCAACACAGTTGTACGACGGTTCAACGCAGGTAAATGTATTGTATGCCTTTGCCAAGCATTTTTTAGCATGCATATTTTTACAGCGAATGTACATTTGCAACGCATGCCAATACCACGCATTGTTTTTAAATTGAAAGACAAGGATTCAACACATCGCTGGCCTAGCGTGAAGAAGTTTGTCGCTTTGTCCCGCACGTATCTGCAGATCGGCGCATCATCCTCTCTTGCGGCAAGGATTTCAAGCATCACCGGCATCGCGTGAAGAAAATCATCGCTGCAGCTTGTTTAAAACATGTTGTTTGTTTTGCTACAGAATCCAGGTATTTTGTAAGTAAAAAGGTCGCAGAGACCACTGCTTTGAACTGAACTCCTATTTGCACACATTGAACTATTTTTACAGCATTCCAAGAGTAACCCTATTTTACAGTGTTGTGGCTTTTTATAGTTATTGGTCTTGTATTAAGCCTATAAATAAAGATACCTATTTTTTATAACTATTTGTGTGGTGTCCCTTTGTACTGTTCTTCACTGTGTTACTGTGTATGATCATAAATGCTTCACACACTGCCTCTGAGATAAGCCTAGCTGCTTGTGCTACGTTAATGTAAATGTAAATGTACATGTATTTATATAGCGCAAATCACCGACACGGTATCTAAGCGCTTGCTTAGGGAACCCGTCCTGGTATTCCCCTGTGAGATACTCCGGCAGGGTATCCACAAGGTGAAAGCCAGGAATCCCGCCGCGAGGGGCCGTAGTGGAGATTAAGCAAGCTATTACCCAGAGTCGCAGAGTGTGATCCCGTGAGTCGAGTAGGCACCGGAGTGAGAATTATTGAGTCCATGGAATTTTAGAGCCCGAGACCCGCCGAGGCAGAGAATCGAACCCTGGTCCACGGCTGATCTCAGCTTCCGGGTCTGACGCCTCTAACCACTGAGCCACACTTCTCCACTACGTTACCACAGGGTTGAGCAGGGGTTATCAAAGGGTGTAGCCGCCTTACTCTTACTTAGGAAGAAGGGTCCGTACTTGGACAGTGGCCAGCCACTGCCAACTAGAGACCCCCATTTCTAAAAGTGGTTCAGCAGTGGGATACAAGTCTTTGCATTTGCTGATACCACTTATCCCCTAGAATAGCATTTGCTGATACCACTTGGTCATTAGGTGATTCCACAAAGAAATCCATAATTGATGCCGGCTCACCTCCCAGGTCCTCATTACTATTCAGGAGTGTAGTTGCACAGTCGAATTCTCCTCCACCTGATTCTAAGTTGGTCGGTTTACGCACACCTGTTTCTTTCAGGTGTAGAAGAATGAAACATGATGTTATAGGGCTTTAATTCTGCATGGACAAATCCCATGAGGGTTTTGCTGTAGCAGCCAGTCCTAATTCCCAGTAATTTGTTTCTTTGACCGGGTCAAGTCATGAATGCTCTCCTTGACAGACCTTCCCCTTCCCCCACCCCACCCACTCAAATGCATACATTTGCCATAACTCACACCAGGTACATCAAGTGGCAGCATTGGAAAGCTACAAAGCAGCTAGCTTCTCTATTAATGAAATTGCATGACTTCCCGTGTAAGGTGATTAGTTATTGCATGGCTCACAGTGTTAAATAACTCCACAAGCATTTCCTTTGAACACATTTCCGACAGTTCGAGCATCTGGTGAAGATATAACCATAAAATGCAGTTGCTGCAAAACATCATTGCCCAAATGTCTTCGATTGTGTCTTAGCAAGGAGTACCATAGGTAGGATTGCCACCAGGTCATTTTTCTCATCCCCCTGGCCACTCTTTTTAAGGCCATGCCAGTACAAAAAGTTCAAAAAGCAGCCCAAGCTGGTATTGCTTTCTCTAGAACTGCAAACTAGTGAGGAAATCAGTTAACGGGCATTGGAAACGTCAATAGATCTTGCCTTTGGGTCCTATTGGCTTCGCCAATGGGTTTTAGTGATGCTGAAAAAGTCCATAGGTCTTGCCTTTGGGTCCTATTGGCTTTGCCAATTGGGTTTAGTGATGCTGTACACCATGGGTACTTGCAAACATTTCCTCAGAGGCCAAAACCTATAGTCTGTGGTAAGGGCGAGGGCTACACTGATGCCAGCGGGGTGGGGCCCAGGGGAGAGGTAAATGAAGGTGGAAATAGGTTGCACAAAGCATGTACACAGTGTGGACTGTAAGTGGTGGAGTTATTTTGAGGCTTTTGCTCCATACTGCCCTCTAAATCGAGCAGGCTCTAGGGCGGTGCGATCGATCGGTGCCACCATACCTTGTGCTGACTTCGGGTGGGGGCACCGCTTTTGTAAGAATATAATGATTTTACAAACACCTCCTGCTGCGTTCCTTGCTCCAGCAATTTCCAGGCAACAATAAAAATGTCAAGATAACTCCCCTGATTAATGTTCTCCCTGGAGAGAGATCGCAGTTTTGTCTAGTGGAAGTTGGACTCATCGTAAGGCAGCACAGAGGGTAAATGTGCCTGCTGCAAAGAACGTGTATCATGCAGATCAAGTGCGTAAAATGTAAATAAGTCAGTGGGTTGTTGCTTTAGTCCGAGAGATCCTCTGTTTCTTGCAGCTTGTATATTATAATCCTAAAATAGAACACTGAGCTAGTATGGATGATATGTGACTCTTGCAGATTGTTGCCCTCTGTCCTACGTAACATTTCTTATACACTGATTTACACAAGTATGATTGATTTTGACTGTGTAATGTGTGTGTGATGTAAGGTGTTTTGAGACTTTACATTGGTATGAGTAGCGCTAAAAAACAAATTAAATGCATTTGAGAGAGAGGGGTTATGGAGACTTGAGGGGCACTGTTAAAGGGTGATAGTGAGAACATCTGTGGCAGAGGTGGTCATTGGAGGGCGCCAACAAACATTGTCACACCACGCGCACCAGCGCTAAAGCCAGCCCTGCCTGTAACTTTCCCCTAGTCTCTACAAGAGACACAGATTTGACAATATTATGCTATGCTGCACTTTAGTTGAAGTCTCTCTATCACATTCTGGAGTATGACTTCTCTGCTTGCAATCGCTAACTAAGCGAGTCAAGTGTGCAAAGGTAATAACTTGCTTATTGAAGTAGAATGAAATAGAATCTTAGGCCTCACAACCTCCTAGCTCTTTATTTTCTTGTTTGTAACATTTTGTAATGCTTAGAAGATGGCTCAGCTAAGGTAGCATGTATTTAGAAACTCTGTGACAAAGACCCCCACTTTGTCAAGACTTGCACGATAAGTGTTCCTGATAAAAGGAGCATATGTATATGAACATGTGTTCGTTCCTGCATTGTTTTCAGCTAGTCCTATTGATAGCTATTATAATGTTTTCTTGAGATGTGAAGCACAGATGATAACAAAGTAATTTGTATGTATGCTTCATTGATGAAGACTAGTCTCTTTCAAACCTTTGTGTGTCAACACTAAATACTGAAGTAAAAGCTAAGAAGTGTGCATCAGCTATTTGAGCAAATGCTATTTAAACTGTAATATGTCTAGAAACAGGATAATTGAAAATAAGTTTACCGACAAGGGCACATGTGTAAAAAACACTTAACAATCAGCATTTACAAGTGGATGTGGAACAATTTTCAGAGTGCTGCCATTAATGTTAGATCACCGAGGTCATAGGGATAGTGAAAAATCCACATGTTTGACAAAGAAAAAGTGTAGTAAATGTATTCAGCACGAGAGTGGTAAGGATGTAGTATGTACTGGGTGCATGGCCATTCAGGATGGCAGAAGGGTCGCTTCCTTGAGGGGATCTTCTAGGGCCTCGTCAATATTCTGCAAAATCCTGTCTAATATTGGCTGATTTACACCTTTTCCTGGTGGGGATCGACTGGGGATTCCTTCCCTACCCCCCAAACTGCAATTGACTGGATTTCGGCAGTGGAGGCCGATTGTGGCGTGGTAGGCGACCTCAAGGGGCCCACCTCACTTGAGGGCACTGTGGGACCTATGCCCGGCCCATGCCTAAGGTGGTACAAAAGGGGGTGATAATGGACGGAGCATCTAAACCAATCAAACACTCACACCCAGTGAAAAGATCTGGGTTTAATCCATCACCGTTCCTTAGCCCACTCTGCCACCCCAGTTCAGACATGGCTATATGCAAATCAGTCTGACCCTGTGCCTCATGGGAACAGTCCAGCCCGCACTGCCAAGCCATGCCTTCCCTGGACCGGAAACAAGCTTCCGAGGACCGGTTTCTGGCATTACAGCCGTCTTCAGCCCGGCTTGCTTGAATCCAGTGGCAAAGTGAGCAAGGGACTCATGTCTGAGCATACCCTGCCACACTTATGGCGGCCAAAAGCGGTACAAAAGGGGGTGGTAATGGACGGAGCATCTGAAACAATCAAACACTCACACCCAGTCAAAAGATCTAGGTTTAATCCGACCATTACCACCCCCTTTTGTACCGGCCCGTGCCTAAGGAACATTAGACTGGTGTCGCGACCCTGGTGGCACAGGACGGCTGTCACTGGAGCTGGTTGTGGTGCAGATGTGGCTGCTTACTCCTGAGACGCATTGGGGCCTGTCCTGGAGTTGCTGTGTGGGGCCTGCAGGTCGCGGCCTACTGCTCAGCTGGTGCCAGGGCTTTGTGGAGCAAACGCCCCTTTCTCCTCTGGGCGTGGTTGGCCTGCATCGGCTGCTGGAGCCACCAGAGGTTGCGGCTGCACAATGGAGCATTGGACCTACAGGGAGGTGCTGGATATATAGGGGGGCTCCTCAGAGAGTGAGGAGGGGCTGCGATGGCCCTGCTGATTTGCCTTGTTAATCTAACCTGGGAGGAGTTGCCAGATTAAGTTCTATGGCAGTGCCAGGGGCCCATGTGCTGCCAATGAGGGTGACTGCATCGGCGGTGCCACATTGGGACACCGGTTGGCCACAAGTACACTTTGACCGCAGCTGGCAAGGATAAGATTGACTCAGGTGCAGTGGTTTTATGAGGGGGCCCCTGAGGCACTGTAATCCAGCTTGACTGTATGTTGCAATAAGCAGCCCCCGAAGTGTATAGATCTCACCCCCAATGGACGCAGCCCTTGGTGCGATATGTTGCAAGCTGCCTCTCCAGGTGGCATCATGCGTGGACATTTGAAGGTGAAAGGTGAGTGCAACTTACCTGGCAGTGGCTCAAGTGAATGGCCCCCAATAAAACCTGGTGACTCTGCTGTTATGGCAGGCTGCTGCTGTGCTGTTTTCACCCTCTCCCGGGGGTTCACCTTGGGGTTGTCACTGACAGAAAGCTTAGCCCCCCCCCCCCAAGGTTAAGGCCAGGCCTCAGGGCCCGTGTCAAGTCAACATGATGGAGCACTATACAACACCCCAGATGAGCAATCACAGAAAGACGTGCCGGAGTATTCTTCCATGGTGATATCTGAGCCTAGCATATTCACAGGTACTCATTATGGGCAATAAGGAGTTATTGGTGTTCGGTACTTGAAGAATAAAGCCTCAACCTCATTTAGAGTTTCATAGGAGTGTGTAAAAGTACCACAAATTGATCATATTCTACCCATTCTACCTCAGGCAACACTTTGTGTATGATGGGTAGAGTGTACTGAAGGATCGGGAGGCTCTGACTGCACCTCTACATTAATGATCATAGATTGCCTCTCATGGAGAACTCTTTCTGACTTTTTCATCTACCATTAGAGCTCGCCTCCCAGTGCGGTGGATGGTGAAGAGGCCATGAAAGGCACATTAAGTAGTTTGGCCTATAATAGTTATGTTGCTTTAATGATTACATCCAAAACTATTTCACTGTGCAAATCAAGGTTTTTCCTAAAAGCAGAATACAATCATATTATTATTTATTTTGTTATATATCTCCACATGAGAGTCCATTTTATGCCATTCGTGGTAATTTTCTTCCTACTGCAATTCTCAAAGACTCTCACTCTTTTAGCTCTATATTTCCAATCCCTCCTCCCCTTCACTCTTCTCGTCGTCTCCAGCCTGTATAAAATAGTATTGAAACAGACAAGGACCTGTTTCCCAGTTAGAATCTTCATCGTCTGGACCTTTGGGGCTATGCTAATGCATACACTTCAATGCACATAGAGGTTTATGTCTTGTGTTTTTAGTTTGGTACACAGCAAGAACCAGTTCCAGGTTATTCCTTTCACCATATCTAATAACCCCTCACTTCTCTTGTGTAGTCAGTCTTTACCCATTCTTAGACTCCTGTTCCTTCAGTTCAATCCAACCATCAGGCATGCCATGTGTCCAAGGTAATTTCTCATCTTTTCTTGTTTGTGGTCTTTTAACACATTATCATTTCCTCCTAGACAGTGTTCTATGATTTCTGGATATACATTTTCTGTTTCATAAACACAGTTTGAGGGTATTTTGCCACAGTTAAACGTGAGCTTTGCGTGTTCACGAATAATCGTTATACGTAATGAGTTAATATCCATGTCAGTACCCATACTGTAACCGCAAGACCCACTTAGAGATTCATGAAAAATAAGTAACAGTACCAAAAATTGGTGATAGGATTCCCACGCACGGATTACAAATTAATTTGCAAAAAGAATATGGAATTAGCACAAGCTTTTTGTTGGTAATAAAATAATTCGTTCTTCGTGTTGTAATGCTGTAAAATTGTGCCACAAATGCAATATTAAATCTTTACATTGCACTCAACATTGATTTTAGCTGGTCTGGCCTTATGTAAATGAAGGTAACTCTACAGTTGTTTAGGTTATAGAGACTATTATTGCATCTGTTAAAACTCTACATTAACTATCATAGTCTGTCACTCATTGAGAAGACTTTTCTACGTTTTCGTTTGCCATTAGAGTGTCCCTCCCCGTGCAGTGGATAGTAAAAATGCCACTAGGGACACAGTAAGTAGTTTTGCTCTGTAATGATATGATAAAAGCAATTTCTCAGTCCATTGAAGCTTGGACGTCCTAAAAGCAGAAATCATTTATAAAGTTGATCATGTCGCTACATATCTGCACTTAATGTAATTTGTGCTTATTTTCTTCCTCTTAGAATCCTCGAAGACTCACAATGCTTTCGATCTTTATTCCAAATCATTTCTTCTTCACTCAGCTCTTTTATCATGCTTTACTACTTTATCCTCAATCTGTATATAAAAGTAATGTAAACATTTTCCAGTTTTCATGAACTTTTCTGGAAATCTGTTAATTTTGACTACTATTTATATGCTGTGACTATTTTTGAGATTCTCATACACTTGCCCATTTCCCATCAGCCAAAAAGATAGCAAACCATGTTTGTGGCTTTCTTGTAATCTACAGAAGTGGCCAAATGGATCCAGCATTCAATGCCACCTCAAGTGGCTTTTGCTACAGA
Organism: Lissotriton helveticus; assembly: GCF_964261635.1. NCBI lineage: Eukaryota > Metazoa > Chordata > Amphibia > Caudata > Salamandridae > Lissotriton > Lissotriton helveticus. Next base: position 1,179,217,848 of record NC_136057.1, on the reverse strand, counting down.
GATCAATTCCTCTGTGATGTGAAAGAGGGCCAGATATACAATTACTGTTTTATCAAAAAGTGGTCACAAATTGCACACTGAATTTTTGGAAATCCAGTGAGATTTTGAAAACCAACCTATGTAATATTAGGGAAGTTTGCAAAGTCACCATTTGGAATGATTTGCCCTCTGACCTATCCCATTACTATCCACGCAGTGGGTCACAACTTGCGACCTTACTCCAACTAATGGCTATCACAGGGATGGTAGTCATCTGGGTTAAGCAGAATACTGAGCACGTTAAAAAAAGACTCATGAATCACTATGCAAAGGGTGTGAGACGAGAGAGAATGTGGAAAAAGAGCAGTAGCAATGCATGCCATGTTGATGACGACTAGTGATATAGAACCTTACCTACTGTCCATCCCTACTGAACAGCGTTTTTAGTTGATAAAATTTCGTCTCAGCATGGCATTTTTTCTGGAATCATATCCAGCATCCGCCCACTGCGAAAGTGATTGGGAACCTTGTCCATGTGGTTCACACACGGCTCAGTCACAATTACACCTTTTTCTTTTTTGTAGCCTTTATAGTGCACCTAGAAAATGTATACTTAGGCCACTGCTTAGGATATTAAACCTTAGGCAATGTAGGCCAGCACTGTTGTATTTGTAATTGATGCAAAGTGAGCTACTATGTTGTACAGTTTGTAGGAAAGTAGGATCTGCTTCTCATAGTTACCCCTACATTTTGCTTGATGTTTCACTGTTTTGACTAGTCTGACTGGGATCCTGCTAATCAGGACCTCAGTCTATTTGCTTTCTCCCTTAAATTGTCATGCATGTACTTTGGTACACTCCAGATTGGATACTGGGGTACCCTTATCAGTCCCTAGTATATGGTACCCATGTACCCAGGTATCCCAGAGGCCTTCTATGGCCTGAAGCATGTATTATGCCACCCATGAGAGGCCATGCAAAATGGAACTGTAGGTCTGCTACTGCAACCTGTGTAAGATGGTGCTTGCACCATTTATGGCAGATATAGGTTCACTTTATCTATAGGACACTACACTTAAAACGTATAAGTCACCCCTATAGAAGGCCTTATCAATCCTGAAGGCAGGGTGCTGGGTTTTTAGTTAGGGGGTGCCCCGGCATAAGCAGAGCCCCTCTGCAGCCTTCGGAGACCATTCTCCCCAGTTGTCTGGACTCAGCCGAACATATAGGAAGAGGTGCATTATAACCTCGCTGTAAATGCTATAACGAAAACGGCTGCATGGAAACATATTGTGTTTGGTATCAAAAACCTTAGAATCATACCTCCACACCGGTAATTGGTGTGGGAGGTATGATTCCACCCTTCTGAAGCAAACTTTGTGGGGTCACTATGATGTGCCAGTCTTCTCGACCCTGTCAGCACAAAATGGATGCTGCCGACCAGAGACACATTTCTGCCCTCCTGCTGCTGAGCCAAGCTCGAGCAGAGGAATGCAACACAATAGGCATCCCGTCATGGGGAGGTGTTCCACTGTTACTGAGTGGGAGGAGTTTTGGCCCCACTGTTATCAAGTGTGTGGAGTTTCAGCACAGACCAGAGTGTGAGGCGAAGAGCCGTGCCGCCAAGTTGGAAGAACTCAAGGAGAAAGACGGCACCATGCTTATCTCCACAGCGGCTCGGTGCACGGCCCGGTGTCATCCCGACACTCCACCGACACTCACCTGAAAGATCTACACAAGATATACCTGCCACCTGGGTGGAAGCTCAGGGGGCTTTATTGATTGAAATTGGTAGAGCTCCTCCATGGGCATCACCTAATTATGTAAAGCACCATGGTCTCTAATGTTAGGATGATGATTCAGTGTTTGCGTGTTTGCCTTTGCTCCTTTTCAGGGCAGTCAGACTAGGTTCTAACTTGAGTAGAATTTATATTGTAATGATTGGAACAAGGAAATGGACGCGGAGGTAATGATTTAATTACTTACTGGTAATTCCATTACTCAGAAACCATTCTTCCTCACCCCAGTCCCTTAATAACCTCCTCCCTCCCTGTTGGCTTCCCACCTGAGGGTGGGGTGTGGTGGGGGTCTCTAGAGTACAGGAGATCTTTTTAACCCCATCGCCGCGGGGGTAATTTCCCCCACAGATGGGGGGGGGGGTGAGCGCGGTGCCGCAGTGCTCGTGAGGAGGCCAGCTCGTCACGAGTCACAGTGGAGCTGTGCTCATGACGAGCGCAGACCCCACCTACTGATAAATTCACCCGCACAGGCAGGGAATCATTCACGAGTAGGCGGCGCGCAGCCGTTATGACGAGCCTAGCTCGTCATGAGCACAGCTCCATTGTGACTCATGACAAGCTTGGTCACCATCCATTTTTGCTCACTGGTACTGATGTTGTTAATTGGTTTGGCACTGGGTTCCTGCTGACCAGGCCCCATAGCCAGTGCTCTTTCCATAAACAATACAAATGTTGAATTGTAACCTAATTGGCAAGGACTTTAGCACCCCTGTAAGTCCCTAGTAAATGGTACCCTCGGTACCCAGGGCATGCGTACTAAAGAGGGTCCCTAAGGGCTGCAGCCTGTATTATGCCACCCAAAAGGACACATACACAAACTGGTGCAAATCATTCTGAAAACACAATGTGGCACACTCACTGTGCCATGCGCCTGTACACTGCATGTATTATAGTAAGTAACCCCTACAGCAGACCTTACAGCTAAAGGCAGGGTGCATTATATTACATGTAAGAACATATCTGAATGAGCAGGTGTGCCCTTTTTATCCCTGGTTCCATTCAGAAGCATTGCAAGTGATCAACAATCCATCTTAAGGTATGTACTGGGCACTAGTCATTATGAGTTACCCAGTTACATAATGGCTTCTCTGAAAATACTGATGTTTGGTATCAAACATTTTGTCTTAATAAATCATTACTGATGCCAGTACTGGATTTATTCTGACATGCACCCAGTGGGCATCTTAGAGGTGCCCTCTGAAACCCTACTAGTCACAGAGTGTGCTGGCTGACTGGTATCTTCCAGCCCCTGCCACTGCAGACAGCTTTCTAACCCCCAGCAGGTGAAAGCCCTGAGTCCAAGAACCATGTCTGTCCGGCAAAAGGTGGTCACGCCTCCTCCAGCAAGATGGCTAGCAGGTTAGCATTTCAAGGCCAGTGGCTTCAAAGACAACACCACCTTTGAAATGCAACCATGGCTGCTTCCCCAGATTTGGCAAATGCCACCTCCTGCCCTGAAGCCCTTTGGCACCAGAGCAGGTGGCAGAATTATCTAGTCAGTAGACATTTTGCACTATCAGGTTGGGCTCACCTCTAAGGTGGGTCACCTGAAGTAGACATTCGAAGAAGGGTTTGATCATCTTGGCTTTAGTGAAACTGAGCAATCAGGATCAGAATTATGCCCACTCTTTGCAGGAAGTGGTCATATAGGGGGTGTAGACATCCTAGGGGTAGATTGCCCATTGGCTACCACCCTACACTCCCCTAAAACCCCCTAAATTCAGTATTTAGGGGCCCCCACGACACCAGAGGTTCAGTTTTGTCTACTTGTGAACAGAAATAGGACAAAGAAAAACTGACACCACAAGAAAAGAGTACCTGGTCCAAAACTGGTGCCTAACCCTGCCTGGCTGCTGGTAACCTCAACAATTGCCAGACCAACTCGTCCAGAAGCTGAACCTCCTCCCCAAACCCTTGAGGGTCTGTCCAGGTCTTCACCAACCACTTGGCATCTCCCTTGGGGTGGAGGGGCCTTTGCATCTACAGGCACTGACCGCACTTGTCCGATACTTCGTTTTGCTGGCCTTTGGGCCCACTGTGGGAGCCTCTTGGCAGGACGAGGTCACTGTGGTTCCAAGAGGTCAGCCCCATCTCTCCAGTGAGTTTCGAGATGCTAGATTCTCGAGGAGCCCCCTTCACCAATACCTGGGTACCGCAGCATTTTCTGCAACCAAGCCTTGTTGAGTATCTAGCCCAGACACCACTGCTGCCAAAACTGACCTGCCAACCAAGGGACATCAGGACTGACCGGGCTCAAATTACGAGTGTCCCTGCTGTCTGTGTTCCTCCCCTCTGCAGGTCAAGAACTAGAACAGTGAGAGCCTCCAACTTGAATGGCTAGCCAGCCAAACACCTCTGCTCTGAGCCCCACAGCCCAGGTACACTGAAACCACCTGTGACCCCTTGCTCCAGAGACCCTCACAAGCTGATCCCCCCCTTTGGAATCTGCCGGACTTGTCCCAAATCCCCACTTGCAACCTTTTTTGTTACAGGCATTTTGGACAAAAACGTATTGCATTCAAGCCTACCAACGCGACCAGGACCTCTGCAGGGCACCCCTGGGTAGGTAAACTCAAACTGCTAGTGGCTCTTTGGACCTTGGGCCCCAAGCACCTTAAATCTTAAAGGGCACCCTCTACAATAGCTTGTATGTATATGTATGCAATACGTCTTTCCTCCCATAAGATAACATTAACGTTTTTGAGGCTCATACCTCCAAAACAGTTATTTGAACATTTTACTGTTTCTATGTAAAATTGATAACTCAGAAAGTACTTAACTGATTCCGATGATCTTTGTATATAAAAATATATAAAAATATGTTTTTTTCATAAATTGGTCTTGAATTTCTTCTTGAGCTTGTATACCATTTATTAACTCTAGGTGTGCAACGACTACTTAACACTCCCCTATGATAAGCCTAAGGCTGCTTGACTACACCACAAATAGACCACTTGGGATTATTAAATTAAGCCCAGTAAACCAATAAGGGTTGCCTGGACGTTTTTCGTAGCACGCCCCTACAGTGGCCCACTACATAAAAAGCCTGCTTTGTCCATTTTTGGTTGTTAGACCTGGCACCATTGGTGTGGGTCTCCCTTCCATTTTCTGCTGTGGTCTCCTTTGTTTTTGCTGGTATTAGATGCTCTGTGCGCTGTTCCACTGCCATTCAGTGCCACAGCGCGAATGATCCCTGTGTAACTATGAATGTGAATTGGTATATCCCCAATTGGCTTATTTGGTTTACCTGTTAGTCCCTAGTAGTGTGGCCTGCGTGTGCCCAGGGCTGGTAACCCAAATGCTGCTGGTGGGCCTGCAGCGCTGGTTTGCGCCACCCACAGAAGCAGCTTGCAAAGTGTACCTCAGACCTACCACTGCAGTATCTGTGTGCAGTCCAGAACTACCATCTTGGCTGTGAAGTTCCCACTCTTCCCAGCCCCTGAACCTTCCCTTGGCATCATTTCAGCCCCCCTATGGTAGGGTGCATTGTGTGTTTAAGGTAGGACATGGCTTGATATGTGTAGCATGTCCTGGTAGTGAATTACCCCCCATTTTGTTTTTCACTACTGCAAGGCTACCTGTTCTCCATAGGCTAGAGTGGGAAGTTTAACTATTACATCTTATAGTCCTAACTGACTCAGGGAACATGGTAGAAATTTGAGTTTAGTATGTTAAATGAAGTGCCCCAGGCCTGAGCAGAACTAGTTTTGGCTGGGTTCAGTGACTAGTGACTTTTTAGAACAAAGACTTTTGGGGTATAAATATCTGTGCTCAAACCCCTTCAAAGGGTATTGCTCCTGGATGTCAAGAAGAACCTTTGTCCGTGTAACTGAAGGAATCTGCAAGAGAGGACTGTCCTTGTGCTTGTGTGCTGTTTCTTAGCTTGACCTGCAGTAGTTTTCCCTGGACTTGGAAGAAGAGGGAAAAGGACTTGAAGAGACTTTTATTTCAACTTACTAAAGCAATCACCCATGGGCTAGAAGAGAGCTAGCCTTCTGCTGGAGTTGCAGGCACATCTGACTCAACCACCAGCCTCCTGATTCCTCCCAGCGAGGATTTCTATCTGCAGGTGAGGCTCCTGTGAGTTCCAGGGCCTTCAATTCTACTCCAGAGAAGAGAGTGCTGAAATCGTCGCTAACGCCCATTTGGGAGCCGCCGCAGCTGAAGAACAAAAGAAAAATCACCGCGCTGCTGCCGCCGAGCGCTCGCAAACCAAAAATCATCGCATCGCGCACTTGCGAGCCACAAAGTGCTTGTTAACACCCAAAGATCATCGCATCGCACGGTTGCGGGCTGTCGAGTGCTCGCTAACCACGGATCGTTGCATCGAGATCATCGCATCACGACATCGCAGTGCGGGCGCCATGCGTCTGCCATTTTGCCCGCATCACGCCCGGATCGTCGCTCCCTCGTGGAGCACCACTTCTTCTCATCGCAACATATATATTTTTAGGAGCGGGTTATAGGGTTTATAGGGGATAAGGGTGGGGAGTGTTTTAAAAATATATGTAAAAAAATTTATTAATTACCAAATATAACTATATCATTACAAATATTAGCATAAAAAAATCTAATTTTTTAATATTGCGAAATGTAAAAAAAAATTAATTTAAAATTATCTAAAAAAAATTGGAGTGTTAAAAATATATATAATAATTAAAGTAATATTTAATAAATGGAAAAATATATTTACAAATATTGACAAATTATAAATCAAAATTAAAAATACATTCGAAATTAAAAATTTCAAAAGAAAAATATAAAATGTAAAATGTTTTAAAAATGTCAGGAGTGTTTAAAAATTATATAATAAATACATTAATATTTAACAAATGTAAAAACATATTTACAAATATTTAAAATTTCATAATAAAATTTAAAAAAAAATCGAAATTAAAATTTTCAAAATTATAAATTAAAAAAATATATTTAATAACATTTCTGGAGTGTAAAAAAATATATATTACATAAACTAATATATAAACAATGTAAAAATCTTATAGCAAATATTTAAATATTAATAAAAAAATAACAATATCGAATATTACATTTAGAAGTTCAAAATTCTAAAATAATGAATACAAAATGTACATTTGTAGTAGCTGTCAATTTAATGTTTGGTGAATAGGCTAGGGATTAAATAGAATTAATAATATTGTAATATTTATTTTTTTAAAATAGGTGGAAAATTATATAAAATATATTTTATATATATAAATTTGTAGCTTATTCTTGGCTCTAAATGGAATTATTGTGGATATTTTTTCTAAAAATATTAAATTATAACACATTTTTGTGTCTAGCTCCTAATTCCATTTTATGTAGACTGGAGTGGGAATAGTAATTTATATTTAATTAGTGTCCAGCACCTACTTCTATTTTGTGTAGACTGGAGTGGGAATAGTAAATTATATTTAATTAGTGTCCAGCACCTACTTCAATTTTATGTAGACTGGAGTGGGAATAGTAATTTATATTTAATTAGTGTCCAGCACCTACTTCAATTGTATGTAGACTGGAGTGGGAATAGTAAATTATATTTAATTAGTGTCCAGCACCTACTTCAATTTTATGTAGACTGAAGTGGGAATAGTAAATAATATTTAATTAGTGTCCAGCACCTACTTCTATTTTATGTAGACTGGAGTGGGAATAGTAATTTATATTTAATTAGTGTCCAACACCTACTTCAATTGTATGTAGACTGGAGTGGGAATAGTAAATTATATTAAATTAGTGTCCAGCACCTACTTCAATTTTATGTAGACTGGAGTTGGGATAGTAAATTATATTTAATTAGTGTCCAGCACCTACTTCAAATTTATGTAGACTGGAGTTGGAATAGAAAATTAGATTTAATTAGTGTCCAGCACCTACTTCAATTTTATGTAGACTGGAGTGGGAATAGTAAATTATATTAAATTAGTGTCCAGCGCCTACTTCAATTTTATGTAGACTGGAGTGGGAATAGTAAATTATATTTAATTAGTGTCCAGCAACTACTTCAATTGTATGTAGACTGGAGTGGGAATAGTAAATTATATTTAATTAGTGTCCAGCACCTACTTCAATTTTATGTAGGCTGGAGTGGGAATAGTAAATTATATTTAATTAGTGTCCAGCACCTACTTCAATTTTATGTAGACTGGAGTGGGAATAGTAAATTATACTTAATTAGTGTCCAGCACCTACTTCAATTGTATGTAGACTGGAGTGGGAATAGTAAATTATATTTAAGTAGTGTCCAGCACCTACTTCATTTTATGTAGACTGGAGTGGGAATAGTAAATTATATTTAATTAGTGTCCAGCACCTACTTCTATTTTATGTAGACTGGAGTGGGAATAGTAATTTATATTTAATTCGTGTCCAGCACCTACTTCAATTGTATGTAGACTGGAGTGGGAATAGTAAATTATATTTCATTAGTGTCCAGCACCTACTTCAATTGTATGTAGACTGGAGTGGGAATAGTAAATTATATTTAATTAGTGTCCAGCACCTACTTCAATTTTATGTAGACTGGAGTGGGAATAGTAAATTATATTTAATTAGTGTCCAGTACCTACTTCAATTGTATGTAGACTGGAGTGGGCATATTAAATTATATTTAAGTAGTGTCCAGCACCTACTTCAATTTTATGTAGACTGGAGTTGGAATAGTAAATTATATTTAATTAGTGTCCAGCACCTACTTGATTTTTATGTAGACTAGAGTTGGAATAGTAAATTATATTTACTTAGTGTCCAGCACCTACTTCAATTTTATGTAGACTGGAGTGGGAATAGTAAATTATATTTAATTAGTGTCCAGCACCTACTTCAATTTTATGTAGACTGGAGTGGGAATAATAAATTATATTTAATTAGTGTCCAGCACCTACTTCAATTGTATGTAGACTGGAGTGGGAATCGTAAATTATATTTAATTAGTGTCCAGTACCTACTTCAATTTTATGTAGACTGGAGTGGGAATAGAACATTATATTTAATTAGTGTCCAGCCCCTACTTCAATTTTATGTAGACTGGAGTGGGAATAGTAAATTATATTTAATTAGTGTCCAGCAACTACTTCAATTGTATGTAGACTGGAGTGGGAATAGTAAATTATATTTAATTAGTGTCCAGCACCTACTTCAATTTTATGTAGGCTGGAGTGGGAATAGTAAATTATATTTAATTAGTGTCCAGCACCTACTTCAATTTTATGTAGACTGGAGTGGGAATAGTAAATTATACTTAATTAGTGTCCAGCACCTACTTCAATTGTATGTAGACTGGAGTGGGAATAGTAAATTATATTTAAGTAGTGTCCAGCACCTACTTCATTTTATGTAGACTGGAGTGGGAATAGTAAATTATATTTAATTAGTGTCCAGCACCTACTTCTATTTTATGTAGACTGGAGTGGGAATAGTAATTTATATTTAATTCGTGTCCAGCACCTACTTCAATTGTATGTAGACTGGAGTGGGAATAGTAAATTATATTTCATTAGTGTCCAGCACCTACTTCAATTGTATGTAGACTGGAGTGGGAATAGTAAATTATATTTAATTAGTGTCCAGCACCTACTTCAATTTTATGTAGACTGGAGTGGGAATAGTAAATTATATTTAATTAGTGTCCAGTACCTACTTCAATTGTATGTAGACTGGAGTGGGCATATTAAATTATATTTAAGTAGTGTCCAGCACCTACTTCAATTTTATGTAGACTGGAGTTGGAATAGTAAATTATATTTAATTAGTGTCCAGCACCTACTTGATTTTTATGTAGACTAGAGTTGGAATAGTAAATTATATTTACTTAGTGTCCAGCACCTACTTCAATTTTATGTAGACTGAGTGGGAATAGTAAATTATATTTAATTAGTGTCCAGCACCTACTTCAATTTTATGTAGACTGGAGTGGGAATAATAAATTATATTTAATTAGTGTCCAGCACCTACTTCAATTGTATGTAGACTGGAGTGGGAATCGTAAATTATATTTAATTAGTGTCCAGTACCTACTTCAATTTTATGTAGACTGGAGTGGGAATAGAACATTATATTTAATTAGTGTCCAGCCCCTACTTCAATTTTATGTAGACTGGAGTTGAAATAGTAAATTATATTTACATACTGTCCAGCAACTACTTGATATTTATGTGGATTAGTGTGGGAAGAGTTGTTTATTTATGTATATAAATAAGCATGAGCGCAAAATCCGCTCCGCTCACGGATTTTGCGGATTTTCGGTAAATTCGCGATCCGCGAACTCCCGCGAATTTACCGCGAATCCGCAAATCCGCGAGCGGCGGATTTCGGGGGCAAAAGTTCAAGCCTGCCTGGCCTGTTGTAACTAATTTACGATGACGCCGGCAAGCTGCCAGCGCCATCCTAAAATAGTTACTAAGTTAGCTTCAACAGGAAGCTCTAATAGATAAAACAAAGCAGGTGCTCGATTTTATCTATTAGAGCTTCCTGTTGAAGCTAATTTAGTAACTATTTTAGGATGGCGCTGGCAGCTTGCCGGCGCCATCGTAAAATAATTACAACAGGCCAGGCTGGTGTGCTGTCTCTTCATCTGCTGCTCTGATGGGGCCCAGACCCTTTGGAACCCCCGCCCACACACTCGCGCTGTGCACCGTCCTCCCGACATTGACCCACAATGATGGACAGCTCAACCAAGGGACCCCTGCGCCCCTCGGGGCGATCGCATAGTAACACACACATGGTCGCTGGAACTAGTTGAAGCTCAAATGCAGTGACTCATTCATCAGCCAAAAAACAATCGTGAGCGTTGTCAAGGCTGGGCAGGTGTGCCTTCTTCCCAAATCTACCGTCGAAATCAGCTGTGAGGCTGGATAGAGGCCTATGCATCCTTGACTTTCACGAGCACAATCCCAGTGCTGTTCCTGTGACCAGGAGCTTCTGTATCTTCATCTGCTGGTCTGATCGGTCGCATGGAAGCCCCGCCCAAATCCGCCGGTCGGCAATCCGCAAAATTCGCGGATTTTGCGGATCCACGATCCGCAAATCCGCAAATCCGTGAATCGTGGATCCGCAAAATCCGCCCATGCTTATATATAAATCAATATATATATTTTGTGTGTATGGGAAATAATATTTTTTAAGATCATAATAGTAAAAACACAGAAAAATCTTAATTTTTTTTCAACTATATACATTTATTAGGTATTGTATATTTTGCAGAGATAATAATTTTCAAATTATATTATTTACATTTGTGAAAAATGTATATTTTTAACACAAAGAAATTAATACAAAAGCAAGTTTTATTGTAAATAAGAAGAAATTATACTATTGTTAAATGTTATTTCACATTTTTATAGTCTTACATATGTTGTTAGTACATACAATTTTAACATTAATATTAATATTTAAAATATTAATATTACATTTTTTAAACAATATATTTGTATACAATTTTTTTCCAACATAGGTTTCTTTATATACAAACAGAAATTGGATATCATAACATTTTGTAACATTTTATTACATTTCAAATACATTTTACATAAATATTATTTATTTTATAATATTTATTTGTACAGTTTTACTACAAATTTCACAATTATTTAATACAAGGAAGAAATAAACAATTTATAAAATATAGTAGTGATTTTCTAAATATTTAAGGTGATTTTAGAAAGATTTAATAATATATTTGTTATATTGGACTATTTTGTTACTTTTGGGTCTTTTATTTTGTAACCGGGTTAGGTCGTTTTGTGTGATTTGGATGGAGAGCAGCTCGCGGTTGGGAGAGACTTAACGTCGCTTAAGGTAAGGTTTGTTTTATATGTTTTATGTGTGTTTTAATGTGTTTTTGAGAGTAGTGTGGTACTATTTAGTGTTGTTAGATGTAAGTGAGTAGTATTAACGTTTTTGAGATCGTTTATTTACGTGTGGCAGCTACTCGTAGTTTTAGCTTGTTTTAGGCTTGTTTGGAGAGTTACTATATCTATGTTTAAAGTATATGTAGTAGGAATATAATGTTAATACTAATGTTAGTAGTTGTTTATGTGTTGTTTTATGTGGGTGGGAATGTATGTTTTATATATTTCTGTTCTAGGTGTTCGCCATATCGTAAGGAGCGTTTTTTTTTTAAGGAAGTGTTTGTTAGTTTTATTAACTAATGGATTTCAAACACTTCTTTAAAGTTTTCGGTTTTCCAGGACCGTTTTTTCTATATTTTACCAATTTTCTGGATTTTTATGGTTTTTGGAAGGAACTTCGGTGGATGGATTGTCGATTTTTGGTACAGTTGTATTTTTTAATTTTCTTTTGGGTCAACTTTTCACTATTTGGATTATTTTGTTGGAGACGAATTTTACTGGATTTGCGAAATGCTTGGTAAGTTATTTTAATTTTATTTTTTGTGGGTGGGTAAAGTAATTATTGTAATAGTTCTGTTTTATTGTTGTTAATTGTAAGTAATGTGTGCATATATATGTAATTAAATATTATATATATTGCATACATTAAAGAGTCTTGAAAAGACAGATTTAAATGTTATTTTGATTGTTTAGGTTTCATTTTTAGGGACTTGTTTGGTGTTCAGATTTATTTGGAGTAGTGTTTTGGCAATTATGTTTAGGTATTCAATGCCTTTTGTACTAGGATATAACTTTACTTGTTGTTCTAGGTATTTGTGCATTTGCTTGTTTTGTTTAGATGTTTTAGGGACTAGTTCAGTAATGGATTGTTCCATTCGGAACTCCTGGTAGCTTTGTTCTTTTTGTAGGCATTTAATAAATGTTTCTAAACTTGGTTTAGTTCTGCCAGTTGATTGTGTAAAGGCATTGTGCCAACCTTCAACTGCGTTGTTTGTTTTTGATTCACCATTTAAGGTGCTTCTGTAAACGTTCCACCAGGGTATTAGGAATTTTGGGTTTCTTCTGTGGCCAGATCTATGGAGTCTGCCTACCCAGGTGTCTTCAAAGTAGTCTAAAAAAGGACTCAATTTAGCTTCATTTTGTTTATAAAAGGTGCTATCTATTAGAATGTTGTAGTGTTCTGCTACGTCTGTTTCAGGAACATAAGCCAGTGCTATGAGTTTTTTTATTTGATATGCAAAAGATGAGTTTGTTGCATATTCTATGCTTAAGGTTGTCTTTTGTAGATGTCTCCATAGACACTGGTTTAAATGGTAGTAGCAGGGATGGGGGTGTATTTTTAAGATGCTTGAAAGCATTGCTTGCTCAAAATCTAGGATTATTTTTTCAGGGGAATAGTCATTAGTTTTTTGTTTGATTATATTTAATAATTCCATATATGTGGAATTAGTTTTATTTGGTAGTAGTGCATAAAGCAGAGGTATGTTGCAGTTTTGATATAGGCCATGTATAGTGTATAATTGGAAAAAAGGTTTGGGACAGATGTTAAAAGTCCCATCCATCATCCAATATTGGCTTTGCTGAAGTTTTATTAGGTTCATATTTGTTCCAAAAATTATAAGTCTTTTATCATTGCTTTCATTGTCGTAAATGATAAATGGTAGTTTGTTTAAAGTTATAATTTGGTTGGCATTTAAACCTATATCACTATATGTTCTTGGAGGTGGTGTTGTAGTAGTAGTAATTCTTTTTGTTCGTGCTATAGTTCTTTTTAGTGCAAGAATATTTGGCATCTGTGTTGTTGCTGTTTTTGGAATTTTGGGAATTTCTTCTTTTAATATGACGCTGGTTGGTTTTTGGGAACCTGTGCTTGCCTCTTTTATGTTTTCTAATGCTGTTCTAACTTCTATTTCTGTTATGTTTGGTGGGTGGTTGTGTTCCCTAGTATAAAGTATAGTTGCTTCTCTAGTTGTTGCCCTTCCATAACACTTGTTGGAATAATATGTGCAACATTTCCAATTTACTTTCATGCCAAATTGTTTCTCTTGGGTATAAGTGTAACCCATGTAGCACAGTAATAGCTTTCCTTTCTGGCTGGTTACAAATTCTGCTCCTTCAGTCATTTTCTAGTTTGTAAATCTACAAGAGATATATTTAATAGTTATTTAAAAGGTAATGTTTGTTTATAAATTTAATTAAGTAAATAATTGTATTGTATATACTTACATGTTTTCGAAATCTGTGAAATATTTTGGTATGCTTTATTCTTTAGTTGTGGACTGTGTTTTCTGATTTTGTTGATCTGTGAGGAAAAAATAAATTTAAATGTTATTGCTTGATTTTGTATATAGTTTGAGTTTTAGTGCCAATTTTTGCTATAAAATTGGCTGCTAATAAGTCTAGGATTTTATTAAAAATTGTGAATATACTTACTTTGTTAGTTCTAGATAGGATTTTGGAGTAGAGTTGTCTGTTCTTTCTTAGCTGAGTATTCTGTAGTGGTATCTGAAAATAAAAAGTAAATATGTGTTAGAAATGTAAACATGTGTTTATGGTTATAACATTTAACAGTTACTTTAGTGTTTGAATATACTTACTTAGTTAGTGGTATCTTTGGTATTCGGAATTTTGATTTCTGTATTTAGTCAGTAGAGTTTTCTGTAGTGTTAGGAGAAAATAAAAAATAGAAATTTGTAAAAATTTAGAACATTTGCTATGTTTTGTGATTTTTACCAGTTAATTTAGTGTTTGGATATACTTCCTTTGTTAGTTTTAATTATAAATTAGGAGTTTTGTTGTCTGTTCTTTTTTAGTCTAGTCTTCTGTAGTGGTATCTGAAAATAAAAAATAGATATGTGTTAGAAATGTAAACGTGTGTTTTTATTTGTTACATTTTACCAGTTTCTTTAGTATTTGAATATACTTACTTAGTTTGTTGTATCTTTAGTTTTCGAATTTTTCTTCTCTGTTTTTTGTCTGTAGAGTTTTCTGTAGTGGTAGTAGAAAATAAAAAGGAGATATGTATAAATAATTAGAACATGTGCTCATAATTTAGGATTTTAGCCGTTAATTTAGTGTTTAACTATACTTAGTTAGTTGTATCTTTGGTTTTGAGTTGTGTAGTCTTGTATTTGTTAGTAGAGTTTTCTGTAGCGTTAGGAGAGAAATAAAAAAGATTTGGAATTACTCATTATTAGTTGTATTTTATTTAAAAGATTTAACCATTTACTTAATATTGAGATTATATTTACATTTTTAGTCGTTTTTTTGTTTTCTGAAATCAGTTGTCTGTTATTTATTAGTAGAGTATTCTGTAGTTGTTCGAGAAAAGGAAAAGTGGATTTTTAGTAATAAATTAACATTTTAGCAGTTACTTATATTTAGTTTATTAGAGTTACTTACTTGAAATCCATTCATTTATCCTGTAAATTTTGCTGTTTTTGTCGGTGTAGTGCAATCATCCACAGATGTATCTCCTTTCGTTTGTTTTAGCATGTGGTTTGTGTTTATGGGTAATTGTTTATATAGAGGATTGTAATTAGCAATTAGTTTGCTATTGGTTATATTAGTAAATCTGTGTGTTCATTGGTTAGTTTATATTTTTGAATTTCTGTTGTGAGTTGCGTGTTGTTAGATAAAGCCAATGCAAATTATTTATGTTTAAAAGAAAGGAAATATAAATTTATATAAAAGTGTTGGTAATATATTTTATAAATAATATATGTTTTAGAGTTTACAAATTTTTTAAAAAATATATATATAAATGAGAGGTGTGTATTTTATTGCCAAAAAGAATATTTTTAGTTGGAAAGTATTTATATATATATAAAAATATATTTTCGATATATTTAATTAGACGATATTATTGTTGACGATATTTGTGATTTCGATATTTTTGTACTGGTGTATAAATGTTAATGATATCGATATTTATTACCTTCGATATGTATGTAGTCGATATTATTGATATCGGTGTTTATGTGTATCGATATTGTGTACCCGATATTTTTGTATGTTTATAGTTAAGTATAGGATGTCGATATTAATGCTTTCGATATATTTGTGCCGATATTTTTGTATCACGATATTGTGTCTTTCGATATTATGTCAGTGATTCATTTATATCATTTTACACATCAAAATCTTCGGGATCAGGTAAGGGGGGACTTGGGGGACAAGTCCGGCAGAACCCTATGTGTTGGCCTCAAGGGGATGCAGGCAGATGTTTAGTAATTGAGCCGTGGGGGTCAGGTGCAGAGGTGCTGGCTAGCTGTTCACTTAGCGATGGAGGCTCTTACGGTTCTTGGGGCACCCGCAGAGGTGGGAAAAGAAACATAGCAGGGCCAGTATCGGTGTGGAGCTTGGCTCCCCTGAAGTTCGTCAACATGCAGGTACGTTTTTCCAGCGGTGGTGTTAGGATTAAACAACACAAGAAAAAACTGGTGGTCTAACAAAGAGAAAAGGAAAAAAGGAAAAGATGTCACAGAACAAGGTAATGGCAAATCATATACTTATATGACAGCTAATCGTGGTGCGATGATCCTGACATAAGAACAACTTCATGACAGAAGAAACCCTGAGGAGGGGAGACAGAAAATTAGGATTTCCATCAACTGCCCTTCGTGGCCAGTGTCATCATTTGGAACTCCAGAAGTGCCCCTGTCACCTCAGCTTTTCTGGCAGCGAGCCAAATGCTAGTGAACTAGGCGTGATGTAAGGCCAATGATAGACAAATGACAGGCTGAGTATCTCAAAGAAGTATACTGACCAGACTAGTCAACAGAAGCAGTGCAAAGATAGAATTGTGAATATAAGTGAATTAAAAAAGTTCAACAGTAGTCCAAAATATATTTATTAGTGACCACTGGTGAGCTTATTAAAAAACACACTGTCGGTTTTGAATTAATCTACCGAAAAAACGGTCTACTAGTTTCATCCGTGATGGGCATAAGGACCCCGGCTTTCTTCAGGACCTAGTTATAAAAGTTACTGCATTTAAGTGTAAATTTTTAAACAGTGAAAACAAAACAACAAAAGGAAAACCACAATGTAATTACAAGTGATCAATCACAATACCTCTACACCGGATGATAGGTTATTCATACCTGTAGAGATAAAACAAACATCAAACCTACAGAAAAGAGCCCTTGCATACCATGTCATTCACTCACTCTTAACCTGTTCTGTGATAACAAAATACAATTTAAAAAATAGTTGTTCACTCACCTATCCAATGTGAAGTAACAAACCTCACCTCACCTGGTACTGACTCAGGTCAAAGGGAGGACCCGCCCTGCAAAATAGGATTTTTAAAAGAATATATATATATATATATATATATATATATATACACCTATCATCCATCGGTCCTGTCCAAATATATGAGGACAGGATGACCTTGTGTGTGCTGGCTGATTCTTAAAATGAAAAGATGAAAATACCATTTGTCCCCAGTAATAAACTTATGGATTGTTAGCCAAATACATAGAAACAGCTTCCTCGTAATAGCATGGGGATCCTTCCCAGGAATTTAACTCAGTAAGGATATTAAGAAATCTGAAAGTGTGCCAATTGTCCCTTCCACGAAGAGTCATGAGATAGGTTTGTAATGTCCACCACGGGGGAAGGCAGGCTAAATGTCGATCTATCTAAACTGGTCCGGGCCCAGGGAATAAGGTTAAGTCTTCTCTCTACGAAGACCGAGTTGTTCCCTTTCAGGACCTGCCATGCAAAGGAAATGAAAATCTGGTGGCAAATATACTTAAAAACGGACCCCATGATGTCAAAGCAAATCGCGCTGTAAAAGCGTCTCTGCTGAATGCACAGAGATAGTTACAAAATTAAAACGCTCACCTCTCCGTCGATACCTCGGGAAAAATCCTGAGGCAGGGGGAGGTAGCGTTTCCTCCTCGACAGCCGCCATTAGAGGTCCCCGGGCCGGGTCATGTGACGTGTGACGTCACAGGGGACCATCCAATGGGGAGTTAGAACTACAGGGAAACATCATCGGGCTGGGAAACGTAGTCCGAAAACGCCCTCAAACCACTATACTGACGTAAAGTGACCTAACGCCTGTGGGGTTTGAAAGCTCCATGATTGCCGCCTTTTAAAATGCTTTTACACATTATTGTATAGACAAAATATGTGTTTAAAAAGGTATACTCAGTGTGTTTAAAACAGCATAGATCTCCATGATATATGTGTTGAAAGACTCATGTGTCTACATGCCCTCGCATCTGTATATGCTACCCTCAGTTGCTTAATTCCTATGTATAGTCAGAAGGGAACATAACTTATAATCAACATATTGGACAACCAAAGGATATTAATAGTAAGTCCATATGTCATATGAGTGCTCATTAGGCAAGACAGGGACCTAGGAGACATCCACTAGTATAAATAATGAGGATGTCAATAATGCATATTTCTCGAGCGCATTTCATATCGACACCCATGCGAGCTTTATTGTTTTATATGACCTGCAAAATAGGTAGTGGTTTATGGAGAGCCTAGTGAACCAACGTGAAGCGTAACGCAGGCATATTTTTCATAGAAGGGTCCAAGGGATGTCATCATTGAGACCCTGTGCATCACTTTTGAGTTTGAACACCCATCTCTGCTCTTTTTGAAAAAGGTATTTGGTCTTATCACTCACATGAAGAGGTATGGCTGGTTTCTCCAGAACTGTCCAGAAAAAATCTTCAGGCTTGTGTTTATGCTCCAAAAAATGTCTCGTCAGCTTGGTGTTGGATTTTCCACCACGGAAGGTCCTTTTATGTTCCAGCATTCGTAGTCGTACCTTTCTTGTGGTCATGCCCACATATCGTTCCATGCACGGACATTCAATTAAATAGATCCGGTGGTCACTATTACAGTTGGAAAAATGTGCCTGAATCCAGAGTCTTTGAGTGCCTATGTCTTTTGTTTTAGTTTGTTTAGTTTGAGGGCATATCGAGCAATTTCCACAAGGGAAATGGCCTTGGACCGGAGGTAGGTCCCATAAGGTGTTACTAGTGCTAGATTTCATCCTTGGTCTTGTATGTACGAGAACATCACTCAAATTACGCCCTCTCTTAAATGCAAAAAGGGGCAAGGGGATTCGTTCGTTTCTGGTATTAAGGAAACGCCAATTTTTCCGAATGCATTTCTGTAAGGAGTTGCTCATGGTGCTGAAGGTATTGACAAATGTCAAACGCTCCAAAGGAGGTTTTGCACTTTTTGGTTCCAGTAAAGCTTCTCCATGGTTGTTGGAAGCCCTCTTGCAGGCCATTCTGACCAGGCGTCGGGGATACATCTTGTCTTGTAACTGTTTAGACAGATTGTTCGCATGATGTTTATAAGACTCCGATGTAGAGCAATTGCGCCTAAGGCACAAAAACTGGCCGAAAGGCAGATTTTCCCTTAAGGATCTTGGATGCTGGCTGTCAAACCTCAATAGAGAGTTACATGCCATTGGTTTGCGATAAAGTTCGCTTGATAGACCAGTCGAGGTAGCATATATTGAGAGGTCTAAAAACGAAATTCTGTCTTTGCTCATTTCCATTGTGAACTTCAAGTAGCGATTTTGTGTGTTGAGCCAAGTGTGGAAAGTTCGAACTGACTCCTCGTCACCCTGCCAGACTACCAGGATATCGTCAATGTAGCGCTTCCAAAGTCTAATCGAATCCTGGAAGGGGTTGGCGATGGTAAGGACATGCATTTCCTCGAACCTGTGTACGTACAAATTCGCCAAGCTCGGCGCATAGACGCTGCCCATGCTTGTGCCCGACACCTGTAAATAATAGGTCTCTTCAAACTGAAGGAAATTTTCTTTCATGGCCAGATAGGCCAGGGTCATGATGAAATTGACTGGAGTAATAGAGTGAAGTTCAGTTTGACTTAGGATCTTCGAGATGGTCTCTAGGGTCTCGTCCTGCGGTATTGAGGTGTATAAAGATTCGACATCCAGGGATACCAGGATGTCGAGGTCGGGGTTGAAATCCACCGTTGGCAGGAGTCTAAGGACGTCTTTTGTATCCTGTAAGTAGGTTGGCATTCTTTGTACAATAGGGCGAAGAAAGAAATCCACAAATGTAGATAGTGGTTCTAAACAGGACCCAATTCTTGAAATGATAGGTATCCCTGGTGGCGGCCTCTGGACTTTATGTATTTTGGGGAGGATGTAAAAGTAAGGCATGACAGGGTGGTTTGTCTGGAGATATGTTGATTCCTGATTTGTAATCCAGCCCTCTGTCAATGCCTCCTCCACTGCTTCCTTAATGATACTGATCACACGTGGAGTAGGGTCTTCTTTCAAGGGGCGATAGCAATTCCTGTCACTTAATTGGCGAATACATTCGGCTCGATAATTGTCTGAGTCCATAAGAACCGTCGCTCCACCCTTATCGGCCGGCTTGATCGTAATCGACTGGTCATTCGTCAATGCTGTGAGTGCCTGTAACTCCTTTGTCGGAATGTTACGGTATGTACTACCCTTGTTGTTCTCACACAAAAAGTTGACTTCCTCAAGAACTGCTCTTTCGAAAGCAAGGACCTGGGGGGTTACTAAATGTGAAGGAGGATTGAAAGTGGACCGATTCTTAAGGCCCATGTTCGTATTGTCAATCTGTGTCTCAGATGATGTTTTGTCTTTAAAGAAATGATGCAGCCACACCTTTCGGAAAAACTGAGATAGCTCCCGATGCACTGTGAAGTCATCACCCCTACTTGTAGTGACAAAACCCAAACCCCTGTTTAAGACTGACACCTCATCTTGTGTCAATATTTTGGAGGTGAAGTTGACTATTAAGTCTTGTTTTAATGTCCTCCTCTCGTCTGTCCCTGATTCAGCCCTTGGTTGGTTTTGGACCGAGTCCCGATCTGATTTGGGGTGTTCGATGCTAGGTTCCCGTGTGTTTGTGTCGGTGCTTGCTGAAACTGAGGGTTCCGTCGTCGCCCACGAAACCTTCCTTGGCCTCCCCCTAAAAAAGACTGCTGGGGAAAATGAGGTTGAAAAGATTGAAAAGATTGCCAAGGATTGGGTGACTGGAACTGGGGAGGAGGAAATCCCCATGGAGTTGGAGGCCACCACTGCTGATATGGGGGGCCATTGTAACCTCTCCTGGACGGTCTCCTACCTCTACCTCTTTGTTGGTATTGTCCCTGATCATTAGGGTCTCACCCATCTGAGTAGGCATCTGAGCTGCTACCGGAATAGGTGGATCCCAAACGTTTGCCTTTGTTGTTAAATGTGGGTAGAACATATTCATCACTAGTGTAAGGGTATACCGCTTCATGCTTGAATTTTGCTAGGTCTTTTTTAAATTTCTCAATTTAGATTGGAGGATAGAATCTTTAAGGTCTTTATTGGCCTTGTTGGATTCCTCCAGATTCTTTTTAAAGATGATGCTCGTCACGGTAGTCTTAATCTGAGCCTCCATGACCTGTATCTCTATAAGGATTGCATCTGCAATCCTCTTGGCCGTGCATATTATCAATAGGAGTCAGTCCCTTGTGCATCTCCAGGCAATTAAGGACCAATCTTTACGAAATGTTTTGTCCTGTAAAAAAAAGCCTAGGAGCATTGTTCACAATGAGACCTGGAGGGGCACAATTACCATGCAAATATTCCGCCATGATTGCCCCATGGATTATGGTGCGTGTGTGTGATTTCTTAAGCGATGTCAATGAGTCCCAGTCGTCAGTAGTTGAAGTAGAGGGGCCGGTAAAGGTATCTAAAATGCTAGGTGTTATCAAGTATATTCTGATAGGTGGCATCATCAAAAGCCAAACCGCTAAAGTCAGTCATGGCTATAAAAAGTGGAATCTCAATACACCTTAAGGGGACTCATTGACATCTCTTAAGAAATCAGCAGTGGTGGCCTCCAACTCCATGGGGATTTCCTCCTCCCCAGTTCCAGCCACCCAATCCTTGGCAATCTTCAATCTTTTCAACCTTATTTTCCCCAGCAGTCTTTTTTAGGGGGAGGCCAAGGAAGGTTTCGTGGGCGACGACGGAACCCTCAGTTTCAGCAAGCACCGACACAAACACACGGGAACCTAGCATCGAACACCCCGAATCAGATCGGGACTCGGTCCAAAACCAACCAAGGGCAGAATCAGGGACAGACGAGAGGGGGACATTAAAACAAGACTTAATAGTCAAACTCACCTCCAAAATATTGACACAAGATGAGGTGTCAGTCTTAAACAGGGGTTTGGGTTTTGTCACTACAAGTAGGGGCGATGACTTCACAGTGCATCGGGAGCTATCTCGATTTTTCCAAAAGGTGCGGCTGCATCATTTCTTTAAAGACAAAACATCATCTGAGACAGATTGACAATGCGAACACGGGCCTTAAGAATCGGTCCACTTTCAATCCTCCTTCACATGTAGTACCCCCCCAGGTCCTTGCTTTCGAAAGAGCAGTTCTTGAGGAAGTCAACTTTTTGTGTGAGAACAACAAGGGTAGTACATACCGTAACATCCCGACAAAGGAGTTACCGGCACTCACAGCATTGACGAATTACCAGTCGATTACGATCAAGCCGGCCGATAAGGGTGGAGCGACGGTTCTTATGGACTCAGAAAATTATCGAGCCGAATGTATTCGCCAATTAAGTGACAGGAATTGCTATCGCCCCTTGAAAGAAGACCCTACTCCACGTGTGATCAGTATCATTAAGGAAGCAGTGCAGGAGGCATTGACAGAGGGATGGATTACAAATCAGGAATCAACATATCTCCAGACAAACCACCCTGTCATGCCTTACTTTTACATCCTCCCCAAAATACATAAAGTCCAGAGGCTGCCACCAGGGAGACCTATCATTTCAGGAATTGGGGCCTGTTTAGAACCACTATCTACATTTGTGGATTTCTTTCTTCGCCCTATTGTACAAAGAATGCCAACCTACTTACAGGATACAAAAGACGTCCTTAGACTCCTGCCAACGGTGGATTTCAACCCCGACATCCTGGTATCCCTGGATGTCGAATCTTTATACACCTCAATACCGCAGGACGAGACCCTAGAGACCATCTCGGAGATCCTAAGTCAAACTGAACTTCACTCTATTACTCCAGTCAATTTCATCATGACCCCGGCCTATCTGGCCATGAAAGAAAATTTCTTTCAGTTTGAAGAGACCTATTATTTACAGGTGTCGAGCACCAGCATGGGCAGCGTCTATGCGCCGGGCCCGGCGAATTTGTATGTACACAGGTTCGAGGAAATGTATGTCCTTACCATCGCCAACCCCTTCCAGGATTCAATTAGACTTTGGAAGCGCTACATTGACGATATCCTGGTAGTCTGGCGGGGTGACGAGGAGTCAGTTCGAACTTTCCACACTTGGCTCAACACACAAAATCGCTACTTGAAGTTCACAATGGAAATGAGCAAAGACGGAATTTTGTTTTTAGATCTCTCAATATATGCTACCTCGACTGGTCTATCAAGCGAACTTTATCGCAAACCAATGGCATGTAACTCTCTATTGAGGTTTGACAGCCAGCATCCAAGACCCTAAGGCTGTGGTTCCCAAACTGTGCGCCGCGGCTCCCTGGTGCGCCGTTAGGAGTAGCCAGGGGCGCCGCGCACGATCAGGGAAAGAGCTTGTGCCGAGGCAGCTTGAAATCATGTGAGACTGTAAACAATTAAAAAATGATGCGTCTTTTTACGCCCTACCCTACCGTCAGCCTGAAGGCAGCAACCAAAGCTTATTCAAATCACAGGGGTGTTACAAATGCCATCAGTATATTAATGAATTGTGGTTGACCCAAGAGTGCACGGCCGCCGTACGCGCGGCTACGTGCTTGCAGCAATGACTGTTGAAAGTTATTGCCGCCTGTGTTCTGTCATGCCTCTGGGAACATCTTCTCAAGAGACAAGTAGGTAGTTTTCACACTCATACTCCCTGCTTTAAGTTACTTGATATTACTTTAATGTAAAGAAGGGGAACATGTCAACACGTGACCCCCAAGCAGCCCGTGTATTTATATGCTGGCTGCTGTTCCTGCACTTTGTTCGTGTGAGGAAACATTGTGCTGGATTTTACAAGCCTAAAATTTAAGTGGGCAAACTCGCTGTGGAAATAGGCCGCATAGCAGACAGGATTCATTTCCCGACCCCAATCTGACCCTTAGCCAAGGCCCGGCAGGATGCATGTAATAACCACGTTACTGTATTAACCTGTTTACTTCTCAACCTCCGTGAAAGTTCCTCATTCTTCCCTCCCTATGTTTCTCCATGTTAGTGACAAGAAGAGTAAGGCCTCTCAAATTAAATGCGCAAGTATTATAAAACCTTTAATAAGGTCTCTTGAATTGCATTGTAATTGCAAGGATAACGTGCTTGCTACCTCGGACGAAACATCGCAGCTCAGACTGCAGCAACCTGGGCATCAGAGAGGCTGTTAAATCACCACAGACTGGGCTGCCCACCTGTTTTATTTCTTGGATGAGAGAAATACAGCAGGTGGAAGAAGGAATACACAGGGGTAGAACAAAGTGTGAAAGAATCAAAGGGGAAGAGAAGGAAAGCAGGACATAAAGGCAGAGAAAGGGAGAAAAAGAATGTCTGAAGAGGAAAGGCAGCAACAAGAGGTTGAGAAACGTAAAGGATGAGGGAATAGAAGACGCTTTAGATTCTTCATTATTGAAAGTTTCCCAAAGCGTCATTTACTGACCATAAACAGATACAGCAGGGGTTTCAACAATGCAAGCTTCATTTAATGCACAGAACAGGCATGCATACGGCTGCTCTTTGGCTCTTTTTAGCGTTTAAGGCAGTGCATTCTGGGGCTTGTAGTTTGTCTTTTTTACATCATGATGAGTATTATCTCACAACTCATAGCAAGCGAGACCTTTGGATCATTTCTCAATTAACAAATTATAGTTTTCATTAAACGACTTATATTTTAATTTTGTTACAAATTTAATTATAATACCTTCATCGGCTTCACCCCAATTCATTTCAGGGAGAAAACTGGAAGTACTCCAAAGGTCGGGCTTCCATCCCCAACTGGTAAAAAAAAAAGTGACATGATGGGGAGCCACGGCCAGCTGCCAGTTAGTTCAAGGGAGCCACAGGTCGAAAAAGTTTGGGAACCTCTGCCCTAAGGGAAAATCTGCCTTTCGGCCAGTTTTTGTGCCTTAGGCGCAATTGCTCTACATCGGAGTCTTATAAACATCATGCGAACAATCTGTCTAAACAGTTACAAGACAAGATGTATCGCCGACGCCTGGTCAGAATGGCCTGCAAGAGGGCTTCCAACAACCATAGAGAAGCTTTACTGGAACCAAAAAGTGCAAAACCTCCTTTGGAGCGTTTGACATTTGTCAATACCTTCAGCACCATGAGCAACTCCTTACAGAAATGCATTCGGAAAAATTGGCGTTTCCTTAATACCAGAAACGAACGAATCCCCTTGCCCCTTTTAGCATTTAAGAGAGGGCGTAATTTGCGGGATGTTCTGGTACATACATGACCAAGGATGAAATCTACACCTTATGGTCCCTTGTGGAAATTGCTCGATATGCCCTCAAACTAAACAAACTAAAACAATAGACATAGGCACTCAAAGACCCTGGATTCAGGAACATTTTTCCAACTGTAATAGTGACCACCTGATCTATTTAATTGAATGTCCGTGCAAGGAACGATATGTGGGCATGACCACAAGAAAGCACGACTACGAATGCTGGAACATAAAAGTACCTTCCGTTGTGGCAAATCCAACACCAAGCTGACGAGACATTTTTTGGAGCATAAACACAAGCCTGAAGATTTTTTCTGGACAGTTCTGGAGAAACCAGCCATACCTCCTCATGTGAGTGATAAGACCAAATACCTTTTTCAAAAAGAGCAGAGATGGGTGTTCAAACTCAAAAGTGATGCACAGGGTCTCAATGATGACTTCCCTTGGACCCTTCTATGAAAAATATGCCTGCGTTACGCTTCACGTTGGTTCACTAGGCTCTCCATAAACCACTACGTATTTTGCAGGTCATATAACAACTATAAAGCTTGCATGGGTGTCGATATGAAATGCGCTCGAGAAATATGCATTATTGACATCCTCATTATTTATACTAGTGGATTTCTCCTAAGTCCCTGTCTTGCCTAATGTGCACTCATAGGACATATGGACTTACTATTAATATCCTTTGGTTGTCCAATATGTTGATTATAAGTTATGTTCCCTTCTGACTATACATAGGAATTAAGCAACTGAGGGTAGCATATACAGATGCGAGGGCATGTAGACACATGAGTTTTTCAACACATATATCATGGAGATCTATGCTGTTTTAAACACACTGATTATACCTTTTTAAACACATTTTTTGTCTATACAATAATGTGTAAAAGCATTTTAAAAAGCGGCAATCATGGAGCTTTCAAACCCCACAGGTTTACGTCAGTCTAGTGGTTTGAGGGCGTTTTCGGACTACATTTCCCAGCCCGATGACGTTTCCCTGTAGTTCTAACTCCCCATTGGATGGTCCCCTGTGACATCACACGTCACATGACCCGGACTGAGGACCTCTAATGGCGGCTGTCGAGGAGGAAACGCTACCTCCCCCTGCCTCAGGATTTTTCCCGAGGTATCGACGGAGAGGTGAGCGTTTTAATTTTGTAACTATCTCTGTGCATTCAGCAGAGACGCTTTTACAGCGCGATTTGCTTTGACATCGAGGGGTCCGTTTTTAAGTATAATTGCCACCAGAATTTCATTTCCTTTGCATGGCAGGTCCTGAAAGGGAACAACTCGGTCTTCGTAGAGAGAAGAATTAACCTTATTCCCTGGGCCCGGACCAGTTTAGATAGATCGACATTCAGCCTGCCTTCCCCTGTAGTGGACATTACAAACCTATCTCATGACTCTTCGTGGAAGGGACAATTGGCACACTTTCAGATTTCTTAATATCCTTACTGAGTTCAATTCCTGGGAAGGATCCCCATGCTATTACGAGGAAGCTGTTTCTATGTATTTGGCTAACAATCCATAAGTTTATTACTGGGGACAAATGGTATTTTCATCTTTTTATTTTAAGAATCAGCCAGCACACACAAGGTCATCCTGTCCTCATATATTTGGACAGGACCGATGGCTGATAGGTGTATATATACATATATATATATATTCTTTTTAAAATCCTATTTTGCAGGGCGGTGCCTCCCTTTGACCTGAGTCAGTGTCAGGTGAGGTGAGGTTTGTTACCTCACATTGGATAGGTGAGTGAACAACTATTTTTTAAATTGTATTTTGTTATCACAGAACAGGTTAAGAGTGAGTGAATGACATGGTATGCAAGTGCTCTTTTCTGTAGGTTTGATGTTTGTTTTATCTCTACAGGTATGAATAACCTATCATCCGGTGTAGAGGTATTGTGATTGATCACTTGTAATTACATTTTGGTTTTCCTTTTGTTGTTTTGTTTTCACTGATCAAAATTTACATTTAAATGCAGTAGCTTTTATAACTAGGTCCTGAAGAAAGCCGGGGTCCTTATGCCCATCACGGATGAAACTAGTAGACCGTTTTTTCGGTAGATTAATTCAAAACCGACACTGTGTTTTTTAATAAGCTCACCAGTGTTCACTAATAAATATATTTTGGACTACTGTTGAACTTTTTTAATTCACTTATATTCACAATTCTATCTTTGCACTGCTTCTGTTGACTAGTCTGGTCAGTATACTTCTTTGAGATACTCAGCCTGTCATTTGTCTATCATTAGCCTTACATCACGCCAAGTTCACTAGCGTTTGGCTTGCTGCCAGAAGAGCTGAGGTGACTGGGGCACTTCTGGAGTTCCAAATGATGACACTGGCCACGAAGGGCAGTTGATGGAAATCCTCATTTTCTGTCTCCCCTCCTCAGGGTTTCTTCTGTCATGAAGTTGTTCTTATGTCAGGATCATCTCACCACGATTAGCTGTCATATAAGTATATGATTTGCCATTACCTTGCTCTGTGACCTCTTTTCCTTTTTTTCCTTTTCTCTTTGTTAGACCACCAGTTTTTTCTTGTGTTGTTTATAAATAGAATTGGGGATTGAAACTGGCTTGGTCTTTAAATATTTTCCCTGAGACCCCCCTCTCTCCCCCTGTGGGAGTTGAATCATGTATGAATAATGGTGTTAGGATTAAACCCAAACAAGCCATGGTGGGAATACGTTTCCCGGTAGTCAGAATATTGGTGCAGGGGGGCTCTTAGAGAGTCTGCACGGAAATGTGGGGGTGTCTGTAATTCCCACAGGACGTATTGGGAGTAAGGACTCCTTTACACTAAACCAGAGATCCCACACCTGGTGCCACTAGTAGAGTGGCAAGGCCTCAGATGTACAGGGAATTTCTACTCACTTTGTCCCATGAAATCTCTCTAGCTGGGCATCTAGGTCAGACTTAAACATGGAATGGTTGGTTGTCCACTTCTTCTGGCCAAACATGTCCCAGAAAGTCAAGGAGTTCTGTAACTCCAGTGTTACCTGTCAAGTCATTGGCAAGACAGTTCACAAACTAAAGACTCCCTTAATCCCACTACCTGTGGTTCCCTTTGCAAGGATAGGAGTTGATAACTGCTGGCCCCTGGACCCTCAAACAGCTTCAGGCAACAGGTTTATTCTAGTAATCATGGATCACACCACCAGATATCCTAATGCTATTCCCCTTAAGACTTGGGCCCCTCTGAAGCATTTCTTTTACTAGAGTTGGTTGCCCCAAGGAGGTGGTTTCAGACAGAGGCAGGAACTTCATGTCTGCCTAACTGAAAGCAATGTGGGCACAGTGTACGGTAACATATAAGTTCACTACCCCATATCACCCACAAACAAGTGGCCTTACTGAGAGGTTTAACAAGACCATGAAATGCATTATTATGAGACTCCCTGACAACCCCAGGAGGAGATGAGATGTCCTATTACCATGCCTGATTTTTGCCTACAGAGAGGTGCCACAGAAGGGAGAGGAATTTAGTCCCTTTGAACTTCTGTTTGGCCATCCTGTTAGAAATCCACTGATTCAGGTAAGGAAAAGCTGGGAGAAGCCTCTCAAAATGGACTATGTGTTTGGCCTTTGCTCAAGGATGGCTGAGTACATAGAAACATGTATGTATGAGCTATTTTCCCTAACACCTGATCAGACAACCAGGTGCAAACATAATGTGGAGACTTGGGACAGCCTTCCTGTCAAAAAATTATTTACAAACAGCCTGACCAATTTAAAGGAAGCAGTAGAGCTGAGGTCAGCAAGATGCTGGAGTTAGGGGTGATTGACCCCTCAGAGTCCTGAGCAAGTCCAGTGGTCATAGCTCCCAAACCTCATTCCAAAGGAAGTAAACCAGAGCTGAGGTTTTGTGTGGACTACAGGGGTCCCAATACAGTCACAAAGACTGACACACACCCTATCCCAAGAGCTGATGAACTAATTGACAGGTTGGGTGCAGCCAAGTTTCTTAGTATCTTTGACTTAACCTCAGGATTCTATACTAGCAGATTGATCTCACCCTAGAAGCCAAAGAGAAATCAGCATTATTGACCCCAGATAAGCAGGCTGATGAACAATTCCTGGCTGGGCTGGAGTCTCTTAGTGTAGTATATCTTGATGAAATCGCTGCCTTTAGCTCACATGGCAGGATCACCTGATCCACCTTGGAATTGTACTTGAGGCCATGCAGAAGACAAGACTCACTATCAAGGCCAGTAAGTGCCAGCTAGGACAGGGATCAGTTGTATACTTGGGCCACCTTGTAGGTGGAGGCCAAGTTCAACACTTACTCCAACAACACAGACTCAACTCAGGGCATTCCTTGGCTTGGCTGGGTACTACAGAAGGTTTGTGAAGTGGTATGGTAGTATTGTGGCAACCCTCATAGAATTGACATCCAAAAAGCAACCAAAGAAAGTCAACTGGATGGTGAGCTGTCAAAAGGCTTTTGACACACTGAAGGAAGCAGTGTGCTCATCGCCAACTCTAAAAGCTCCAGGTTATACAAAGCAGTTCATTGTGCAGACTTATGCCTCTGAACATGGGATAGGAGCAGTTCTATCGCAGACCAGCAATGATGGCCAGGACTAGCCTGTTGCTTTTATTAGCAGAAGATTACTTCCCAGGGAATAGCGTTGGACTGCCATTGAGAAAGAAGCATTCACTGTGATTTGCTCCCTGAATAAGCCGAGACCATATATGTTTGGTTCTCACTTCCTTGTTCAAAATGACCACAGACCTCTCAGATGGCTCATGAAAAAGAAAGGTGAAAATCCCAAACTGTTGAGATGGTCCATCTCCCTACAGGGAATGGACTTTACAGTGGAACAAAGGCCTGGACCTGCACATGCCAATGCACATGACCTTTAAAGGTTCTTCTACTTAGGGAAAAAAAGACTCTCTTGGGAAAGGTTAGTCTCATTCTCTTTCATTTGGGGGTGGGGGAGTGAAAGAAAGTTCCACTTTTTCACATGGCCACCCCCACTTTTGGCTCCGTTATACTGATGTTGTTGATTGGTATGGCATAGGGTTCCTGCTGACCAGACCCACAGCCAGTGCTCTTTTCCTAAAACAAGACAAATGTTTAATTGTAACCCAAATGACAAGGACTTTAGTACCACGTAAGTCCCTAGTAAATGGTGCCCCCGTTACCCAGAGCCTGAAGGCAGGGTTCCTTATATTACATGTGAGGGCACATCTGCCTGAGCAGATGTGTCCCTGTAATGCCTAGTTCCATTGCTAAGTATAAGAAGTGATCCCAAAGCCATCTTAAGGTATGTACTGGGCACAGGTCAGTACGAGTTGCTCAGCTACATAATGGCTTCACTAAAAATGCTGAGGTTTGGTATCAAACATCTTGTCTGAATAAATCCGTACTGATGCCAGAACCATATTTATTCTGACATGCACACAGAAGGCACCTTGGGGATGCCCCCTGGAAACTACTAGTCACAGAGTGTTCTGGCCAACGGGTAACTTCCATCCTGCCACCACAGACAATTTTCTGGCTCCCTGCGTGTGAGAGCCTTTGCTCTCTGTGGCCAGGAACAATGCCTGTCCAGCAGAAGGTGATCACACCTCCTCCAGCAGGATGGCTAGCAGATTAGCATCTAAAGGCCAGAGGCTTCAAATCCTCTACACTTTGAAATGTGACCATGGCTTCCCCCCAGGGCTTGGAATTACCAGCCCCTGCCCTGAGGCCCATTTGGCCACAGAGCAGGTGGGAATTTAGATAGTTATGAGTTGTGTCACACTTACAGGCTAAATAACTAATGAGGGTTTTGACCCATAATCAGTAAGGCTAGGCCAATTATTAACAAGCATACAACAACACACATGCCAGTACTAATTTTTAATTGATCAATATTTCATTAGAGCACATATGACAACTTAATGTGACCCAGGAAACATTTGTTTTTATTTCCTTTCTTTCATTTTGAGGGTTTGTCTTTCCAAGAAGGAAACTCAATTATTTGCAAATTTATATCGGTTTTCACAAGAACAACATATAATACATCAACAGACCACAAACTCAGTTTTGACAGAAATAATACAAACAATTGACCATCACAAATTATATCTTTGGACAAGTCCTAGGCGTGAAATGAAGAACAAATTAGACATACAATTGAATAGGCTAGAGTGCAATGCTTTCAAAAAAAGAGAATGAACACATTTAATAACAGAAAAAAGGATTAAGTGAACACACAGGTGAAACAAAAAAAATACAATAAAGCCCAAACAGGTTGAGATTACAGGCTAGGCACACCCCTAAGTTGGTCACCTAAAATGGACAGTAGAAGAAGGATTTCATCATCTTGGTTTTGGTGGAACTAGGAACTCTGGGTCAAGATTATGCCCACTCCTTGAAGGAAGTGGTTATATAGTATATTAGACACCCCACGGGTAGGTTGCTCATTGGCTACTGCCCTACACTGCCCTAAACACCGACTAAATGTAGTACTTAGGCATCCACACAACACCAGAGCTTCAGATTTGTCCATGTGGGAACAAAAGAAGGACAAGAAGAGCTGACACTGCAAGAACAGAGGACGTGCTCCGAAACTGCCACCAAACCCTGCCTAACTGCTGGTAACCTCGACAACTGCCGGGCCAACTCATTCAGAAGCAAAACATCCTCCCCAAACCCTTGTAAGTCTGTACAGTGCTTCAACAACGACCTAGCATCTCCCTGGAGGTGGAGGTGGAGCCATCTTCCTGCATCTGCAGGCACCAACTGCACTTGTTTGATACTTCTTTTTGCTGGCCACCGGGCCCACAAAGGGAACATCTCGCCAGGAGGAGGTCTTTTTGGTTCCAAGAGGTCAGTCTATCCCTCCAGCGTGTATCGGGACGCTAGACCCTCCAGGAGCCCCCCTGCACCAATATCCTGGGCACTGGAGCATTTGCCACCAACCAAGGCTGGTTGAGTGTCCAGCCTGGACACCGCCACAACCTACCAGAACACAGAAGGACATCAAGACCGATGAGGCTCACATGGAGAGTGGCCCTGCTGTCTGTTTTCCTCCCCTCTACAGGTCAAGACCGAGAACAATGAGAGCCTCCACCTTAAGGGGCCAGTCGGCCAAACACCTCTACACCCCCACTGCCCTGGTTCATGGAAACTGACTGCGTCCGCGTGCTCGAGCCAAGTCTCCCTTTGGGTTCTGCCAGACTTGTCCTCAAGTCCCCATTTGTAGGAATTTTTGTTACAGATACTTTGGTCTAAACCTTATAGCGCTCAATGCTACCAACGTGACCAGCACCTCTGCACCCGAACACACCAGGGCAGATAAACCTGAACTGCTGGTGTTTCTTAGGACCTTGGGTCCCAAGCACATTAAGTACTAAGGGGACCCTCTACAAACGCTTGCAAGTATATATATCCAGTACGTGTCTTTCTCCCCATAGGATGAAATGACTGCGTTCGAGGCTCATACCTCCAAAACCACTATTTGAGCATTTTACTGTTTCTTTGTAAAATGCATTACTCCGAAAGTACTTGATTCTTATGATCTTGGTGCCTAAAAATGTATAAAAATCTAAGTTATTTTTTATGAATTGGTCATGGATTTCTTCTTGAGTATGTGTACCATATATTGACTCTGTGTGTGAAACAAAATGCTTAACACTCCCTCCTGATAAGCCTAAAGCTGCTCGACTACACAACCACTAATAGAGCACATGGGATTATTAAAGTAAGCCCTGTAAACCAATAAGGGTCATCCAGACTGTTTGCATAGTGCGCCCCTACATTGGCACACTTCATAAAAATTCATCTTCCTACAGTGTTCCAGATAATATTCCTGTGAAAGGTCTAGGAAGGGCTTAAAACTTTTCTGGATGGAGGATTGATGCATTAGAATACCTGTCTTTATGATGCCGCCCCCCCTCCCAGGCCCTCATTACTAGTCAGGAGGAGTCTAGTTGCACAGTCAAATTCTGCTCCACCTGATTCTAAGTTGGTCGGTTTACGCACACCTGTTTCTTTCTGGTGTAGAAGAATGAAACATGATGTTATATGGCTTTAATTCTGCATGGCCAAATCCCATGAGGGTTTTGCTGCAGCAGCCAGTCCTAATTCCCAGTAATTTGTTTCTTTGGCAGGGTCAAGCCATGAATGCTCTCTTTGACAGACCTTCCCCTTCCCCATCCCACCCACTCAAATGCATACATTTACCACTACCCACACCAGGTACATCAAGTGGCAGCATTGCAAAGCGTCATAGAAGCCAGCTTCTCTATGAGAGAATGGCATAACTTCCCGTGTAAGGGGATTAGTTATTGCATGGCTCACAGTGTTAAATAACTCCACAAGCATTTCCTTTGAACACATTTCCGACAGTTCAAGCATCTGGTGAAGATATAACCATAAAATGCAGTTGCTGCAAAACACCATTGCCCAAATGTCTTCGATTGTGTCTTAGCAAGGAGTACCATAGGTAGGATTGCCACCAGGTCATTTTTCTCATCCCCCGGCCACTCTTTTTAAGGCCATGCCAGTACAAAAAGTTCAAAAAGCAGCCCAAGCTGGTATTGCTTTCTCTAGAACTGCAAACTAGTGAGGAAATCAGTTAACAGGCATTGGAAACGTCAATAGGTCTTGCCTTTGGGTTCTATTGGCTTTGCCAATGGGTTTTAGTGATGCTGTACACCATGGGTACTTGCAAACATTTCCCCAGAGGCCAAAACCTATATTCTGTGGTATGGGCGAGGGCTGCATTGATGCCAGCAGGGTGGGGCCCCTGGGAGAGGTAAATCAAGGTTGAAATAGGTTGCGCAAAGCATGTACACGGTGTGGACTGTGAGTGGTGGAGTTATTTTGAGGCTTTTGCTCCATACTGCCCTCTAAACCGAGCAGGCTCTAGGGCAGCGCGATTGGTGCCACCACACCTTGTGCTCACTTCAGGTGGGGGCACCGTTTTTGTAAGAATATAATGGTTTTACAAACACCTCATGCCGCGTTCCTTGCTCCAGCAATTTTCAGGCAACAATAAAAATGTCAAGATAACTCACCTGATTAATGTTCTTCCTGACTCATCGTAAGTTAGCACAGAGGGTTAATGTGCCTGCTGCAAAGAGTGTGTATCATGCAGATTAAGTGCGTATAATGTAAATATGTCAATAAGTCAATAAGTCAGTGGGTTGTTGCATTAGTCCGAGAGATCCTTTGTTTCTTGCAGTTTGTATATTATAATCCTAAAATAGAACAGTGAGCTAGTATGGATGATATGTGACTCCTGCAGCTTGTTGTCCTCTGCCCTACGTAACATTTCCTATACACTGATTTACACAAGTATGATTGATTTTGTCTGCGTAACGTGTGTGTAATTATAGTGACTCGAGTGAACGGCCCCCAATGCAACCTGGAGACTCTGCTGTTATGGCAGGCTGCTGCTGTGCTGTTTTCACCCTCTTCCAGGGGTTCACCATGGGGTTGTCACTGACAGAAAGCTTCGCCCACCCCAGGGTTAAGGCCAGGCCTCAGGGCCGGCGTCAAGGCAACATGATGGAGCACTATACAACGCCCCAGATGAGCAATCACAGACAGACATGCCGGAGTATTCTTCCTTAGTGACATCTGAGCCTAGCGTATTCACAGGTACTCATTATGGACAATAAAGAGCTATTGGTGTTCGGTACTCGAGGAATAAAGCCTCAACCTCATTTAGAGTTTCATAGGAGTGAGTAATAGTACCACAAATTGATCATACCATTCCCACACCCGGCATTCTTGCTGTTGCTATGATTTTATATTAAAATGGGAACTGACATGCACACACAATAAATACACGATTCTCGCTGTCAAATAAAGGCCCAGCTTGGCGATGCTGCATTGCTGAATATAAATACAGTACAACCTATCTTTCAGAGTGGTAATACCGCATCACGTTAAATAGCGAAAACATTTCAAATATGCAGCAATCCCCTTACAGTACGATAAACATCATGTTTCCTTGGATATTACCTTTTTAAGTGGCTGTTTCATAGCAGTTCTGTGGGCTATTAAGGCAATAATTGCAAATGAGAGAGCTCCACATTTTAGATCATATATTTTCGTTCTTTCTGACTTTTTTCCCATTAGAACCTTCCTCACAGTGCTGTAGAAAGTGAAGAAGCCACTATGGACACTGTAAATAATTCAATTGTATATCACACAATTTTTAAACTTAAACCTCCACTTATAGCATAAAGTTAGTGAACGTGTTAACCATCTCTATGAGGTCGGCCACTCTGGGTCACTCATGCTTATTTTCTCCCTCTTACAGCACTGAAGACTCTCCTCTTTGAGTTCTATATTCGTAACCTCTACCCATTTGCCTCATGCATCCCCACTTCAACTCTTCATGCCCAGTCTACAAGAATTCTACGGAGTTTCATGGACATTTGTGGACATCTGCTGTTTTGAAAAACTATTTATATGTTCTTTTAAGCCTCACACAGTTGTCCATTTCCCATCAGTTTAACTTTTTATGGAAGTATCTTTATCCATTCATTTTGCAAAATTGTCTTTTGGCTACCACCCATGGTTCCACAACTAATGACGAAAAGGTCACAACTGAAAAAGTTCTATTGTGTGTTGGTATCGAAGTGTAAAATGATGAACACACATAAATTTGTCTTTGTAAATGTTAGTTAGTTTTGGTTTCTCCCAGCCACCTTCTTCTAATGTTGCCAGCCAGAAGCTGGACCAGACAATGGAGGAAACATCACTCAATGAGGTTTGGATGTTCAGCGAATGATAGACATTTGTGAAAAACGTTAGAGTGGCCTGTTTGGTTTGAGTCACTCATGCTTTTCATAAAAAGTTAGACCTAAAAAGACACTTTCTCCATCATCTACAACAGACTATAAATCAATTTCCTTGTTAAATTCTTTACCTCTTGGACCTTCTTGGCTTTGCTGATGCACACATTTCAAAGCTCAAAAGGCTTATGTCTTGAGGATTGATTCTGGAACATAGTGAGAACCGTTCCAGGATACTTCCTTTACATGATCCATTCATTCCTCAGTTCTCCGGTGTAGGTGGCCCTTATCAATTCTTTTTGACTCCCGATCCTTCAGTACAGTCTACCCATCATACACAAAGTGTTGCCTGCGGTAGAATGGGGAGAATATGATCATTTTGTGGTACTATTACACACTCCCCATGAAACTCTAAATGAGGTTGAGGCTTTACTCTTAGAGTACCGAACACCAAGTACTTCTTTTTTCCATAATGAGTACCTGTGAATAGGCTATGCTCCGATATCACTATGGAATAATACTCTGAATATGTATTTTCTTTATGTAAATGTAGTATTTCTAAAGCATGGAACAAGCCACAAGGGAAGTGGAATGCTTTAAGTTAGATCATACCATAACTCAAAACTTTATGAAAGAGAGCAGTAGCCAAAGTAGAGAGAACATGAGATGAATTAATCAGGAAAACAGAGTTTAGTTTAGAATCGGGAGTGTCATGCAGAAATAGTGCTCCTATAAGATTTCCTGACATGTAAAAGTGCGGCCTTTTAATGTAAAAATTGCAAAGCATACATGGATTCTACTGGGACATCTTAAAGAGGCCATTAAGGGAATGTTGTCACAATCGATCTCATCAGACAAACATTCTAGAATATTTATTGTTGCCAATTAATAGTTAGATATGCAGATCGGGGCAAAAAACCCAGTTTTTTTCCTTATAGTAGTATATAAATGACCGTTATAACTGTGTGATGATTGCTGTTCGACCCATAAATTGACACTAATAATGAAGTTTAAAAAACAAAACTGTGAAATTATCACCAGCTCTTTGCTAGCGATAGAGGATTCGATTTACCATATTGAAGTGCTGTATCATTGTGTCAGGCATGAAGTGCAATCCCTTTACAGCACCTTCAACATGGGCTTTATATGGACCTAACCTTATCTAACCTTATCTAAATGAGGGCGTGACTGCAGTTGTGCGAGTGATACTGGCTCTGACAGCACCTCACCATTAATGATCATATATTGCCTCTCATGGAGAACTCTTTCTCGCCTCCCAGTGCAGTGGATGGTGAAGAGGCCATGAAAGGCACAGTAAGTAGTTTGGCCTATAATAGTTATGTTGCTTTAATGATTCAATTCACAACTATTTCACAGTGCAAAGCATGGGTTTTCCTAAAAGCAGAATACAATCATATTATTATTTATTTTGTTATATATCTCCATGTGAGAGTCCATTTTATGCCATTCATGGTAATTTTCTTCCTACTGCAATTCTCAAAGACTCTCACTCTTTTCGCTCTATATTTCCAACCCCTTCTCTCCTTCACTCTTCTCTTCGTCTCCAGCCGTTATAAAATAGTATTGAAACATACAAGGACCTGTTTCCCAGTTAGAATATTCATTGTCTGGACCTTTGGGGCTTTGCTAATGCATACACTTCAATGCACATAGAGGTTTATGTCTTGTGTTTTTAGTTTGGTACACGGCAAGAACCAGTTCCAGGTTATTCCCTTCACCATATCTAATTACCCCTCATTTCTCTTGTTTAGTCAGTCTTTACCCATTCGTACACTCCTGTTCCTTCAGTTCAATCCAACCATCAGGCATGCCATGTGTCCAAGGTCATTTCTCATCTTTTCTTGTATGTGGTCTTTTAACACATTATCATTTCCTCCCAGGCAGTGTTCTATGATTTGTGGATATGCATTTTCTTTTCCATAAGCACAGTTTGAGGGTATTTTGCCACAGTTAAATGTGAGCTTTGCATGTTCAAGAATAATGATTATACGTAATGAGTTAATATCGGTGTCAGTACCCGTACTGTAACCGCAAGACCCATTTAGAGATTCATAAAAAATAAGTAACTTTACCAAAAATTTGTGATAGGATTCCCACACATGGTTTACAAACTAATTTGCAAAAAGAATATGGAATTAACACAAGCTTTTTGTTGGTAATAAAATAATTAGTTCTTTGCGTTGTAATGCTGTAAAATTGTGCCACAAATGCAATATTCAATCTTTACATTGCACTCAACATTGCTTTTAGCTGGTCTGGCCTTATGTAAATGAAGGTAACTCTACAGTTGTTTAGGTTATAGAGACTAGTATTGCATCCGTTAAAACTCTACATTAACTCTCATAGTCTGTCACTCATTGAGAAGACTTTTCTACATTTTCTTTTGCCATTAGAGTGTGCCTCCCTGTGCAGTGGATAGTGAAAATGCCACGAGGGACACAGTAAGTAGTTTTGCTCTGTTATGATATGATATAAGCCATTTCTCAGTCCATTGAAGCTTGGACGTCCTAAAAGCAGAAATCATTTATAAAGTTGATCATGTCGCTACATATCTGTACTTGAGAAGCCGTTCAATGTAATTTGTGCTTATTTTCTTCCTCTTAGAATCCTTGAAGACTCACAATGCTTTCTATCTTTATTCCAAATCTTTTCCTCTTCACTCATCTCTTTTATCATGCTTTACTACTTTATCCTCAATCTGTATATAAAAGTAATGTAAACATTTTCCAGTTTTCATGAACTTTTCTGGAAATCTGTTAATTTTGACAACTATATATATGCTGTGACTATTTTTGAGATTCTCATACACTTGCCCATTTCCCATCAGCCAAATTAATGTCTTGGAGTGGTAATCGCATACCTCCATTTGTAAAATTACTTTTGACTTTCAATCATGGCTCCATTACCAATGGTAAAGAGGCCAGGGAATTAAAAACCCAGGAATCATACCAGATGAAAGTCTTTAATGTCTGAAAAGGAAATGTAAAATGAAGACAACACATCATTTTGTTTTGTTGTAAATGTTAGTTCTTTTTTGGGTTTCTTCCAGTCACCTACACCCAATGTTGCTATCCAGAAGCTGGATCAGACAATTGAGGCAAAATCACTTGAAGAGGTTAGTGTATTAAGTCTGTGAATATACATTTGTGAAAAACAGAACAATGTCCTGTGTTGCACTGAGTTGCCAATGCTTATGATGGGGCCGGGCTCCACTTCCTAGATTTTCCCAGGAACCCATGGCTGACAGACCTTTGGTTCTTGCTTAAAAGTGTAGAGGAGAGAAATATCTTACCTAATTAGAATTCACAATTCAAAAAACCCATGACTCCTAAGAATCACTGACTCCAGGTTCTAAATTTAGATAGTTTATTATAACGCCAAGAACAATTGGGTATACAAACACCTCCGAACGAGGGTGTAAAAATACATTAGAACTAATACAAATCCAAACCTACGGCCAACGTTCAATCTAGGCAACATGCAGAGAATGACCAGTTCTAAAATCAGAACGCAGATGATCACTGCGTCAACATCAAGAGTATTCTTCATTTGAGGTTCATAAGTAAAAGCATTAGTCTGTCCCTACATTACCACTAACATGACATCCCTACTTAGCATTTCCCCAAGCACGTTAAGGAAAAAGGTGTTAGCGCATAAAGACTTCCTAAGAAGTGCACTCACGTTGAATGGGCCAAGTAGCATAAAGCTATGGAGCTCATTCTAAGATGCTCCTTCTCTTTCCATCAGATCTCCTCTTATAACCCAAAAACCCCAGGGCACTGTCCCCAATTCCAACATCACAATCCTAGGACACGCCCATCTTTGCATCACAAGATCATCCCATACAGCTGGACACTTCTTCGTAGGTAACTTTCCAGTCAGTTTAGATACTCTTGGGCTCTGGCTTGATGACCTTGATTCTCAGGCCTTCTCCAGTGAGAAAGAACACCGTCCCACATTATCAGCACTCCTTGTTCAAATGTATCCTCTCCTCCCGATGCCTAATTCCTAAAACAAAAACATTATTCTAACTAACAAAGAGGAATTTTTCCACCTGCAACAGAAACGTGAGAAAGATAAGATTCTGCATACACGTGAACATTACAAATGCTTCAGTTGTGAGAGCCAGGGAGAAATACACATGAGGCCTACACAAAATCAGCTAACATAAGAATCGTCATAGCTCTTCCTTAAACACACATATACAAGAACATTGTTACTGTGCACCTTTAAATCAGTGCATTACATGTCAGTAAATTAGTTTCTCATTAATCACTTGTAAAATGAACATAAAGACTTTACCATTCAAGGCACAATTACAATGTTAATTCATCCACGTTACACGAAATCCCTCAATCACATTACTTTACACGTTATTACATGTTACGCTCTAATGATCAAATCATAACACAACACAAGAATATATGCAGGTGCAGACTACTTATGATTATAATGCCCCCCTTGCTAAGAGAGAACATAAGAGACACACATTGTCTATTGTGTATGAAAGAGTAGGACCTGGTTCCATGTTTAAATTCTCCACCCTCTGGACCATCTTGGGTTTGCTGATATTCAGAGTCTACTGAGGCTGAAGTCTTGTGCACTGACTTGGGAACACAGCATAAACTGTTTTAGGCTATTCCCTTCACACTATTAATTCCTCCGTTCTTTGATTTAGGCAACCCTTCTTCATTTCTTATGATTCCAGCTCCTTCAGTTCAGCCCACTCCTCAGTCATCAAGTACCATCTGTCCAAGGCCCCATCTCATGTAATTCGCACCAGCTTTTTTAGTTCTAAAAGGATTAGGTTCCTATTAAGCAATGCTGCATTATAGTATCACAAGTGCAGTATGGTTTTATATGGTTCCGACCTTGCCTAAATGACTGCACCACTACACTTGATTGGGTCACATAGACTTACATTGCACCTGAGAAAACTGTCATCAATTATCATAGTTTGTCTTTCATGGGGGTCTCT
This sequence comes from Lissotriton helveticus, assembly GCF_964261635.1. Lineage (NCBI taxonomy): Eukaryota > Metazoa > Chordata > Amphibia > Caudata > Salamandridae > Lissotriton > Lissotriton helveticus. The sequence continues at coordinate 1,179,177,004 of NC_136057.1, read as the reverse complement.
TAATCACTTTCTCTTTTACCTTTAGACTATTCTCCCCCATAGCAATGAATAGTGAGGAACCCACAATGGACACAGTAAGTAGTTTTGTTCTCTAATATATGTGCTGCTTTTATGTTAAAGCCAAAAACATGTCATAGTTCACTGCACTGAAGCTTGGGTGCATAAGCTTGGACTTCCTATAAGCAGAATACATTTATAAAATTGTTCCTGTTGTTACTTATCTTCACTCAAGAAGCAGTTCAATGTCATTTCTGCTTATTTTCCTCCTGGAACCCTTGAATACTCTCACTGCTTTAGCTCTTTATTCCAAATCTCTCCCTCTTCACGGATCTATTTTATTATTGCTTCAGCACTTGATCCCCAATCTGTATTACCATTTTTTTCTTTACTTTTCTGGAGAGCTTTTTTTTTCAACGACTATTCATATACTGTGACAATTTTTAGAATGCTTTTACACTTGTCCGTTTACTATCACATACTTCCATTTCTTAAAATACATTTTTGACTTACACTTATGATTCCGTCACCAATGGTTAATATCAATGATTTGTGAAAAGAAATGCACTTAATTTTGATTTGTTATAAATGTCTATTCTTTTTTATTTATTTATTCTTTGAGCCATCTAATGTTGCTGACCAGAAGCTGGATCTGACAATTGAGGAAAAATCCCTTGATAATGTAAGTGTATTCAGTCCATTGAAATAAATTTGTGAAACACTGATGAATATGCTGTTTGCCACTGCGTTGCATTGCTCATGGTTATCATGCTAACAGCGAACTGGAGACACTCTTTGTCAATTATATATGAAAAAGCAGGACCTGGTTCTAAGGTTAAAGTCTCCACCATCTGTACTATCTTTGCTTTGGTGGTGCACACATTTTAGAGCATATTCAGTCTAAAGTCTTGTGCATTGACTTGGGCACGATGACACCCACCAATATTTACTCGACTATTTCAATCTAAATAAACAGGCATTTGAGATTGCCAGAAGATTGCACAGAAATACAAAAGAAAGCAACAGCTCTTTCAACAGTCAGAACATTTGATATGAAATGGAAACAATTTCTGCTTTGGGGACGTGAGCAGCAGTTAGATCCAACACTCATGGAAGATCAAAAATTCTTGCCTTACTTGTTACATTCAGCTAAGTCTAGGTTAATGCATTTAACATGAAAGACCGATTTTTTAATTGCAATAACATTTGCAAGGACAGTAGGCAACAGCAGGATTTAAGTTGCAAAGTTTAGAAAAGAGAATGTGATGCTTATGACAATCCCAAAGTTTATACCAAAGGTACCAACTGTTTTTCATTTAAGAAGAAAATAACATTACCAACATTTTTAGAAAATCCTGCAACAGCAGCAGAAGAGGCGTTACATTCTTTGGACATTAAACAGTGTCTAAAGTTTTATTTGGCAGCTACCAAAGACATAAGACAGACTGATCGACTGTTTGTTGCACATTGTTTGGGACACAAAGAAAAAGCAGTATTCAACAGACAATAGGAAGGTGGATTGGGACATGTATTGCTACAGCACAAACGTTGATGAACACGCCACTGACAAGGAGATTCGGGGCACATTCAACTAGAGCAATGGCAGCGTCAACGGCTTACTTTGCAGGAATCTCATTGGAGAATATTTTTAAAGCAGCAACATGGAAGACAACACATGCTTTTGTAAAGCATTTTTGTGTGGACTTGCAAGCATCGACGTGAGAGGCAGTTTTGAGAAATTTGTTTGCGTATGTTAAACCTAATTTAAGCTATCTTTCAGAGATTCAGATGCAGCCCTCCCACCTCCCTTTGGATGAGACTTTTCAGTGTGCGGAGAAATAAGTAGGAATTAGCGGTTTAGAAAATCTTACAGTTGGAAGAGTCAGTAGCCAATCAGCTGGAGGTAGAGCATTTTGATTGGCTGGAGCTTAGATCGTAAATAGAGGAAGATGGGTTGCAAAAGATGGCTGTTAGTTTATGATGGTATGTTATATGTTAAGTATGTACTGCTGTTGGAAAATAGCAGGGGTTCCCGGTCTGACAATGGGAATTATTCAAGCATGTGAGTCTATGAAAGATAACAATGCTGGAGGACCTGAGTTACAGGTAAGTAACTTATTTCCTTCTTTGCACTAGTGCATCAAGTGGATCCAGAGCTCCCGGCTGCTCAGAAAGCATTTGACTCACTTTCAAAGATGTGCATTTTTTAGACACTTTGGGATTCAGAAAAAGACCACTTAATGTGGATTCAACTACTCTACCCCAGAACCAATGGCAATTGTGTAGACGTATATACAGCCTAGAATAAGTTGGGCTACACTGATACCCTCTTTACTCTAGGGGTGGACAAGCTGTCCAAAATTTATAGTATTATTACCCAGTGTCCCAAGCCAAATATTTCTTTCACTGGATTCACCCAGCATTTCATCGCCCCATACATATTAATAAGTAAGAAATGGCAGGTGCCACTCCTGTGATCACTTTTCCATCCAGGACTACAAATCCACCGACCAATTACTCTGATACCATCGAATGGACATTCCTATGCATGATACTCTTTAACACATCATGCAGATGTGAAAATAATTCTTCTCCCTTCTGCCCCCAATTCACAATAACCATATTCTGCTGTTGTCCTATGAACCAAAAGCACAACAACAATTAGCGTCCTTAGATATTAAAACCCTTGAAGATCTTTTGACTGATATGAAATACCCGACACTCAAAATGTTTAAAAAGAGTGTGAGAACCACCCCAATGGATGACGTATTAAAAGAATGCCACAAACCTACTAAACACACTTCCCAAACCATCCACCCACCTTCGCAGCCTTGACCTTGTCCTTTGCCTCGCATCTCTTCGGGTTTAAAAAAAAAATCTTTATTGATTTTGATAACATAATAACAATGCAGTTCAACTACTGTCCCATACTTCCCAACCAATCAAAGAGATATAAGTCATCACAGCATAAGTTATTAGGTATCAGTCCATACATAACATAAAGGTTGCTTAACCCCTTGCGTGCTCATGATGGAACCATGCTGTCATGAGCCACGGGCGGCGTGTGCTCAAGGCGGCGTGGTTCCGTCATGCTGCGGCCACTCCACCCACGCAGCACTGACTCCCCACCTGTGCAGGCAAACTGATGAGCAGGCATGGGCATGACGGAACCACGCCGTCCTAAGCACACGCCATCCGTGACTCATGACGGTGTGGTTCCGTCATGAGCACGGAAGCGCCGCGCTCACCCCTTAGCCCCCCTGCGCCGCAGTAGAATTCGCAGTGCAGGGAAGGGGTTAAATAAAATAACTGGTATCATCGTTTCCAGGTGTAATACATCTACAACTTTACCACATTTGCAGTGTATCAAACATCCGGTTGATATGCACTTTGTCCTGGCTCAGGACCCTCCGTTTCTTGTTGTAATCTGACCTCCGCTGAGTCCCATCCACATTTCCTCCCTGTTCAACTACATTATAGACCAGTCTTTGAAGTACCCCACATTCAGCTCGTACCCACCTCGTGAATTCCCTTAGCCATTGTTTTGGGGTTGTCACGATCAGACATAATCCAAGGGCTAAATAGAATGAATGAGGAATAGAGTGAGAGTACTACATCTCCCAGAAGTCTTCGGGAGGATGTAGTCCTATCTTTCTTTCTGTCTTTTCACCTTCTTAATCTCTTCCTGCCCGGGAAATGGTGCTTGTCACCTGTAGTCGGAGATTTGGCAGACCGCGAACTCTCGAGGAGGAGAACCGGCCCGTGCAGATTCCTGTTTGTAACGTGTGGATCAAGGAGAGCGGGCAACGGCTCTCTCTCGGGTGCTTTCACTCGCGTTTATTGCGAGGCGGAGGAGAACGTCCTCCGGCATTTTCGGAGCCTTCCTTGGTAGTGCGGCAAGAAGCGCTATTGATTTCTGGCTCCTTCACGCTCGGGGCGCTTGTGGTTGTCTGGTTGCCGACCAAATACTCGGAGCGTGAATTAACTCTGGAAATGATTTATGGTTGGACCATAAATCGCTAAAGTGCCTTCTGATTGCTGAGAAATGACTTGACAACCCTTATTTTGTCAGTCAGTCAAAAGCTTTTATTTCGGTTAAAAACCATAAAAGGGCATATTTACATACATCAATGCAATTAGGTAGGGTTATACATAATAAAAATATTAAAAGACCTCGAAGGATCCAATTTCATAAATAGAGAATAAAATGTTATGATTACATGGATAAAAGTCTCATTAGCGCTCCAAAAATTCCCACCGGCTCCCCAGTCTGCTTTCAAAAAAGAAACGCTTGCCGTCCATTTATCACGACAGGTTACCCCAAGGGGAATAGTTGGTGAGATTACCCCTTTTTAGTATTGCACACCTTGTAAACCACATGGACAGAAGGAATTTAGATGTTACAAAAACTGTCAGGAAGGTAGTGTCTGCTTTAAGTATCCTATAAATCTCTCTATAGACCCTCATGTTCCTGGACTTACAGAATTGAATTATCCATTTCGCTCTAGCCCGAGAGTACGAGGGGCAGAAGAGCAGAACATGCAGATCTGTCTCTCTGCTTCCCTGGCACCCTGGGCGGATGCTTACCGGAGATGTGACTTTGGACCACTTGGCTGTTACGTCCCTGAGGGGGACAGAGCTATGCCTGAACTGAGTATAAAGTTTCCTGGCCAGGGGGGCTGGATGTCATCAAAAAAACTCTCAAGGAAAGGGTGAGCCTTGATCTCAAGAAAGGTGTCAGTCAGCCTACCCAGGGAAGGGCTTGAGACTAAGAGAGCCAAACCATGCTCTCTCACTGCCACACTCAGAGTTTTCTTAGAGACCACAGAGCAGGTCTCCTCAGGGGATGACCACAGTTCCCCCCTGCCAATGGCCCTAGAGAGGTGCTGGATGTGCTTTAGCCATGGAATTTTACCCGCACCACTAATTGCTAACAAGTCCCGTAAATCCTCCCTGTAGCTCTCAAGTTCCGGGGTGGCCCATAGTCGTCTCCAGAAAAACAGAGAGCGATTCGAAATGACATCTTGGATAGAGACCAAGCCCAAGTCTAGCCTTAGTGGAATGAGTGGTGTACTCTGAGGTAGCCTCAACAGGCGCCTCATAAAACTATTCTCGGTAAGGGAGAGAGGGGCCGCGCTGGCGTGTCCCCAAAGGTCCGCTCTATACAGTGCGCCACCTCTCGCCTGGGCTTTATATATTTCAACAGGCGTCGCCACCAATTTAAGGGAGGATTCATTAAAAACTTTTAAAATACCGCCCGAAGATTGGGCAAGCTTCAAATTAGCTTTGGCAATGTGAGTCCCCCAATCCATTCTGTCATTTAGAGTCAACCCCAGGTACTCAAAAGTGGACACCCGATCCAGGGCCACATCATCCAGGTGCGGGTGGGGACAGTTGGAACGTCTCAAGTTGAACACCATTTACTTGGTTTTAGTAAAGTTAATTTATAAGTTCCTCACTTTACAAAACCCAGATAAGGCCTCCAATGTGCGCTGGATACCCCCCGATGATTTAGACAATAGGAGGGTATCATCAGCGAACATTAGTGCCGGTACCTTCCGTCCCGCTAGACTGGGGGAGTCCAGATCTTTTGCTCCCAGTAGGAAGGCGATCAGGCCATTGAGAAATAAGGAAAATAGCGTCGGGGCGAGGACGCACCCCTGCCTCACGCCCCTTTCCACTGGAAACGGGGATGACAGCTCACCGCCCCTCCCATGCCTCACCCTGGCATACGTGCCCTGGTGCAAGCGTTTAAAGAGATCGCACGGGTAGGCTAGGCCTCCTATCTCCTTTAGGATAGTCCAAAGCTTGTCCCTCTGGACCAGGTCAAAAGCGGACCTGAGATCCACAAATATCAGGTACAGGCTTCCCTCGCCTAGGGTGACCGTCCTCCAGTAAACCAGCTGAAGCCTGAACAGCTGGTTGATCATGGAGACCCCCGCCCGAAAACCTGCCTGCAGGGAGGTTAGGATGTGGTGGTCATCCATCCAACACTGCAACCTGGTTAGGAGGACTCGGGCGAAGGGTTTCTGGAGGACATTGATCAGACTTATGAGGCGATAATTGGCCGGGTCCAAGGGAGAAGCCTTCTTGTGGATAGGTATTATTTCTGCCCCCAGCCAGGTCGGGGGGATGGCCATACCCTGCATGATGGCATTAAAAAAAGAGCAAATATATGGTGCCCATATCCCTTGTTCGGTCCGATATAAATCCCCCGGAATCCTATCAAGGCCCGGGGCCTTCCCCAGTATCAAGCTCCCAATTGCTGCCTTGACCTCCAGGATCGTGCATGGATAACTGTCATAGACACTACCCATCTCGACGGCTAGATCAAGGGAGTTTGGAAGTTCCGCTGTCACTACTGGGGGGGTCTCGCGGTCTAGTGAGTAGAGGGGCTTAAAATGAGCAAGCAGACCTCTTCACAGAGGTTAGGGGCAACAGCGGACAGCCCTGTGGCTGATCCTCCGCAGACCAAATTCCAAAAAGCCCTTAACTCCCGAGCATCGAGTGCTGCTCTTATTTTCTCTCATCTGTCTACTTCCCATTCTGCCTTAGCTGCTAGGGTTAAACTTTTATATATTTCCCGTGCTTTCCTAATAGAAGACTGGGTACCCATTTTCACCTCCTTTATCAGAGATTTTACTTCCCTGCATCTTTTGTTAAACCAGTGATCTCTCTTGGGGGTTCTCCCCCTACCATTTTCCGGAGCTGTGAACAGGCCAGTCAGTGTCATAAATAGTGTATTGTGGGTGGTCAGGAAGGCCAAAAAGTACGAGGACTCAGAATTACTATTCCTCAGCTCGCTGACCTCAACTAGGGCACCTGCTACCTGGTTATAAATCTCTACCAGTTTGTCAGGTGCCTGGGCGACCCTCTCCCACCTAACACGCCTGACACCCGCTGTCAGGAGTAGATTCTGATTAGTAGATGACACTGCTTCCGCCTGTGTAGTTTGTTTCCCCAGAGAATGGGCTAATTCGAGTGACAGCAAATTATGATCGCTGTCAACTCTTGGGATTACACGGAGCGTTTTTAAATGGGCCCACAATTCAACGTTAGTCAAAATATAGTCGATTGTCGTGCTTTTCCCTGGTCTGTTATAGGTGCGAGCACCCAGTGTATTGGGTGGAAGCCTGCCGTTGCAGGCCCTTAGGGAGAATGCCACGACCAGCTTATTAATTGCGAGAGCCAACGGCATCAGGCGGTTTTCTGGGTACATGGAACATTCCGGAATTAGCCATGTCTCATCCTCCTCAGAAGTGACAGAAGGAATCCCCGTGAGCGGCTCAAAATGGCAATTGAGATCAGCCCCAATAATTATATGGTACAGGGGGGGAAAGGAGGATAAGAGTACCTCCAGAGCTTCCAGAGTGGATAGCCCTTTTTGTCGGGGGAAAGGGCGTAGATAGATATTAATTACTGCCAATACCATACCCCCTTTAAATGACAGTATAATACACAGGATGTCCAGGGAGTTGGTGTCAATTACCTTTCCTGTGCACCCCAGATGGACTGCCACCCAAGTGCACAACCCTCCAGACGGTCTCCCCGAGGTCCCTGGACTGCCGCTCTATGATATGATGCAAAACCTGCCCTCACAGGGGCAGACAGGAGCCAGGTCTCTTGAAATAAGCAGAGATCATACCCATCTACCAACTTCCCCCACTCAGGGTTTTGTAGCTTTGTCCCCAACCCGGCTACGTTCCAGGAGGCAATCAGAGTGGAACGTTGGGCCATTAGGCCAAAAGATGCTCCAATGGGGTGCGCTATTCCGGGGGCAGATGTTACCTGTAGGTGGGAGTCTAACTCTGTTCCATCACCTGGTGGTGTACAATTGTCAGAAGGGGGGAGTGAGCTATGCATCTCTAAATTGGTGGGCTGTACTAAGGACCCTGTTACTATGCGTGGACCTCCCACCTCCAAAGATGCCCAGGGGGGAGAAACCATAGTAGGGGCACCCAGCGGTAGTCAATCCACACAGCTTAAAGCCCTAAATCTGTTGGCCACTGGGATGTTAAACTCGGGGGCTATGTTGCCAAAAAAGGGGAAAGGTTGTTCCAGAGTGGCCTGAGACTGATTCTGGCAGTAAAAATACCCTAGATGGCTAATGTTAACGGTACCTGAAAGTCTGGGCCACTACTCCCTAGCAAGTGCTTAACAATTGCAGGGTCCCTAAAATTGACAATGATGCAATCACCCTTGATGTCTTTAGGTCTTGTCCCCAGCCAATTGACCCTACGTACAAAAACGATTTCCCCTTGACCTTGTCCCTTCAGGGGTCGGTGCCGGTTTAGCCAGTGGGCAACCTTATTCTTTAATTCAGGGAATGTTTCATCGCGGACGCTTAACAAAGGTGGAACGCCCTTGAGCACCGCCACATACGGTGCTGCCTCAGGCGGTAACTGGGGGCAGGGTGGAGACTTCTTATGACCAGTTTCTTGTGGTTTGGGGAGGGAGGCGAGGTTAGATTTACTCCCAGTTGCAATAGACCTCGTACTAGTACTCCTTGGGGGACCTATGGCTACTACTGATTTGGGAGTTTTCCTTACAGCTGCAGGTGCCGGGGATTGTAGGGGATTAACAGGAAGGGAAGTAGCTTCCTGTCTGGTGTCTAAGGGGGTGGGCAGAACAGGGCCAGGGCCCACACTAGGGGGGCGGGTTCCCCGGAGCACTGGATGCCTGAACTCTACCCGAGCTTTTATTATTAATGAGAGATGCTAATCGATCAATCCTAGAGGACAACGTTTTAAAATGAGAGGTTATAAGCTGGTCTATGTCGGCCTGCAGATCGATTATTAAGTGTGTAACCCAGAGTGGAGGTCCGTTGTTAGGTAAGTCGGAGCCAGACTCCAGATGCAGTGAAGGGGGGTTTGCAGGTATTTTCGCTTGTTTTCGCGCAGATTTCGGCTTCCTTCGTTTAGGGCAAGGTTGAGGAGCCTTTTTCCCTACGGGTGAAGACTGTAGCAAGGGGTCTACTGCAGGAGTGAAAACTTCCGGACCCTGTTGAGCACAGGGTAACTCTGAAAAGGAAGTGAGAAATGAAGTATAGTCAGGGGGGTTGACTGTTGTTTCTAAAGAAACCCCTTCAGGTTGGGATGGAACTATCGTTGGTGTGAGAGAGTATCGTCTCTCAGTATTTTCAATAGCGTTGGAGACGACTCCAATCGTTTTCTGAAGCATTTTATCTATTGCCGTGAGGGTTGGTAAGGGTTGAGTCGTGGCTGCCAACTGCCTAGTCATGAGACGAGAGGAAGGGACCTTGCTGCTTTTACCCATGATACTCATAGACCAGTAATAAAAAGAAGGGAAGAACAAATCCCAACTAACACAGTATATAATAAAAGGAGATTAAACAGAGGTTTAGTTTACTAAGTCCCACTAAGTAATGACGCAATTAAACATCCCTACTAGTTGTACCTAGAAATTTAGAAACAAGCTCTGACTGCTAGATAATAATAACATTGAATAAAATACAAAGGGGAATTAGTGCCCACAGGAAAAGTGCTAGACAATATGAAAACCAGACAATGTCATGTTTGCAGGAAAAATAAAGGGGGTGGCCCAGCCTGGCCTCGTTTAGCCCCGGACGGCCACAGACGGCCCGCCCTTTGCCCAGGCTTATCCCGCGCGCGAGCCCGCGACGCGGGGGCTGTCCTCCTTTTTCTAGTGCCTCCGGGCGCGGAAATCACAGCAAAGGAGTCTGGGGGATGTAGTTTCCCCACACACGGCGGCCGCAGGCCTGTAGTTCTGCAAAAACAACAGGTGATGGACAGAATGCAGAACAATGTCATATATTCACCCCAGTACAGAGATCTGGCCCTAAATCCATCGTTTTTTTGCTCACCATGCCTTTCCAGTTTGAACCCAGCTATATGCAAATCAGTCTTGACCCTGTGCCCCATGGGAACAGTCCAGCCCGAACTGCCAAGCCAGGTCCTCCCTGGACTGGAAACAAGCATCCAAGGACCGGTTTCGGGCTTTCAGCCCTCATCAGCCTGGATAGCTTGATTCCAGTGGCATGAAGAGCACGGGACTCACGTCTGAGCATACCCGTCCCACTCGGGGTGACAAAAGCAAAAACAACAGGTAATGGACAGAATGCAGAACAATGTCATACATTCACCCCAGTACAGAGATCTGGGCCTAAATCCATCGTTTTTTTGCTCACCATGCCTTTCCAGTATGAACCAAGCTATATGCAAATCAGTCTTGACCCTGTGCCCCATGGGAACAGTCCAGCCCGAACTGCCAAGCCAGGTCCTCCCTGGACTGGAAAAAAGCCTCCAAGGACCGGTTTCGGGCTTTCAGCCCTCATCAGCCTGGATAGCTTGATTCCAGTGGCATGGAGAGCACGGGACTCACGTCTGAGCATACCCGTCCCACTCGGGGAGACAAAAGCAAAAACAACAGGTGAGGGACAGAATGCAGAACAATGTCATACATTCACCCCAGTACAGAGATCTGGGCCTAAATCCATCGTTTTTTTGCTCACCATGCCTTTCCAGTTTGAACCCAGCTATAGCTGTAGGTCCCAGCTGTAGTTCTGCGGCAGCGGGGGGGGGAAACTCCGAAGGCACCAGAGGGATCCTTTGGCCAGCAATGAGCAGGTACGATCGTTTTCACCCCCAAACGAGTTTGCCTAGAGCGCCCACTCCACCGGGGCTATCCTCCTTTTTCTAGCGCCTCCGGACGTGGAAATCACAGCATAGGAGTCTGGGTGATGTAGTTTCCCCACCCACGGCGGCCGCAAGCCTGTAGTTCTGCGGCGGTGGGGGGGAAACTCCGAAGGCACCAGAGGGATCCTTTGGCCAGCAATGAGCAGGTACGATCGTTTTTACCCCCAAACGAGTTTACCTAGAGCGCCTCTTATTTTGTTTTTGGTAAACGCGCTGGAGAGCTTTCATGTTTGTTTTTTGGAAGCATTTGAATCCATTTCTCTGGGTAAACGCGCAGGAGCGCCTTCATGTTTATTTTTTGGCATAATTGGTTGCATTCAACTCCTGGTACAAGAGAGCATTAACCTGCTAGCCCCATGAGCTGTTAAGGGCTTGGATTAGTATTTCCCTTCTTTCATCATTATCCTTTCTGAGCCTCAAGTGATAATACATTCCACTACGACTCCAAGATTTACCAGAGATCGGCCTGGTAACAGATAAGTACTTATTATCTGGTTATCAACTAGTTATGTTGACTTGAGATTAAGAAACTATTATATCACTGTTAAGTGAAGTGATACACAAAGAACTATTTGATTTCTTTCCTTTATTTTTTTCCTTTTGTGCCTTTTTTGTTATGAAGTATTGCAGCAGTCTTAAACCGTAAGTGTATTACAGACACATATTACATTGATAGATACTGCTTGTTAGAATCGGGGATCTCTGGTTGGCACAGGTAGGTACTTGTGACAAGCAGGGACACTCTCCTCTAGTCAGGGCAAGGGAACTACTCCGTAAGAATAACCCCTGCTCACCCTCTAGGTTGCCTGGCGTGAGCAGACAAGGCTAATCTTCAGGGCGATAGTTAGTTAAGCATTTATGGTCACATACAGTAAACTCGCTGACCACCAGATTTAAATAGGCAATTGTTTCTTCAAGTGTTCTTAATTCAGCAAGGTATGAAGACAGGGAAAACAAACGTTGCGGACCCTGGATCCGATGCAAACTCGGAATAGAGTCAAGTGAACCTTGCGTGGAGTGTCCGAGGCGTTTCATGCACGGCTACTGGTGAGGGCGGTCCCGGGACGAGGCCAACGGTTCTCCACGGTGAGCAGGGTTGTGGCGATCCGGGGACTGATGCAGCTCACGGGGCGAGGCGCCGTTCAGGCCTGCGGGACGTACTACTTCTTAGCACGCCAAGTCGTACCTGTGGATCTGTGAGAGGCGTCGTGTTCTCAGGCAGAAGGGTGCAGCACCAGGCTTCCGGTACCACGGTACGGGGAGGCCCTTCTTGAGGTGTGGCACGAGCCTTGGTATGCAGGAGGACAAAGCGAGACAGTCGGGTACGTTACGACGTACGGACCGTCCGAGGCTATTCGATGCGCTCCGTGCAGATTCCGGCGGGAGAAGATGAGAGGCACACAACACGCTCCGTTAGCAGGCGAGGTGACAGGAGAGCGGGTGGCCCGGCACTGAAGCGAAGAGCGACTCAGGGATGAGCGGGGCTCTCTGCGGCGGGGTGACCAGGTTCCGAGCTGTCACGACCGTGGGAGGGGCGAAGGCACCCGAGTCACAACTCCGGCGAGGGAATAAGAACTAAGGCCCAACAGCAAACGGGCACAGGCGGAATGGAACCCAATGGTCCTGGGGTTCCGTTCAGGGGGCAAGCTCGTGATCAGGCCCTTGGAGATTGTTTCAGGCACAAGTGTACAAAGTCCTCTCTGGTCTTTTCCTCTCTTTTCTCAGCAAGGCACCACTGCAGGCCAGTCCTTCAGGGCAGCGACCGGTTTCCTTCCTCCAGCTTCTCTTGGTCCTTCTAGTCAGGCAGAGGTTCTTCGTGATCAAAACAGGATCTGATTTGTAAGGAGTGGAGCTCCTATATTTATACTGCGTTTCTTTTGTCTTTGCAGGCCAGGGGGCCTGAGCCTGGTTCAACCCAGTTTTGGAGCACTCTGTTGACAGGACGCTGCCGTCTTCTTTTAGGGTGTAGGCCAGGGACATCAGACACTCCGCAGGAGGGGGAGCCAGCATTGTGGTGGTGGAGCACAACCCTATTCAGAGTCAAGGACTACTCTGCCCACCCATCCTGCGGTAAGTACCCTATTCACCACCTGGTAACCCCGACTGTCCCCGGGAATTCCCCAGCCCTGTCACTCACACAAACCCAGACAGCAGATACACATCCTGGCAGAGGCGGGCTGAAATCGTTAGGCGAGCAAATGCTAACTTTCTAAAAGTAGCATTTGCAAACACAGGATATTAAAATAAACCTTGCGAAAGGAAGTATTTTATTATTCTGAGTTCAGGCATACTAAACTCGACGTGCCACCGTGTTCCCTGAGCCTACCGGGACTGATAGCATGTAATATGTCCGGCAGCTCACCTTGGCCTAAGAGAACAGGTAGCCCTTCAATAGTGAAGAACGAAAAAGGCGGCAATTCACTATTAGGACATGCCACACACTAGGCTTGTCCTACCTTTCGCTTACAATGCACCCTGCCTGTAGACCTACCATAGGGGTGACTGATATGAAGGTTAGGTAAGGTCTAGGGACTGGCAAGTGTGAGCACTTGCGCAGTCTGCGTGACAGTACGAGACTGTACGCAGGGTCTGCAATGGCGGACCAGAGACACATCTTACGAGGCCGCTTCTGTGGGTGGCGCAACCAGCGCTCCAGGCCCACTAGCAGCATTTGTATCTACAAGCCCCGGCACTCCTCGTGCACGTTACTGGGGACTAACAGTAAACCAAATAAGCCAATCATGGAAATTAATTACATATACACTTTACATTGGGAGCACTTACACTGCCGCACGGATTGGCCGTGGCGCAGTGCCCTGAGCATCGAATACCAGCAAAACATCTGAGGCACATCAGCAAAAAGTGGAAGCAAGACTCACGCCAAGGTGCCAGGTCTAACACGTGTCCCCTCCAGCTGAAACGTGAGGAGAACTACCCTTGCCCAGGGAGTTCCTCATCACTAAGGCGGAAAAACCTTGACAGACCGTCAGCATTGGCATGGTCTATGCCAGGGCGGTGTTCCACCGTGAAGTCCATACTCTGTAGAGAAATGGACCACCTCAACAGCTTCGGGTTCTCACCCCTCATTTGCATCAACCATCTGAGGGGCCTGTGGTCCGTCTGAACTCGGAAGTGAGACCCAAACAAGTAGGGTCTTAGCTTCTTCAGGGCCCAGACCACAGCAAAAGCTTCTCTCTCGATCGCACTCTACTTCTGTTCCCGTGGAAGTAACCTCCGACTGATGAAGGCTACAGGTTGGTCCCAGCCCTCCTCAGTCGTCTGTGAAAGGACAGCCCCTACCCCATGCTCTGAAGCATCTGTCTGCACTAAGAACTCTTTGGAGAAGTCAAGAGTCAGGAGCACGGGCGCCGTGCACATGGCCGTCTTCAGGGTGTCGAATGCTTCCTGACAGGCGTCAGTCCAGATCACTTTCCGGAGCTGCTTCTTCGAAGTCAGCTCTGTCAAGGGGGCAACGATGGTACCGTATCCCTTGACAAACCTCCTGAAGTACCCGGTGAGTCTGAGGAAGGCTCTCATCTCCGTTTGGGTCTTGGGGGGTTCCCAAGCCAGGATGGTCTGAATTTTGGGCTGAAGGGGCACCACCTGGCCACTCCTAACTTGGTGTCCCAAATACACCACCGAACCCTGCCCGATCTGACACTTGCTTGCCTTGATCGTGAGGCCTGCCTTGCGCAGTGCCGTCAACACTTCCCAAAGGTGTCGCAAGTGTTCTTCCCAAGTCCCGCTGAACACTGTGATGTCATCCAGGTAGGCGGCACTGAACGCGTCCAGTCCAACCAACACCTGGTTGACCAACCTCTGGAAGGTGGCAAGGGCGTTTTTCATACCAAATGGCATAACCCGGAACTGGAAATGCCCATCTGGGGTTGAAAACGCTGACCTCTCTTTGGCCCCGTCAGTTAAGGCGATCTGCCAGTACCCAGACGTTAATTCAAACATACTGAGGTACCGGGCAGCCCCCAACCGATCGATGAGCTCATCAGCTCTGGGGATTGGGTACACGTCAGTCTTCGTGACTGAATTGAGTCCTCGATATTCCACACATAACCGGAGTTCGTGTGTGGCTCCCGGCGTTGCAGCCTTCGGGACCAAGACCACTGGGCTGGCCCAAGGACTGCTGGAGGACTCAATCACCCCAAGAGCAAACATCTCCGAGACTTCCTCCTTGATGCAGGCTCTTACCCTGTCAGTCAAGCGGGAAGCCTTGTGCTTTACCGGCAAACTGTCTCCCGTGTCCACATCATGGACGCACCAATCTGTGATACCAGGAACCAGGGAGAACAAGTCAGGGAACTGCCCCAGCAGCTGGCGGCAGTCACTCTGTTGTTCAGGGGTCAGGGAGGGTGAGAGATTAACTCCCTCCACTGACCCATCTCGCTCTGAGGCTACCAAGAGGTCCGGAAGAGGTTCGGTCTCCTCCTCCATTCCATCATCGGTTGCCAACAGCATGCCCACTTCGGACCTCTCCAAGTGGGGCTTAAGGTGGTTAACATGTAGGACCCTCAAAGGGTTCCTGGGAGTTTGCAAGTTCATCAGGTAGGTGACAGGACTCTTGCGCTCCACAACCTCAAATGGACCTGTTCACTTATCCTGAAGTGCACAAGGCTACACGGGGGCCAAGACCCACACCTTCTGTCCAGGTTGAAGCTCTACCAGAGTGGCGTTCTGGTCGTACCACCGCTTCATCTCTTCCTGGCTGGCTTCCAGGTTTGCCTCAGCAAGTTGCCTGAATCGCCTGGTCTGGTTTCGGAAGGCCAGCATGTAACTGTATACATTCTGGGGAGGTTTCCTGGGAGATTGCTCCCAGCCTTCCCTAACCAGATTCAGAGGTCCTCGGACCGGGTGACCGTACAAAAGCTCGAAGGGACTGAACCCGAGCGACTTCTGCGGCACCTCCCGGTATACAAAGAGTAGGCATGGTAAGAGGACGTCCCACTTACGCCTCATAGGTCCTTCTAGGCCCATGATCATGCCTTTCAGGGTTCGGTTGAATCTTTCAACCAACCCGTTTCCTTGGGGGTGGTAAGGGGTGGTGAACTTGTAGGTTACACCACACTCTTGCCAAAGGGATTTCATATATTTCGATATAAAATTGGTGCCCCTGTCAGACACCACCTCTAGAGGGAATCCCACTCGGGAGAAAATTCCCATCAGTGCTCATCCCACCACGGGGGCCGTCCCTGTCCTCAGAGGGATGGCTTCAGGGTACTGGGTGGCATGGTCCACCAAGACCAGGATGAACCTGTTGCCCATGGCTGTCTTGGGGTCCAGAGGCCCCACAATGTCAATTCACACTCGCTGGAATGGGGTACTGATGACGGGGAATGGTTGGAGGGGAGCCTTGTTCTTCCCTCCACACTTACCACTTGCCTGGCAAGTTTGGCAGGTCCTACAGTGAGCATCTGACCTCCTGTGCATTTGGGGCCAATAGAAGTGGGTGACAAGCCTGTCATAGGTCTTGTCCATCCTCAAATGTCCTGCTAACGGCACATCGTGAGCCAAACCCAGTAGGAAGGCCCTGAACTTCTGGGGTACCACCAGCACACGGGCTGACCCAGGTTCAGCAGCCTTAGGCTCTGAATATAGGAGGTGGTTCTCCCAGTAGACCAAGTGTTTTCCGGACTGAGCACCACTGGCATGGTCTGCAGCCTGCTGCCGCATACCCACGAGAGAATGGCATTCTTTCTGCTCCTTGCAGAATTCCTCCCTGGAGGGGCCTCCTTCTTGCTGCCAATGGCTCAGCTCAGGCAGGTCTCCCAGTTCGGCGATCTGTTCCCCGGTAGGCTCCAGGGCATCCCCCTCGAGGTCTGCTTCCTCCTGGGCCGTGGAAACTTCGGGGGCCGGCTGTCCGCGCCCCCTGCGCCTTCTCTCTAATGCCGGTTCCTGGGCCTCTCCTTCATGCTCCAGGACTTCTTCAACACCCCTACTGGCTGCCATGGACCGCGTGGTCACGCACGCCCAGTCGGGTAGACCCACCATCCGCAGATGAGTCGTTTTCTCCACCTTTCCCCAAGGGGAGTTCTCCAAATCGTTCCCTAGCAAACAATCTACAGGCATGGAGGTCCTCACAGCGACTTGCAGAGTACCAGAGACCCCCCCCCACTCAAAGGGACCCTGAGCCATCGGACACTGGTTCTCAGAATTGTCAGCATTGACAACCCTACAGTAGGCGTGCGGTACCACCTGCTCTTGAGACACCAGGTGCTGCCTTACTGCAGTCACACTGGCTCCTGTATCTCGAAGAGCCTCCGCCTTCTTACCCTTGATGGTCACCACCTGCCCATATTTCTTAGTGTTACTGGGTAGGTAGTTCTCTGGGACCATCTCAATGTCTCCTAGCGAGACTAGGGTCATCTGTACGGGATCCCCACCCTTTTGGACGGCTACTTCCTCCCCAAAATTAACATTAGCTATTTGCCGGAGTGGAGCACCAGTGGGTGCGGGTTTTGCAAATAAGCGACACCTAGGGTCAGAGGCAACGTGACCCTGGTCGCCACACCTAAAACAGGTGATAGGCCCCCTATGAACAGGTTAACCTGTCGGGCCCCGGTCTGCTTCGGGGGTGGAGGAGGCTGAGAACCTTTCCCTTGGTTCCCTTGGGGATTACTTTGGGGGCCTTGTGGAACCCTTTCTGTTTTCCCCTGTCCCCCCCACTCTTCTGCTGGGGACCCTGCCCACCTTTGGCTGAGTCTCCCACTGGACCTTTGTGGACCCTGGTGCTGAGCCAGCGGTCCGCTTCCTCAGTAAGCTTCCTCGGGTTGGACAGCTTGCTATTGATCAGGTGCTGGCGTAACTCAGAAAACAATTAAGCGACAAGTGGTCCCATGCCATTAAATCAAGCAGCCCTTGAAAATCATTCACCTTGCTACCCTTCACCCAACCATACAGCGCTCTGCAGAAAAAGGTCACATACTCCACATACGTACCCCCTTGAATCTTCACACAATTCCTCAACCGCTGTCGGTACATTTCAGGGGTTAACCCAAATGTGCTCATCAGGGCATCTTTCATGTGCTGGTAGGATTTGGATTCTTCAGAGGGAAGATCTAGCAGGGTATCCCGCCCCTCGGTCAGGAACATTCCCCACAACACCGCTCCCCAATCTCGCTCAGGGACCCGGTGGGAGGACATGGCTACCTCGTAGGCCCGAAACCACTGCCCTATGTCATCCCCCTTAAAATACTCCTTTACCACATCCTTCGGTACGTAGACCCTTGACTATACCTGCGCTGGCGTTGTGCTGCCACCAGGAGCTGTGTCCAAGCTTTTTGATTTCAGCTCCAATTCTTTGATGCGTATTTCATGGTCTAGCTGGAGTTTCTTCTCCGCCATCGCCATCTGTCCCTTCAATCTTGCCATTTCCACTTCATGCGCTCTGGCTGCGGCCCTGTCCGCTAGCTGTTCTGACGATGGGCCCCGGGGCACCTCGACAAGGCTATCGGGTGGATCCACCACCAACTGATTCTCTGGCTCTCTCGACTCCTTCCAGGCTCTCAGTGCCTTGATGGTCTGGGTTTTGTTTTTGCACCCGGTTTGGGTGACTCGGAACTTTAAGCAGAAGGCTTTCAACTGCTCAGCTTTGTAATTTTCAAGCCCTTCCCAGTCAACATCATCGAGTCCAGAGACGACAGAGGGTGCTCTCACAGGGAAGTGAACCAGGCATGGTTTGGCGATTGGAGATCTCGCGACAAGATAATAAATCTGTGGCTTCGTTATAGGTCTGCTCTCACTACGTGGTGATCAGTGATTCACTGTAAATGAATCATAAATGCAAATTCGAAATCCTCACCGCTGCCACCAATGTTAGAATCGGGGATCTCTGGTTGGCACAGGTAGGTACTTGTGACAAGCAGGGACCCTCTCCTCTAGTCAGGGCAAGGGAACTACTCTGTAAGAATAACCCCTGCTCACCCTCTAGGTTGTGTGGCGCGAACAGACAAGGCTTATCTTCAGGGCGATAGTTAGTTAAGCATTTATGGTCACATACAGTAAACCCGCTGACCCACCACAAAAGGACACCAGTCGTTAGGTTGTAACAAAAATACGTAGACTTTATATCAAAATACTTCATATGCAGAGTTATCACAAGACCATATAACGTTTAATGATTTGAGGGCCACCAGATTTAAATAGGCAATTGTTTCTTCAAGTGTTCTTAATTTAGCAAGGTATGAAGACAGGGAAAACAAACGTTGCGGACCCTGGATCCGATGCGAACTCGGGATAGAGTTCAAGTGCACCTTGCGTGGAGTGTCCGAGGCGTTTCAGGCGCGGCTACTGTTGAGGGCGATCCTGGGACGAGGCCTACGGTTCTCCACGGTGAGGAGGGTTGTGGCGATCCGGGGACTGATGCAGCTCATGGGGCGAGGCACCGTTCAGGCCTGCGGGACGTACTACTTCTTAGCACGCCAAGTCGTACCTGTGGATCTGTGAGGGGCGTCGCGTTCTCGGGCAGACGGGTGCAGCACCAGGCTTCCGGTACCACGGTACGGGGAGGCCCTTCTTGAGGTGCGGGACGAGCCTTGGTATGCAGGAGGACAAAGCGAGACAGTCGGATACGTTACGACGTACGGACCGTCCGAGGCTATTCGAAGCGCTCCGTGCAGATTCCGGCATGAGAAGATGAGAGGCGCACAACGCGCTCCATTAGCAGGCGAGGTGACAGGAGAGCGGGCGGCCCAGCACTGAAGCGAAGAGCGACTCAGGGATGAGCGGGTCTTTCTGCGGCAGGGCGACCAGGCTCCGAGCTGTCACGACCTTGGGAGGGGCGAAGGCACCCGAGTCACAACTCCGGCGAGGGAGAGGTTCGTCGTGGTCAAAACAGCATCTGATTTGTAAGGAGTGGAGCTCCTATATTTATACTGCGTTTCTTTTGTCTTTGCAGGCCAGGGGGCCTGAACCTGGCTCAACCCAGTTTTGGAGCACTCTGTTGACAGGACGCTGCCGTCTTCTTTCAGGGTGTAGGGCAGGAACATCAGGAGGGGGAGCCAGCATTGTGGTGGTGGAGCACAACCCTATTCAGAGTCAAGGACTACTCCGCCTACCCATCCTGGGGTAAGTACCCTATTCACCACCTGGTAACCCCGACTGTCCCCAGGAATTCCCCAGCCCTGTCACTCACACAAACCCAGACAGCAGATACACATCCTGGCAAAGGCGGGCTGAAATCGTTAGGCGAGCAAATGCTAACTTTCTAAAAGTAGCATTTGCAAACACAGGATATTAAAATAAACCTTGCGAAAGGAAGTATTTTATTATTCTGAGTTCAGGCATACTAAACTCGACGTGCCACCGTGTTCCCCGAGCCTACCGGGACTTATAGCATGTAATAAGTCCGGTAGCTCACCTTGGCCTAAGAGAACAGATAGCCCTTCAATAGTGAAGAACGAAAAGGGCGGTAATTCACTACTAGGACAAGCCACACACTAGGCTTGTCCTACCTTACGCTTACAATGCACCCTGCCCGTAGGTCTACCATAGGGGTGACTGATATGAAGGTTAGGGAAGGTCTAGGGACAGGCAAGTGTGGGCACTTGCGCAGTCAGCATGACAGTACGAGACTGTACGCATGGTTTGCAATGGCGGACCCGAGACACATCTTACGAGGCCGCTTCTGTGGGTAGCGCAACCAGCGCTGCAGGCCACTAGCAGCATTTATATCTACAAGCCCCGGCACTCCTCGTGCACGTTACTGGGGACTGACAGTAAACCAAATAAGCCAATCGTGGAAATCAATTACATATGGGAGCACTTGCACTGCGGCACGGATTGGCCGTGGCGCAGTGCCCTGAGCATCAAATACCAGCAAAACATCTGAGGCACATCAGCAAAAAGTGGAAGGGAGACTCACATCAAGGTGCCAGATCTAATACTGCTTATATTGGTGTGCTTGTTTATGTGTGGATTGTTGTATCTCTATTCAGGACACTGAGTCACTACAGAGAGGGAGGTCTGCACCACTCCAAATCAGTGTTTGGGGACAACATTATGACGGCTGCGACTTTATTGTTTCCTTTGTCCCTTTTTTCCCCTTCCTCAATTGTGGTATTATCTAGTGGGTGTTTCTAGTACTCCTAGATACTTCCATATAGAGGAGAGAGAAATATAGCATCTTACAGCACTCCTGCTGTATCCGGCTGATCAGGTTAGTGATAACCTCTATGTGACAGGCGTGGGCAATGGTTTGGTCACCCATATCAAGGACACACGCTTTTTTGCCATGGTGAGACCAAGTTTTAATACCTTCTCTGCTTATTTAGTATGCTTAGTATGCTTATGTATGTATGTCATTAGCCCCAATAAGCATATTTGAACCGTTGGTTGCAGCTGTTTGTCAGTTAATATCCCTAGTGTCTTTATCTCACCCCAAAAGGTATTGATGCCTGGGCGTGTCCACCACATGTGAATAAAGGTTCCCTCTGTTCTTTTACATTTAGGACACCATTCCGGTTTGGAGGGGTTTATTTTATGTAGCCACTGTGGTGTGATTTAGTCCCTGTGCCTCCATTGTTGTGTATGAGTTTCAGTCGGGCATTTAGTATAACCTATCTGCAATTTTCCATTATAGTTGCCCAGTCATCTTCCCATTGCGACCTTAGTGTGGAGATGCGTGTATTGTGCACCCCTGGGCACTGTTGCCCGTATAGGATAAGGAACTAATTTATTTGAATTTAGTAGGAACCCAGACTGCTCCCCCACCTGAGTCCGTGTACTGTATACTGATGGAGCAAGGATTCGCACATGAAGCGACTTTCTTGTATTCATGAACCTCGAATAACATTAATAAAGTAACCAACATGTTTGTTTTACTAATTTTGTATATTTTTCATCAACATTGGGTGTCTGAGTGAAGCTTGCTTATGTATTTACCAATCATAATACGCTTGCATCTAAGATGGCTGCTGCTAAGCAAGGGTTTCTATTGCGCATTCGTCTGTCATACTCACGTGACATGACGTATTCGTTGTTTTGGAGGGATTCTGCCGCTTCTGCGCACTAGTGTTAATATGGCTGCTCTATGTTCTCACATGCGAGAAGCTTGCACTGCTGCTTTCGCCAAGCAGTTCGTTCTGCCTAACCCTAATGCTATAGTTAAAATCAAGATAATGGGATAAAGTAGAAAGACATGGTATACAGTGTATTCATTTATTCTGTGTTCTAAAACTGTTTCTTTTCCATTTCACGTCGCACTTTGAAAACTGGCCTGGCTTGTAACGCTGTACTCCATATTTGTTGAAACTGCGACTGCGCGAAAATCTCAAGTCTCTGGAACAGTGACCTTTGGACTATGGCCAAGGAACTGACTTACTAGAAGATGCTCCTGGGAACATGGACTGGTGAACCCAAATTTATACAATGTTAAACAATGGATTTGTCAATAGAGCATCCATTGTTGGGTGGAATAAAACCTCATGAGAACCTCAATTTGATGGGCAGGAACGTAAATTTGAATAAGAGATGGTAAAAGTCTCAAATACGGTGTGGTGTGATGACCTATCCTCCTCTTTTGTCCAATCGAAATTGGGGATCCTTACACTTGCAACATTGGGGGGTGCTACACTGACCTGGAAAATAATATAACTAGTGTAGGTTTAGCCAGAGAAATTGTCCGACTTGTCCGAATAGCTGACCTGTCACTGACCCAACGCACTCAATAGATGACCGAGAACAGAGGCGCAGCGGAGCACTCTGTCAGACGATTCGCTGACCCAATTGGGGTCTGGAAAGCTAAGGTGCTGGCGGAGCACTTTGTCGGGGAAATTGACAACCCAATCGGGGTTTTGGCTGATTACTTGCAGAGAGGGAGTAGCGCAGGCGTTGCAACTGAACTGCGGGTGCTGGTCTTAACCTTTGGTGGCCCTGTCCTGATCCAGATCAGGTTTATCCTGTCCTGATTCTGATCTGCGCCTGCTGGCCTACTGACAACTGCAACCTTTGGGGTTTCTGTCCTTAACTAACCCGTGGCCAGGGTTGGTCTTCACACCATTCTAGGTAAATATAAATCTGTGTGGGTATTGTCATTATATTTCTGCTTGCACGCTTTCAAGATGGATTATACTATGCATCAAGATCTGCTACTCCCTGGCGGGTAAGGACCCTCCATAGGGTATAAGAGCTCATTCCACTAGGGCAAAGTCTTCTACATCTGCTTTGTCTAGGGGTGTACCTGTAGAGGACATTTGTAGAGCAGCGACTTGGGCTTCCCTCCATACTTTCGCGAAGCATTACTGCTTAGATTCCAAAGTGAGGAGGGACGGTCACTTTGCGCGTTCTGTCCTCCAGGATTTTCTGGTATAGGAGAGTGGACCCCCTCCTCCGGGAGTGGGGACTGCTGTGGGACTCTATTCACAAGGTGAGGAATCCACTGGCAGATATATCCATCAGAAGAACAAGTTACTTACCTTCGGTAACGCTTTTTCTGGTGGATACAGTATCTGCCTGTGGATTCCTCACATGCCCACCCACCTCCCCGTTGTCCACTCTTCTATACTTGATTCATGACTTTATTTAAATGTATTTATATGTATTTATATATATATATATTGTGTTTTTCATACATTGTCTACACACTGTGTGTTATTTTGGATATTATGTACTGGGTATACTGTATATGTATATATCTACTGTAATTGGTCCGTCCGGGTGCCTCGAAGGCACGGAAAAAAGGGCGGAACTTATGTCATCACGCCAACGTAGGCCTAATAAGGAGTCAGTGACGTCAGTCGGAGTCGCGCGCGATGCCGTGCTCCTATGACGTTGTCCACGCCGGCGTGCTACAAAAGAATTTTCTGAACGTTGCTGACGCAGGGGGATATTCACAAGGTGAGGAATCCACAGGCAGATACTGTATCCACCAGAAAAAGCATTACCGAAGGCAAGTAACTTGTTCTTCTTTTCCCTTTCCCTTTTTAATGATAAATTCGTCATTTGATTTAATAGTGTGTTCCATTTTCTTACCTTCCCTATAGTTATATGCTCCAATTGTTTTCGTGATTGCATATTATGTTCCCTCTTCATACCCACCCTTTGATAATTGCTTAACGCTGTGCTATTTAGCATGTTCCTTCTTTTTTCCCACCCGTAGACAAATTGTGTAAGTTTGTTTTAAATTTAATTAGCATGTTCCTTGTTGTTAACTTCCCTTTAAATTGCTAAATGATTGGCATAATATATCTTTTGCATAGCTATACATTATTTCTGATTTTCGTTATTGAGAGTCTTATTGTGTTCAATCTTTGGATCATGACCATTTATGAAGTTTAGATAAAGATTTTAAAACTTTCCCGAGTCTGTGGTTATTATATGAGTGCATATGTTATTTGCTACCTAATTTAAACTAAATCCCTGATCCAATAGGTTACAGGTACCAGTGATAAGGATTGGTAAGTCAATGGTATAGGACATAGTAGGTAAAATATCTGGTAGTTAGAGCGTAGGTTACCTGATTTAAGAAATGTGTAATTGATTATGGGCCCAGGTGAGTATGGTAAATTTAAAGTCGGGTGACCTGCGCGCTCTATCAGTATATTTCTTTGTTAGCAGAGGAAAGGTTAGGGTTTAGTTAAATAAAGGTAGTTAGTTAGTTGGTTATGAAAACATTATTATGATTGATCGATCAAATGTGATATTATTTAAAATATTTTGAAATGTTATTGAATCTGTTGATGCTGTATGAATTTTATGTATTAACCAAAATCGTTTGTACCTGTTATATGTTTGTTTGGAATCCCCGGGGGCAGAATAGCGGGTGGTAAATGGAAGCCACATCTCAGTGAGGTCACTTACTCGCAGGAAGTTAGTGCATGGTTAGGTAAAACCGAAAGCACTATTTAGGGTTTTTCTGTATGAATGTGTGAATAAATGATAGCAAAGAGTTCGCTAGCAAAACCTTTAGTGTGATATCACCTAGAAAGGGTCACACGGAAGGAGTAGCAGATTCGTCTGAGCTTGATTGATAGCAAAGGGGTTCGCTGGTGAAACCTTGGCCTTAGTATATATCCCGGAGTGGATGAGTCCGAAGGAGTAGCAGGTACTCTAATGCTTGCGGGAAGGGTAGGCAGAAGGGATCTACTCGTAGTATATGAAAAGTAAACGAAAGGGATTTACTTGCAGTGAAATATATCTTTCCTTTCTAGTCACTCAAGTAC
Organism: Lissotriton helveticus; assembly: GCF_964261635.1. Classification (NCBI taxonomy): domain Eukaryota; kingdom Metazoa; phylum Chordata; class Amphibia; order Caudata; family Salamandridae; genus Lissotriton; species Lissotriton helveticus. The sequence goes on along the minus strand of NC_136057.1, from coordinate 1,179,152,163 downwards.
AGTGGCGAATGTTTTTACGTTGTTAATTAAAAAAAAAAAATAATTGCACTTTAAATAAAAGAATTGAGTTTTTGCATTACCTGGTGAAGGAGGGAGTCAGTTGCGGAGCTGCGCTGACGTTACTCAGAGCCGCGCGGGTATTGGTTGAAACAGCGGGTGTGTAGCTGAGATAGTATTGTAAAGGAGGGGTAAGCGCAGGAGCGCGGGAACTCATCTCACGAGAAAAGCAGCGCAGTCATTGGTTAAAAATATTTGAAACCACATTGTTGATTGGTTGAAGAAAATAAAAGACGCGCTAGTATTGGAAGGATTTTGTAAACAAATCTGAGAGTTATCGTTTCAAAATTTTCTCAAAATATATGTGGTATTTAAATCCAGGGCATCCAGAAACTCGACCTGATAGAAGATACTTAGGGTTTGCTAGAGAGCAGATGCTAAGAGGCAGACCTTACAAAATGTATGGAGGTGAAAGAAAAATGTAATTTGTAAATAGAGTTAAGAATTTCTTTAAAAAACATAAACCAATTAAAACTAGAGAAGGAGTTATTATTCCACCACCAAATACGCCCGCATCATTTATGATGTTTGACAGAGGTTACCACACATGTGTATGGTTAGAGAATTGGGTGGAATACACTAAAGATGATGGAATTTTGGCATTTCCCTTAGATGGCACGTTTAATGGCAGAATTTTGTTCAATTTAAGGACACGGATGAATGATTTTCATCCTAGACCTAGACTAACGCAATATGAGGCACTAGAAGAATGGGAGAATGAGGCTTTTGAGCGAGACAGACCTAGAACTCACAAAGGATTGAGTAAGTTCTACCCTAAATTTCCACGAGAAACCAGAGATAAACAAATGAAACAATGGAGACAGAACTTGGGAGTGGAAGGATTATATCCTGTATTAACTTTAGAAGAGCCCACTGGAAGTAAAAGGACGGAGAAAAACAAAACATTTAATGACTAGTGGTGATTCAGACAATGATTATATGGAGGATTTGTTAATGAAAAATCCACCTCCATAGAATGAGGAACAGAGTACAGTAAATCCAAATGCCCCGTTTTTAAAACCACCTTTAATTCTGCAAGTGGTGCATGAGACCTCAATCGAGAGGGTATTACAAGAAATAGAAAGAGAAGCATTAAATAAACAGAGAAGTGAATTGATTCAGAACATTTCTCAATTAAATACAAGTCCCGAAGCTCTGACAATTCCCGTAACTATTGGCCCAGTTGTTCCTTTGTATGAAGACTATCAGCCCGCCCCAGCGTTGCCTGGGGCAGAAAGGGGCTGGGGGCAGTACACCCGCTCCCGCCCCGACCCCCTCCCGCACCGACTCCCTCCCGCCCCGACTCACTCGCGCCCCCCCCGCCCCGACTCACTCCCGCCCCCCTCCCACCCGACTCACTCGCGCCCCCCTCCCGCCCCAACTCACTCGCGCTCCGACATTTTCATTTACTGCTGCCTCCTTCTTGCCTCCCCCTGCATCACACAGTCTCACTTTCCTTTTCCTTACCTGTGCCGCCGCTCCTCACTGCACAGCCGCTCGTCACTGCACCGCCCTCCTCCTCCTTCGTCATCACGCACGTCGCGTCGCGGCCAGCGCTAGGTCCCGGCCGGCGCTACTTTCAGGGGACTACTTTGTTTACAAACGTAATTTTTTTTATTTACTTTTTTTTAAATTTATATAGCCTATGTCCATCTACACACCCTGACATTTTCATAGATGTATTGGGTGTGTAGATTGGCGCTGTGGTTCCCGAGTTTACCTGGCTAAAAGGTGCAAGTTCTCTCTTTATAATAGTAGTATAGATAAGCAAGCTAGTCCAAAAGCTCCAGTTATAACTACATCGGTCGTACAGCCAAGAAAAGAACCCTGGATAGTAGACGATCAGACAAGTGAATCTGAGTCAGTAATCTCCTTAATGGATTTACCAATAAGAGAACCAGAGAGTAGTTCGATTAGAAAAACCACTCCTTTAAACTTAAGAGAAGTACAGTTGGAGACATCCTCAGGTACGAGAAGTGCAACTGTAGTAACTCCTGAAGAAATAGATAGATGGACACGAGAAGTAGAGAAACCAAAGACACAGCCGAAACCATTGGATATATACAAATTGAGAATTGAATTGGAGGAACTGATGGCTGGAAATGTGGGATTGGACAGATTAAATACTCTTAGTGAAGATGAACTATTATTTATTTGTAAAAGCATTACTAGAAATACAAGGGTGTTTCATGAAAAATTAATGGACACAGCAGCTAGCATGGGAATTGACATTGGTAAATCTAAAGTATTACAAAAACCATATTGAGCAGAATTTTCTGACAAGGATTTAGAAAACATGAATGTGTCCGAAAGAAAAGTGCAGATAAGAGAGCTACTAGCATTGTTACAAAAATGGGGAGAATTAGAAAAATGGAAAGCCAGGTGGGCAAAGAAAAAGGAAGAGGTTCGATCAACACAAATAACTTCAGAATATGTTTTAAAAGAAGCAGAAAAAGTGGAAAAATGATGTCCTATGCGAGAAGTACCAGGTGGAGTTTATGTGCATGTTCCATGGTCCCGACGGGAAATTTTGTCATTTACAAATGATTTCCCAAAACTCATGAAACGTGAAAAACCTGTAGAATGGTACAGACAATTCGAGAGATTTGTAAAAGTTTCAAAGTGTCTTTTGAAAGATTTAGATGGATTATTCGACATTGTAGTTCCAGTAGATTTATGGACAGAATGTAAAATTGCTGTTGATTGGCCCAGTGAGGAGTACCCTAGAGACCCAAAGACAGAGGCACCTTCCGAAGATGTTATGAAAAAATACAACCAGGTAATACTTTACCTCAAAGGGAAGGTGCCTGAAAAAGAGGCAGATTGGACCAGAATAGATAGAACCACTCAGAATAAAGATGAATCTGTGCATGCATATTATGAACGTTTATTGCAGGTATTCAAACAGTACAGTGGATAACATAGATATGAAGGATATGACGCATTTCATTTATCGATTTGTGTCAGGATTAAGACCAGAAATTTCACAATGGATTAAAGATCATAACATTTGTTGGCAGGCTAAGCCAATCGACGAGATCCTTAAATATGCCAAATATTGTGAAGATGAGCTAGACAATAAACGAAAAGAGTTAAAGGAAAAAGTCATGTGGGCACAAGTAAAACTAGCAGAGCAACAAGAACATCAGTTGAACCAGATAGGTAGTAACCAGAATCAGGGTGATGGAAATGGAGAAAGGCCAAGGGGAAAATTCAATAGAGAGGAAGGGAAAAAAGATTGTGGTCCCATGCTGTCCAGTCGTGCCAAATCCTGCAGTGATTCTATATCAGATACCGTGGGAGGCTAGATGGTTTACTGTCATTGACCTGTGTCACGCATTTGTCTCGATTCCATTACATCCAGACAGCAAATTTCTTTTCTCATTTGAATTCGACAGTCATTTTTATGTTTGGAATCGTGTCCCTCAGGGGTACACAGAAAGTCCCTCGATTTTTAATCAGATTTTGAAAAAGTGCCTTGAGTCATTTGTCCTACCTGGACAGTCAGTCTTGGTCCAGTATATAGACGACCTATTGGTGGCGTCTAAAACCCGGAATGACTGTGTTGTTGATACTATCGCCTTACTGAATCATTTAGGTGAAGGAGGACATAAAGTGTCCCCAGACAAGTTGCAATTCTGCACCAAGTCAGTGAAATATCTGGGGCACCAGATAGAAAAGGGTGTCAGAAGAGTTACCTCAGAAAGAATCAGAATAATTAAAAACATGAACTTGCCTCATACCCAGAAAGAAATCAGAATGTTTCTTGGAGTTGTAGGATACTGCAGGCAATGGATTGTGGGATTTGCAGTACTAGCCAAGCCATTAATACAAATGACAATGAAAGGAGCCAAGGACCCAATAGAGTGGGATGACGAAAGCATGTCTGCTTTTGTAAAATTACGAGTATGTCTGTGTACAGCTCCAGCATTAGGGATGCATGACTATTCAAAAGATTTTGCACTTTTCTGTGACACCTGAGATAATTGTGCATTTCCAGTTTTGACTCAAATTCATGGTTTAGTGAGACGTCCTGTGGCATATTTTTCTGACACATTGGACCCAGTGGCAGCTGCATTACCTGGATGTCTGAAAGCAGTAGCTGCAACTTGCATGAGCCTTGAGCAGAGTAAATCCATTATTATGGGACATCCTGTAACTGTGTATGTTCCACATGCAGTTGTAATTTTGCTAACAAGGACTAAGACCAGGTATCTCACACCTAGTCGGCTGACTAAGTACGAGAGAATACTTGTAGGTGCAGGAAACTTAACCATTGCTAGGTGTAATATCCTGAGCCCAGCAACACTGCTACCTAATTCACATACTGCAGAAGTGAAGGGAGAAGTTGAACATGACTGTATTGATCTGACTGAATACAGTACAAAACCACGACCAGACATAAGAGAAGAGCCATTAATCAATTCAGAATATGAGCTATTTGTAGATGGCTCTTGTATGAGACATGAGGAAGGAGGTCTGAGCGCTGCTTACGCAGTGTGCACATTGGGAGGTCCAGTTGAAGCATCCTATTTGCCTGGAGTCAAGTCTGCCCAAATAGCCAAATTGGTTGCCTTGGCAAAAGCCTGTAAATTTGGGAAAAAATGGAAAGTAACCATATACACTGTCAGTCAGTATGGTTACGGGGTATGTTCATTACTATGGCCAACTATGGATACAGAAGGGAGTTTCTGACTTTGCTACAGCACGGCTCCAGAAATCATTTCTAATCAATACTTACCATTTCCCCGAAACCTTAAAACACACAAATCATGCATCAGTGGGGCCCATAAGACTGCGCATTTACCCTGTTCACTTACACTTGGCTTCAAGGCTATTGTGAATCGCAATGGAGAAACACTGTAACATTTTGGTGGAGTGTCTAAACCTATTTAACTATTCATTATTTACACCTGCAGATTTAACATTTAACCATGGATTAAATTATTCAGACACACCACCAGAGTGGCAATGGATCTGCTAGATAGAAAATTAGGCGTAGGAAGAATCAAAGACCAGCTTTTACTTCTTCATTTTCTAATCTTTATTCAAAGCAAAATCTTTATCATGTCTGACATTTAAGCATTAGTAAAACTTTATTCGATAAAACTTAAACTTTATTTCAAATGATCATTTTATTTGATCTCCAGGAAAATCGCTTTAATTTAGAAAAACAGTTCAAGATTAGCAAAGAACAGATAGTTCCAAAGTCATTCTCTCCTAACATCCCTAACTAACACCCTCATCTTACCCTTCAATCCTGCAAAGCAAACAAATGAATTCATAAGAGTCTTACATCCAGGAATCGGTCAGCAATCGGGAAGCATCTCCGATGGAAATGGAAAAAGCAACCCCAACTAGACAAAACCAGGGGTTTTTATACCCTAAATCCCTAACTTAATCTATCTAAAAAGTATCTGACATCTCTTATTCAGAATTTCATTGGACAATTTCGAGGTGGGTGAGCATCATCTCACCATTACAGCATCATTTTTTTCAACATGTCAGCAAGAAAGAAAGGGTAATTGTTTAAGTTAGTCCGTGGCCTAGACATTTCCGTGTACTGGTAACATCGACAAATTCTCCCAGGCTCTGAACATTACATCGTCCAGGGTTGGCACCCATCCTAGGTTCCGAGCCACAGCAGCCTTGAACCTCCTTGAGCACAGGCAGTTCACTCTGATTTGCAGGTTTTGGCGCGCCTGCGCAGTTCAACTCTTGCTCACAGTTTACCCGACCGTCCATCTTTGCACAGGCCTCAAAGGCCACTTTTGGAACTATCATGAAATCAAACACAGATTTACATTAGCTATTGAATTTAAACCCATTCTGTTTACCTCCCACCTCACTAATGTTCCCCAGTTAGTTGTTACCTAGCAGATAAGCCACATAAATGCATTTTATACATACATTTTTTACCACCTTTTAACATAGAAACGTGTACAGTAAGCACATTTAAATTACGTTTGTTTACGAATAAGCTGCACATTAGTTCACAACACGATAACAATACATATTAGATGGGTTAATTTGCACCATGTAAGCAAGTTAGTTCTCCCCATGTGTAAAAATAAAAATAATGTGTGCACTTTACTCTATGGTTGGTTAATTTCACAAAACAGGCAATCAGTAAATGTTAAATGTTATGGGAAATTAATTTCACGAGGGGTACACAAAATTTTGCGTTTGCCACCTCGCTCCATCAATTCCCTCATCTGGTGATTTTATCACCAAATAACCCTCAAAATTTTGGAAAATTTAGCAGAACATGTTCCAACTTCTTTTGTTAATGTCATCTATACTTTTGTTTCTTTCTCTTTTGAATCTTTAAAAACCTTATCTTTAATTTCTTCCATTTCTATCTCATTCTTTTCTCTTATTCTCGCCAATCTTTCTTCATTTCTTTTCTTCATTAAGTTTCTGAAATCTCTTCTACCTTTGTATATACAGCATAACCTTATAAAGAAGATCACTATCACTATAACTGTTACTGGAATTAGTATCTTACCTATAATTGAACTACCTATTTCTTGAAACCAATGTTTGATTGCTCAGAAACTTTTTCCCAACCTTACAATGACACCTTCAACCTCCAGTGGTTCAATTTCTTTATGCAAATCTGTAATATTTATAATATACTTTTCAATGTTTTGACCTTTATCTGGAATATAAGTACAACAATTTTGAACTTTCAAAATTCCACAGACTCCTCCCTCTTTTGCTAAAATTATATCAAGGGCAAGTCGGTTTTGCATACCCATAGCTCTCATAGCAACCATTTCAGTATCTACCATTAGGAATCCTCCTGCTGTATCTGTTGATAATTTATCAACAATTGTGGACAGTTTTCTGATTCTATTTGGATTGAATGAAATTCCCACTGCTGGTATCAGTGCTCCAAATACATCACCTATTATTTCTAACAAGGTCTCTCTTCTTTTTATACTTAGAACTTTACCTATCTCATGCTTTCCATTAGTACCTCTATCTACATGAAATATTTTAGGAAAGACCACACCCACATAACATGTCCCATACCAGTGGTCAGGCAACCTATAATAATCTTTATTCCCACATATGACATAAATTCCAGGGAAAACAGGATCATTTCCTCCTTTAAATCCCCAACCTCCTAAAATTCTATAAGTGTCTTCACATTGACTCGCACCCACAAAATAATTGTCATACATTGAATTATCTCTTCTAATACAAAATGTTCCCAACATTGGTGCATCTATATTTAATGCCACATTCACATTCTTGTCTTCAATATTCTCATCATCAAATGTATAATATTTTGACTTTGCATGTATCATCTTTTCTTTTCTTTTATAAGCAATTCTCCTTTCCTCAAGCATATTTAAAAACGTTTTCTCTTCAATTCTCATTTTACAGGTCAAATTTTTATTAAATGCATACTCGTGTGTTAACTCATCTACCTCTAGGAAATATTCTCCCATCACTTCTGCATGTCTCCTTTTGTTTAGTGTGGCATCGATCTTCAACTTTGCAAATATCTCATCCACATTAGAATATTGATATTCCAATTTACCAGTCTTATAAAACAAACTTGAGATTACACTACAAGTAACTCCATAAGTAAGAGAAAGGTGGTGATAGGTCACCCCTTCTGACACTGATGCTGGCAACTTTACACAAACATAACAGTCATCAACATTCATAGTTTTAATGTACTCAAGCAATACTTTTGAAAAAGTATTTTTGGTGAAGTCACTAATTGACTTATCTTGATGCAACTCGGGCTTATACACATATGTTTCATGTACGTTTTCTTTCTCATTTGGCTTACTGGTACTCACACCATTTTCTAAAAATAGAACATTTCGTCTTGTGATTGTTCATTGCCATTTTTCTCTAACACTGTTTCTTCGACCTTGTGTCACCTATAATTTCTCACCTCACACAGCACTCTAACAAGTTTTCTTCGACCTTGTGTCAATTTCTATTCTAAATAATGCTATAATTAGATTTTCTAACAAGTTTTCTTTGACCTTGTGTCAACTCCGAACTCTTCTATATTTACAAAAAAACGTCTCATAGGACTTCTGGACTTTTTACTTTAAATATCATATACTTTGAGCACCTAACTTTCCATTTCTTAATTGACTTCTTTACTCACTTTTCCTAATTGGCTTTGGGTTGTACAGGTTTTTTTGACTACTATTGACTTCAACAATAGGTGGAAGAACAATATATGTCCACTCAGGTGACTTGTACCTTTGATTTGGACGTCTTACTCTTTTTGGCCTTTGAATTGTCTATATTTTCTTTCCCAGTGTCTCTTTCTGACTGGTAATTTCATTCACTTTCTCTTCTTGTTCCTTTGTTGTATTTACTATTTTGAATCTCAAACCTCCAGCCCCTTTAGGCCAATTGTCTCCTTTGCAGACTTTCTTAGTCTTTGGTTCTACAGTGTTATGCTCCACTCTCCAAGCTCTTTTTCTTGTGCTTTTTCTTAATGGAGTCTCATCTGCACTGTCATCAGTTTCACTTTCGGTGTCTTCTACTGTATCATTTATTATGATTTTCAAAATGTCTTTGTCTTCATCAGTCTTAGTTTTCTCTACTGTCACTCTGTCAGGAACTCTTTCATAACTGGTACTTGGAATCTCATCCTTGTCGTGAGTTACTTCCTCTTCCCCAGTTTCAGGATTTCCGTTCCTACTTCCAGAGTTTTCAGTTTGCGTTTCAGCTTTCTCTTTTTCTACAGCTCTCTCTTCACTTTCTTTTGCGTCTTTACTGGTGCTTGCCTTTACCGATTCTCGATCTTCAGGTTGATCTTCTGAATCTGGTATTTCAACAATCTCCCTTTCACCTTCACCTTCAGACGCAGAACTGGCTTCTGATACTTCCAGATGTCGACGCTCTTGTCGATCATCAGTATCTGGATCCTTTTCTGGTTCACCCTCAGAATCAGAGTCAGTTGTACTTTCACCGTCGTATGGGTATTCAGGTTCAGGCACACAGATGGTGTGATTAGCATGAACCCACCTCTTCAATCCAGCACACTTAACTACAGTGTTACTGATCAAGATCACCTGACGTGGTCTTTGCCACCTTGGTACCAAACAATTCCTTCTGCGATGAACTTTCACTCTTACCCAATCCCCAGGGACTAGATCGTGAGTTGGAGTTTTCTCTTTGGAATTTGATTCAGTTCCCACCTGGTAGAGCACAGAAGTTACCACATCAGACAGGTTTTTGCAGTAATCCAGTATGATGTCATCATTAATAGTCAACAGTTTATTAACTGGTACATAGGCCTGTCTCATCAAAATTGCCCATTAAAATTTCATGTGGGCTTAATCCAGTTTTTCTGTCAGGTATGCTTCTCAGAGTCATTAAAACAAGTGGCAAGGCGTCAGGCCACTTCATTCCTGTTGCTAAACACATCTTTGCAATTCTGTTTTTAATCGTGCCATTTACCTGTTCAACTACTCCTGAAGCCTCAGGTCTATATGCACAATGTAGCTTCTGGCGAATGTCCAGAGCTTCACAAATCATCTGCATTATTTCATTTTGAAAATGCGGGTCTCTGTCCGATTCAATCGTGACTGGGAACCCGAAACGTGGTATTATCTCACACAACAACAGTTTAGCAACAGTTATTCCATCATTCCTTCTCGTGAGGAAAGCTTCTACCCATCGAGAGAACAAACAGATTATTACAAGAATGTATCTGAGTCTGTTGCATGGAGGTAATTCAACAAAATCCATCTGAACTTTTGTAAATGGTCCACCCTCCCGTCCTATGGTTCCCAAACTTTCAACAGTTTTCCTGTTCGGATTAAATTGCTGGCAGACTAAGCATCTTTGTCACAAACTTTCAGCAATCATTCTGAATTTAGGATTATACCAAGTTTGTCTAAAGAGACGGATCATGCCAATATGTGCTTGACCATGGTACATTCGGGCCATATCTGAAATCATGCTATCGGGCATTACTGGTCTTTCATCTTTGTAAACCCAAATTTCATCTTCCTCCCTTTGTCTGCAACCTGATTTTAACCAAATATCTTTTTCCTCTGTTCCTGCCTCTTTCTGCATCTGCTTCACTTCCTGCCAAGTTTCTACTACAGTGGTTAGCATTAAAGGACTTGGAACATGTTCTTCAGTTTTCTGCCGATTGATTGAAATTTGATTTTTAGCGCAATGCTTTGCAATTGCATCAGCATAACTGTTTCCTCTGGTGATATAATCATCACCTTTCTTGTGGGCTGAACCTTTTACCACAGCCAATTTTTCAGGCAGCTGTATCACATCAATCAATGTTTTCACAAACTCAGCATTTCGAATGGGTGTTCCTGCAGAGGTCAAATAGCCTCTTTGGGACCAAAGTTGTCCATAATAATGAACAACTCCATAACCATATTGACTATCGGTCACTATGGTTACTTTCACCTCTTTTCCCAACTCACATGCTCGTATCAAAGCAATCAACTCCGCTATTTGAGCAGAATGAATTCCTTTCAGACAAGATGCTTCCAACACAAACAGCATATGCAGCACCTAGAACACCACTCTCTGTTCTCAAGCATGATCCATCTACAAACATGACAAAATCTGATTCAAGCAAAGGTTCATCTTTAATGTCTGGACGAGGTTTTGTGCAATATTCCAGAACATCCAAACACTTGTGATCCAGTTCACCTTTCACTTCTGCCTCAACTGTATCAGGTAACAGTGTTGATGGGTTAACATTCACACATCTTGCAATTGTCACATTCTCAGCTCCCAAAATTATTTTCTTATAATGTGTCATTCTGCTATTAGTCATGTATTGGGTCTTTGCTCTTGTGAGGAGAATCTCCACTGAATGAGGTACATACACCCTCACAGGATATCCCATCACAATTCCTTCACTTTGCTCCAGACTTACACTAGTCGCTGCCACTGCTTTCAGACATCCTGGCAAAGCCTTTGCAACAGGGTCCAAAACAGCTGAGAAATACGCAATTGGTTTTCTCATTCTTCCATGTCTTTGGATCAACACCGACAAAGCACATCCTTCTCGCTCACTACAGTACAGTTCAAATTCTTTTTCATAATCTGGCATTCCCAAAGCTGGTGCTTCACACAATTTAGTTTTTAGCTGTTCAAATGCTTCCATCTCTGTTTTGGTCAAAACAATTGGGTCTCTGTTATCTGCCTTTGTCAGTCTCTGTAATGGCTTTGCAATCAATGAAAATCCACTTATCCACTGTCTGCAGTAACCCACCATTCCTAGGAACATTCTTACCTGTCTTTGAGTTTTAGGTGGCTGCATTCCCTGTATCATTTTAATTCTCTCAATGGTGACTTGTCTGATCCCTTTAGCAATCTTGTGACCTAAATACTGTACTTCTTTCTTGCAAAACTGCAATTTTGACGGAGACACTTTATGTCCTTCCTCTGCCAAATGATTCAACAATGCCACGGTGTCAGTCACACAGGCATCCTTTGTTTTTGATGCAACCAAAAGATCATCAATATACTGTACCAACACAGATACTCCAGGCATACTCAAAATTTCCAACGATTTCTTTAGCAGCTGATTGAAAATCGATGGACTCTCAGTGTACCCTTGCGGAATTCTACACCATGCTAGAATTCTATTTTGGAAACGAAACGCAAAAATTGGTTGGCTTTCTGGATGCAATGGAACAGTAAATAACGCATTGCACAAATCAATCACTGTATACCACTCTGCATCATGTGGTATTTGGTACAGAATCACTGCTGGATTCGGAACGATTGGGCAACATGGGACAACAATTTTATTAACTTTTTTCAAATCCTGCACAATTCTAAATATTCCATTTGGCTTCTTCAATCCCATAATTGGTGAATTACAAGGACTCCTCTCAATTTTTCGCAAAATTCCCTGCTCAATCATTTTATCGATTACTGGAGTAATTCCTTCAATTACCTCTGCAGTCATTTTACACTGAGGAATATTCGGATAACTTGCACCTTCCTTTACAGACACTTTCACAGGATCAACTCCCTTCATCAAACCTTTATCTTTTCCAGTGAAATCCCACACACTTTTCTTTACTGCCTCTTTCAATTCAACAGGAATTTTCTCTTTATCAAAAACAGGAAACAGTTTGTCCTGTTCTGCCTCAATCATGAGCATTGTCAATTTGTACAAACTATCTTCATCTGGAGTCTGCCATTCTATGCCATTCTATGCCATCTGGTGAACAGTATATGGTACAGTTCATTTTACACAATATATCCCTGCCTAACAAATTAACAGGACTGCTGTCACACACTACAAACCGATGCATATCTTTGTATGTCCCAATCTCTATTTCAACTGGTTTTGTCAAAGGAGTATTTATCTGTCTGTTGGCTATACCTACAACCTGGATTGTTTCACCCGAGAGAGGAAGATTTTGAATTTCCACTGACCTAACAGTAGAACGGGTAGCACCAGTGTCCACTAGGAAAGTTATTTCCACATCATTCACCTTTCCGCTCACAAATGGACCTGACTGATCTACCTCAAGAGTGGCTCCAAGCACACACTCTTCTTCCTCCCTCAGGCACCGTCAGAAACTTTCATCCGGCTCACTGCCATTCTCTTCTTGCAACCAATATTGAGGACACGCACTTGCTCTCTGCGGTCTTTTTACCTGCTCACCTCCGCTGAATCCTGTCTCTGCACTGTATCTCTGCTGATTTCCACTGTATGGCAGTGGCGGTTGCGGAACCTGACTTTGCTGATTTGCTATCTGCTGTTGCTGTGGTTGCTGCTGATTTACCTCAAACTGCACCTGCGGATTCAATGATGTATGTTCCCCATTAACTCTAGGTGGACATTTACACTCTCGTTTCCAATGCCCTATCTGGCCACAATTGAAACATGACATTTTCTTTTTCATTTCATCAATATTCCCCACTATTTTAGGTTTACCTTTAAACCCACCTTGATTCCCTACATTTTTATTCTCCATTTGTGCTACTTGTTGTTCAGCTACTTTTACTTGTGCCCACATGGCTTTCTCTTTCAGCTTCTTATTTTTTGCATCAATCTCCTCACTACAATATTTCGCTTGTCTCAGAACCTTATCTACGGAACTTGACTGCCAATCCATCATGCTATGTCTAATCATGTCTGAGATTTCTGGTCTCAATCCATATACAAATCTATACACAAAGTGACTCATATCCTTCTCATTTAACTCCTCATAACCACTGTACTGTTTAAAGACTAACAACAACCTTTCGTAAAATGAATGCACAGTTTCTTTCGGTTCCTGTGTTGTTCTGTCTATTTTTACCCAATCAGTTTCTTTCAGAGGTATTTTGTTTTTCAACCATAGTATCACTTGCTCATATTTCCTCATTACATCTGGTGAGGGAGCTCCTGTTTTCTCGTTTCTGGGATACTCCTCCCTTGGCCAATCCACAGATATTTTACATTCTGTCCATAAATCTGTTGGTACCACTATATCAAATAATCCGTCTAAATCAATCCACAATACTTTTGACACTTTTACAAATCTGTCAACTTGTCGATACCATTCTACTGGTTTCTCTCTCAATCTGGCAAAATCATTCGTAAATGACAATTTATCTTGTCTGCTCCAGGGCACATGTACATATCCTCCTCCAGAAATTTCTCTCATAGGGAATTCAGTTGCCACTTTTCCCTTCTCTCTAATGGGGAAAGCTAAAGTAGACTTATCACTATTTTCTTCTTTCTTCTTTGCCCACTTGACCCTCCATTTGCCTACATCACCCCATTTGCGCAACAACACAATCAAATCTTTTATCTGAACTTGTCTTCCTGCAGTGTTCATATTTTCAATGTCTCTTTCTGCAAAATCTACTCGATAAGATTTCTGTAATGACTTTATTTTGGAAAAATCTATTCCATTTTCGCTTGCCACTTCTTCCAATTGATCATACATTGTCTTTGCTCTCCATGTTATACTTTTACATAAAAACATAAGCTCATCATCCCGGTAAGTTTTTAATCTGTCTGTCCCAATTGTTCCAATTATTAATTCCTCCATGTCTATTTTTGATTTGGCCACATCCAGTATTTTTGATTCCTGCTCTTTTAATTTTAATGTTTTTATCCATTCACTTAATTCTTTATCTGATGGACCCATAGGCGTTTGTGTTAAATCTATTTTGTCTGCACTCCTCTCTGGAGTCGCAGAATCAGATTCCGCTCCTGTCGGGAATCCGCATGCCAAATTTTTATTAAAAGTTAACTCTGGTGGATTTACACTTATATTCTGCCTTATTTCTGATAAATCAGGACAAGTACTCTCTTTGGCTCTTTGTAAACTTTGCTGTAATGGAATGGTTAATCTTGGCTCTTTTATTTTCTGGTCTTCAAATACCTTCTGGTCTTCAAATACCTGTATCACAGGTCCTATTCAGACCCTCCAGGATTTCGCGATTTCGCGGTTTGCCGCGAAATCGACACTTTTGTTAAAATGCCGCGATTTTTACTAAAGTGCCCGCGAAATCGGCACTTTAGTAGAAATCGCTGCATTTTTGCAAAAGCTGCTATATCCTGGGGGGTCTGAATTATCTCGTTTTCGAAGCAATATGGGTCGCAAGGGTTGTTTGTATTTAATGTGACTTCCACCCTGAATATAAAAAGGCATGTTTGGGAGAAGGGAGCGCACGCCGCTTTCAACACATCAAATGATAAATGTGTCATGACATATTCCAAAGCACATTTCTTAAGAGCAGGCGGGCAACTAGAGGCAAATTTCGGGGGGGGGTTGGCAAGAAAATATTTCGGGAGGGCTAATTCTGCAAACCACGGACATAGTGCCTGTAAGAAGTGGTGAACACACAACAAAAGCCGCATTTACAAGTAATGGTCTTTTAAAGACCTGTTAAGTACTGTAAGTGCGGCAGTAATTTGATGCTCGCCAGTCTGCAAAGCTCTGTCAGCCCGGGTTGACAAACACGACGGGGTGAGAGGGGGGGCCCAATGGGTGTTGCGCGCCTGCTTAAGAACCTTTTTTGTGCCTCAGAAATCGAGTAGCATAAATTAACATGAGCAGCAGCGGTTGCCATAGCTGCGACTTCCTAACAACAGAAATTAGTTGTGTAATATTTAAGGCAATATTTGATGTGTCTATTAGGGCTGGCTCTGACCTGCAGCTTCCTTCCTTTGTGCCTCTGCTGTTTGTATTTTTGGGGGTTCCAGCAGCAGTTTCCAGTCACCCGTGCGTGGCTTGTTTCTTGAAATGGGTTCGAAAATGAAATCCCCAGAACCTCTGCCGTGAGCACTTATCTCATCACCGGAAAAAAATGGAGATGAAACTGTAGGGAGCACTTCCCTTCTGAGGCTGGGAAGTCGGAGTTAATAAGTTGGGTTTGTTAGAAAAAGAAACTAAAAAGCGGCATGTAATTGAAAAAAAGAGGCCTATTAGTTCGATAATAAAACTCTTCATTCTCCGTGAGGTCCGAATGCGCTGCGCTTCTCAAATGAATTATTATTGCTTTAATGCAGGCGGGAATATGTTGGGTGTATCACTGTAATTTTAACAATTGTAGGCTTGGTTTACAGAGCGCCAGATACAGGAATACAGCAGTATGTATAATTCAATCGAGGAAGGAGACTGCTGTGAGCGCAAAGACCATCCTTAGCAGTGCCACTCTCCTCACCCTCGGGGTGTGCTGGCATTTTCGTGGTCAGCAGCAGACTATATAGCTGGACTAGCAGCCTCATGACCCCATTCTAGCCCAAGACCTATGCCAGTGCCCAACCTTTATGCGTGAGCAACCTTTTTCTCTGCCTAAATGCAGATTACCTTACAGCAGAGCACAAGTGTGGGGGGTAATGGTATGGCCGGTGCTATGATATAATTACAGGAGGCAGTGATGCTGGTAACTGGGTCTCGCCGGCATAGCCCAACTGGCAGATGAAGAACTGCAATTCCAAGGGATAACAGCCTTCACCTGTGGGCTGCTTCCTCTATTCCATATCCCAGGTTGCCTATTCAAAGTGGAATACTCTGATAAAACAGTTTCCATTGATTTAAGGCTGAAAATGAATGATTATGAGTAAAATAAAGTGCCGCTAAAATGCCGCTAAAGTTCCATATTTGTGCCGCTAAATTTCCATATTTGTGCCGCTAAATTTGCGAATCCATGCCGCTATATCCAGGGGGGTCTGCCTATTGTTACTGGTACAGTTACAGCTTCCATATTCCTAGTAAGGTTTTGAATCAATTCATGTGCAGAACGCTCATAATCAGACATATTTGGCTGTTCATTACTTTGTCTTTCTGCACTTAACACAATTCTGTGTGAATCATTACTTTGCACATGAGTTCCCATAATTCTAGCTTCTCCTATCGGTGTACTTGGGACATATCTTGTTTCTACTCTTTCAGGAAAATCTCTAAAATTTGATGGTTGTCTTTGCGATTCATTAACTCTTTCTTCTACCATCGGGGCATTTGGGGTAGTTCATAAAGAACTTGGCTGATATGGGGGTGGGCTTCTATTCAATATTTCTTCTAAAACAGCATCCTCTGATTCGCTTTCACTATAGCTTTCATTTGCCAATTCTGTATTCTTTTTCTTTTCTGTACTTTTTGGTCCCTCATACTCTTCAACCAATCTGACGGGATACATGCCATCGCACATATTTCCACCCCTCCATCTTCGCATTCTAGACTCATGTGTTTCTCTCCACAAATCTCTACCTCTACCTCTTGGTCTAAGATACTTGCTCAACCTCTCACTCTCCATTTTGATGCATCTCATCTTCCCATTCAACAAGCTCTTCAAATTGAGTTGGTCTGGGTCTCGGTTCAAGTTTCATCATTTTATCTCTCAAATTTCTCAGAATAGCCAAATCAAATGATCCTCCTTCCGGAAAGGCTAACACACCATCATCCTTCGTATACTGTACCCAATTTTCCAATCAAACACACGTATGGTAACCAGATTTCGTCAACATATAGGAAGCAGGCGTTTTCGGTGAAGGAAGTACTTTTCCCTCTCTCCTAACTACCTCTTTGTCTTTTACAAACATGTTTTTGAGCTTTTTAAACCATGAAGATTTCTTCCTGTCATCATCATAATAGTAGTATGACATTTTCGGTAAACTTTCCTGCTTTCAAAAGATCGCGTACTATTCTGTTGTTGATTCCGTAACACCAACCTATCACAGCGCGGTTCGCACTAATGCACCAGTTAGAACACGATACGTCACTATAGTGCTTAACCAATAGCTTTTGCTGCTTTCTGTCGTGAACCAATCAACTCCTACTCTGTCTTGGTCACGTGGACCAATCCCAGCGCGACACTTTCGACGTCACCAGCGCTCCGGCTTCTGCAGCGCCGACGGACCCCTTCTTTACAGGTTTTTTTTTCAAGAAGCCGTATTTACAAGATATTTCACAAAATCAGTTAGTAACTTACACAAAACAAATCCACTAATCTGTTTCGCTAATAAAGTGATAGAATTTTCATTCGCACAAGTATTCTGTAACCGGAGTAGACGACGCTTATCTCCTTAGAATTTTTAGACTCGCCGATAAAGCAACACTGCTGGCTTTACCCTTCTATCAGGCAATAACGATCTCGCTTCTCTAGGAAAGCACATACAGAGATCTTTTTCACCTCCTTAGAGACAGTCCCAGAGTTTCGCTTGAACGCGTATTGCAATATCATTTACACACGTTCATACGGAAAACCCTATTCATATATACATGAACTCTGTATTACCAGTAGGCAGCGCGTCCACTAACCCACCACAGAATTCCTCTATTGTTAGCAAAAGAGAGACGCCACTCCCTTTACCCTTCAATCAAGCTCAGGTTAAGACCTATTACTCTCCCAGCAGTAAGTTTTACTCGGGAAGCACGGAATGATCCCTATACTTGAAGGCTGAAATTTCATAGACTGTCCTCACTATACATTTATCCTTTCACACCTAAGATCCCTAAACAGTGATATGCAACGATACCACCGCAGTATTCGGCAATACTCCTTTTTTGAAACAGACTAATTCACTGTGCGACTACCTTGCCACACTTCCTCCACCTGCAGACGGAGGCACTGGCTTCACCCTACTCTATGAAGCCTTTCCAGGACTACATGTAACGTAATACAAACTCAACAGATGTTAGTCATAATTCTGTACATCAAACTCTATATAGTACTTTACCATAACCCTAGCTAATTTCCTTAGCAACCACTACTCTGCTACCAAGTATATAACTGCTACAGCGCGGCTCCAGAAATCATTTCTAATCAATACTCACCATTTCCCCGAAACCTTAAAACACACAAATCATGCATCAGTGGGGCCCATAACACTGTGCATTTACCCTGTTCACTTACACTTGGCTTCAAGGCTTTGGTGAATCGCAATGGAGAAATGCTGTAACATTTTGGTGGAGCGTCTAAACCTATTTAACTATTCATTATTTACACCTGCAAATTTAACATTTAACCATGGATTAAATTATTCAGACACACCACCATAGTGGCAATGGATCTGCTAGAATGAAAATTAGGCGTAGGAAGAATCAACGACCAGCTTTTACTTCTTCATTTTCTAATCTTTATTCAAAGCAAAAACTTTATCATGTCTGACATTTAAACATTAGTAAAACTTTATTCGATAAAACTTAAACTTTATTTCAAATGATCATTTTATTTGAGCTCAAGGAAAATCGCTTTATTTTAGAAAAACAGTTAAAGATTAGCAAAGAACAGATAGTTCCAAAGTCATTCTCTCCTAACATCCCTAACTAACACCCTCCTCTTATCCTTCAATCCTGCAAAGCAAACAAATAAATTCATAAGAGTCTTACATCCAGGAATCGGTCAGCAATCGGGCAGCATCTCCGATCCTGGAAAAAGCGACCCCAACTAGAAAAAAACAGGGGTTTTTATACCCTGAATCCCTAACTTAATCTATCTAAAAAGTATCTAACTTTGGACAATTTCGAGGTGGGTGAGCATCATCTCACCATTACTGCATCATTTTTTTCAACATGTCAGCAAGAAAGAAAGGGTAATTGTTAAAGTTAGTACGTGGCCTAGACATTTCTGTGTACTGGTAATATCGACAAATTCTCCCAGGCTCTGAACATTACATCGTCCAGGGTTGGCACCCATCCTAGGTTCCGGGCCACAGCAGACTTGAACCTCCTTGAGCACAGGCAGTTCACTCTGACTTGCAGGTTTTGGCGCGCCTGCGCAGTTCAACTCTTGCTCACAGTTTACCCGACCGTCCATCTTTGCACAGGCCTCAAAGGCCACTTTTGGAACTATCATGAAAACAAACACAGATTTACATTAGCTATTGAATTTAAACCCATTCTGTTTACCTCCCACCTTACTAATGTTCCCCAATTAGTTGTTACCTAGCAGATAAGCCACATAAATGCGTTTTATACTTACATTTTTTACCCACTTTTAACATAGAAACGTGTACAGTAAGCACATTTAAATTGCACATTAGTTCACAACACGATAACAATACATATTAGCTGAGTTAATGTGCACCATGTAAGCAAGTTAGTTCTCCCCATGTGTAAAAACAAATATAATGTGTGCACTTTACTCTATGGTTGGTTAATTTCACAAAACAGGCAATCAGTTAATGTTAAATGTTATGGGACATTAATTTCACGAGGGGTACACAAAAGTTTGCGTTTGCCACCTCGCTCCATCAACTTCGTCAGGTACTCCAATTAGAAATAGTCAATATGTAAAGGATTTACTTGAAGCAATCCAGTTACCAAAAGAAGTGGCTGTGGTCAAGTGTGCTCCTCACAAATCTGGCAACGGCAAAGTGACAGCTGGTAATCGATATGCTGACCAGTTAGCCCAGCATTGTGCAAAATATAAAATGGCTGTTAATAAAAAGGTTGCGGTGGGCGGAAACAGCTGCCAACTTATGTTGCTAGAAGGTGTGAACACGTGGGAAGAGGTGAGAGATTTGCAGAATGCAGCAGAACCAAAAGAAAAGGAGCAATGGGGAAAAATAGGTTGTCAGAGAAGGGCTGAGGATGGTGTCATTGTTTATCTTGATGGAATGCCTGTGTTACCCAACTGTCTGCTTGCTCCTATGGCTAGGTTGACTCACGGAGATTCCCATTTGGGAAGAGATGCTATGATACGTCTGTTCAGACAGTCCTGGTTTAATGCGAAATTCAGGAACATAGCAGAGGCACTCTGCCAGAGGTGTTTGATTTGCCAACAAATGAAACTAGGGAAGAAAACAGTAGTGTTACCAGGAAAAATTGGGAAAGCAGAAGGTCCTTTTATTCGATTACAGATTGATTTCATTCAGTTACCCCCTTGTCGAGGACTAAAATACATACTTGTCATTGTCTGCCTGTTTTCTAAATGGGTGGAAGCTTACCCCACACGCAGGAATGATAGCATCACTGTAGCTAAGCTTTTACTTAGAGAGCTTATACCACGTTTTGGTTTTCCAGTAACAATTGAATCAGACAGAGGCTGCCATTTTAATAATGAAATAATTGGTCTAATTTGTGAAGCATTCCAAATTAAGCAAAAGTTGCACTGTGCATATTACCCAGAGGCTTATGGAGTGGTAGAACAATTGAATGGCACTATCAAGTCCAGATTGGGAAGATGTATGAATCAACTCGATTGGAGTGGCCAGATGCTCTGCCACTTGATCTGATGGGACTTAGAAGTAATCCAGACCGGAACACGGGCTTGTGTCCCCATGAAATACTGATGGGAAAAGCAATGAGGCAAGCATGGGGGCCATGACACAAACTGATAAGCATATCTGATGATTTAGTACTGGAGTACTGCAAAGAACTGGCTGACCAAGTGCGTTCTATCTCTCACCAGGTTGGGGAAGACGCTGTCGCCAGACAAGCAACTCCAGCACATGACCTGAACCCAGGTGATTGGGTAGTGTTAAAGAAACATACTCGAAAAACTTGCCTTGCACCGAGGTGGGGAAAACCATGGCAAGTAATTTTGGTTACCACCACAGCTGTAAAGTGTGCAGGAGTTCCACACTGGATTCATGCCAGTCATACGAAAAAGGTGACTGAACCTGATGAAACTGAGGCTGAAGGTTGTGCAGCTGAGGGGTCTCAAGATATCGATCCTGAAGTAGCTGAAGAGGAACAACCGAGCACCAGTCAGGATGATTGGATTCCAGTAATCAACATACCTGCAGAATATGTGAGAACAAGAAGCCAAACATATCTAGATAGACAGAGTGATAGTGAGGACGAGACAGGTGTAGAAGAAGGTACTCAGATCATAGAAATCCAAGTCAAAAGTGATTCTGAGGAGGACCAGATAGGGAAAGATCAGGTAATCAACACTCCACCAAGAACTCCTGAGCCTGAAAAGGGACAGATAGAAATTAGGGTGGAGGCTCAAGCAGAAGAAAATCAAGGGTTCGAAGAGCTTGAGCAGGACCAGACAGGAGTAGAAAATCGTGTTCAGGACGAAGAAGGTGAAACAGACAAAAGTCAAGTTCAGCAGATACCTGAACAAGGCCAGATTAGTGACCAGGTAGAAGAAACAGAAATAAGACCTGGACCTAGTCAGGTAGAAAAGGAAACAGAAGATAGCATTGAAATAGATGTGCCACAACTGAATGAAAATAAAAGAGCATTTGAAGAGAGTCAAGACACAGTGCCAGCTAAAAGACTCAGAAAAGGGGACAAGTGGCCTAGGTTTGTCAAAAGACTGAGACTGCGTTTAAAGACAATTAATGAAGAACCTGAACAAGTGAATGAAATATCAAGTCAAGCCGACCAACCTGTGATGCAACCATAAAGAAGAAGGCCACGATTAAAAAGATTGAATAATAAATACAAAGGCCCTGAGTGGACCTACATTGTGTTGGAAGATTTTGAAAACTTTGAAATAAGTGATGAAAGTGATGAAGAATTGATTGCTGGTCAAACTGACGAAGAAGTGAGACCAACTTGAAATACACACAGGGTAAAGAAACTGTGTAAAAGTTACAAAGAGGGGTTGAAACGCCTTTAGCCAGAAATGGCTGATCATACTGTTAATGGAAGACCGAAAAGAAATTGTTTAAAAACATGCTGTAGAGTATGTTTATGTAGTATAGCAATAGTACTTATAGTTTGGATAGGACTAACAATAGCTATTCCTTACATGATGAGTAAAGAGACAAAAGTTAACTCTAATGAACAACTGCCACTAGATACAGAAGAGTTACAAACAAAAGATACACAGAAAAGAGTAGATACACAAGAAAAGGCACTTAGTATTAGACAACAGAAGGTAGACTTAGAAGCACCAGATGAGGAAGGATTGCATTATACGAGAATTAAAAACAGAACACAATTGAATGTATTTGCAAACCTATTAGTACATTATGTAGAAGCTATGGAGATAGAAGATTGCTATGTTTGTATGAAACTGCCTACTTCGGTAGCTGAAGGTGTTACCTATCACCATTTGCCACTAACATATGGAATTTCCTGTAGTGTTTTAGCTAGTTTATTCTATAAGAAAGAACCTTTACAGTATTATTATTCTAATTTAGACGTGATATTTTCTGAACTTCCTATACGTAGAGACCTAAACCCTGTACATACTACTAGAAATGTAGCACGCTACAGGAGTGAATATTTTTTAACTATAGGTACAATAGATATAGCTGATACACACAAGAATAATCTAACATGTTTTTTACAAGAAAAAGAAAATATTTTTAAATATGGTTGAAAAAAGGAGAGAGAATTTCCAAAGAAAAGCAAATGATAAGAATCATAAAATTCCTAAATGGGCTGAAAGTATAGAGAACACCTCAAATGGTGGGGCTAATGATGCTATGTTGCTGGATTTCGAAAAGAAGAGGAAACTCTGTCTTCACAGAGAAAGAACTAGTTATTATAACAATATATTCATTGGTTCCAGTGAGTGTGAACACAATTATAATTGGGGGTTGGGGTTTCAAAGATGGAACTGAACCTGTGTTTCCCGGAGTCTATTAAATATGTGGGAACAAGGCTTGTTACAAATTGGCAGATCACTGGTATGGGAGTTGTTATTTTGGAAAAGTCTTCCCAAAGATATATCATGTGGATAAAATCACTGGAAACAATGAAGTAACTAATGGATTAGTGCATAGTAAAAGAGCTAGTTTTGGTGAAATTGTAGGTGATATATTTAGTGCATTGCTACCAACAGTGGGAGTGGCTCTGAATACACATAGAATCTGCAAATTGTCAACAGTAGTGGATCGATTATCAACTGACACTGCTGGAGGTTTCTTAACAGTCAATACCGAATTGGTTGCGATCAGATCAATGGTTTTACAAAATCGACTTGCTCTTGATACATTATTGGTAAAAGAGGGCAGAGTCTGTAGAATGTTGAAGGCGCAACATTGTTGCACTCACATACCAGACAAAAGTGTTGCAATTAAGAGGTATGTGAGAAATATTACTAATTTGGAAAAAGAGCTCAAACCACTGGAGGTGGATAGTGCATGGAAGAGGCTCACTGATGGTCTCTCCTCTGTAGGTAGTTGGCTTTCTAATGTAGGAAAGAGTATTGTAGGTAGAATACTGATGCCAATGGTGGGAATAGGCTTACTAGTTCTAGGTATAATAATTTGTTGCAAATGACGAAAACATAAAAAGAAATACTCCGTAAATAGGCGAGGAGTAAAAAGGAATATTGTTGAACTCGAATTAGAAGAGATGAATAGTAAAATATACAAGAAAATGAAAAATTCTCATGGTAATAATGAGAAGAAGCAAAATAAAAAGTTTGAAGAGATTGAGTTGGGTGAAATGTGAAAAGTTGGCATCTGTTTCATTAATTAGTGATGATATAAAATATCATCGAAGAGGGGATTGATGGAGCAAGGATTCTCACATGAAGCGACTTGCTTGTATTCATGAACCTCGAATAACGTTAATAAAGTAACCAACATGTTTGTTTTACTAATTTTGCATATTTTACATCAATATTGGGTGTCCGAGTGAAGCTTGCTTATGTATTTACTAATCATAATACGCTTGCATCTAAGATGGCTGCTGCTACGCGAGGGTTTCTATTGCGCATGCGTCTGTCATACTCATGTGATATGACGTTTTCATTGTTTTGGAGGGAATCTGCCGCTTCTGCGCACTAGTGTTAATATGGCTGCTCTATGTTCTCACATGCGAGAAGCTTGAACTGCCGCTTTTGCCAAGCTGTTCGTTCTGCCTAACCCTAATGCTATAGTTAAAATTAAGATAATGGGTATAGAGTAGAAATACATGGTATACAGTGTATTCATTTATTCTGTGTTCTAAAACTTTTTCTTTTCCATTTCATGTCGCACTTTGAAAACTGGCCTAGCTTGTAACGCTGTACTCCATATTTGTTGAAACTGCGACTGCGCGAAAATCTAAAGTCTCTGGAACAGTGACCTTTGGACTACGGCCAAGGAACTGACTGACTAGAAGATGCTCCTGGGAACATGGACTTGTGAACCCAAATGTATACAATGTTAAACAATGTATTTGTCAATAGAACATCCATTGTTGGGTGGAATAAAACCTCATGAGAACCTGAATTTGATGGGCGGGAACGTATATTTGAATAAGAGATGGTAAAAGTCTCAAATTTGGTGTGGTGTGACGACCTCTCCTCCTCTTTTGTCCAATCGAAATTGGGGATCCTTACACTTGCAACATTGGGGGGTGGTACACTGACCTGGAAAATAGTATAACTAGTGTAGGTTTAGCCAGAGAAATTGTCCGACTTGTCCGAATAGCTGACCTGTCACTGACCCAACGCACTCAATAGGTGACCGAGAACAGAGGTGCAGCGGAGCACTCTGTCAGAAGATTCGCTGACCCAATCGGGGTCCGGAAATCTAAGGTGCTGGCGGAGCACTTTGTCGGTGAAATTGATAACCGAATCGGGGTTTTGGCTGATTACTTGCAGAGAGGGAGTAGGACAGGCGTTGCAACTGAACTGCGGGTGCTGGTCTTAACCTTTGTTGGTCCTGTCCTGATCCAGATCTGGTTTATCCTGTCCTGATTCTGATCTGCACCTGCTGGCCTACTGGCAACTGCAACCTTTGGGGTTTCTGTCCTTAACTAACCCGTGGCCAGGGTTGGTCTTCACACCATTCTATATAAATCTGTGTGGGTACCGTCATTATATTTCTGTGTGTCTTTCTCTTTACCTTCCCTAAATCGATAAAAGCTGTGATTCCATATGTTCCTTTTCTGATGGATACATCTGCCAGTGGATTCCTCACCTTGTGAATATCCCCCTGCGTCAGCAACGTTCGGAAAATTATTTTGTAGCACGCCGGCGTGGACGACGTCATAGGAGCACGGTAACGCTCGCGACTCCGACTGACGTCACTGACTCCTTATTAGGCCTACGTCGGCGTGATGACATCAGTTCCCTTTTTTCCACGTCATCGCCGCTAACGGTTTCGAGGGATCCTCTGTTGCTTGAGAGATACTTTGTGACTTTTCGTTGTTAGAGTGTTTCTTGTTCTTCTATTTAGGCATGTCTTAAAAAAACGGGTTTAAGCCGTGTGGTGAATGCGGTAAGATGATGTCGATAATGGTCCCGCACGAGGACTGCGTATGGTGATTGAGCTCGGACCATGACGTCCAGGGCTGTTCTTCTTGTAAGAAAATGAATCCCAAGGCTCTTCGTGAGAGGGAAGCAAAGCTCCTTGTTGCCAAGTTGAAGAACAAGAAGGACAGGAAGAGTTCGAGGTCTCGGACTCGACGGTCGAGGTCGAGGTCTCGTTCGCACTTCGGGTCATGCTTCTAAGTAATCTAAAAAGAAGCACAAGAAGAGAAGACATGAGTCTCGACGTCATTCTGGAAAGGGCTCGGACTCGAGAACGAAGTCGCAGGTGAAGTTGCTTCACAAGGATGTGGTGGCTCAGTCTCCAGAAGTTCAAGACTCCGAGGGTGAGGCTTTACCTGCGGATTCGCCGGTTTATTCACCTAAGCCGGTGTCGAATCCTTCTCCGGCTTCATCTCATTCTCCAGTCAGGGAAGAGGAAGGAGAAGAAGAAGATGAAGTAGAAGAGGCTCCTTTGCCAGAGGATTCGTCGACCCCGGTGCACCAGCCTGAGGTAGAGGTCGAGGTCAAGAAGACTCCGGTTTCTCGAGAGCAGCCTGTGAGCTCTTATCCTGCTTTTCCGGCTCCAGGTCAGGACCATACTCAGTTTCTGAATGCAATGTATGGAGTGTATTCTAGAGCTATGTACCCCTCAGGAGCACCAGTTGGTCCCACGGGTCCATTGGCATTCAATCTGGGTATTCCCCAGGCATATGCTCCTGCGCCTTTCATGTCATTCATGCCGGCTCCATTTTTCGGCGCCGCCGAAGCCTTCGACGCCGAAGCCTTCGATGCCAAGACCTTCAACGCCAATGCCCTCGACGCCGATGCTGAATCCGAACCGACATCGTGAACAACGGTCTGGCCCTCCGGCTTTGATTTTGACGTCGGCTCCGGCGGTTCAGGATCCGTCGACGTCATTCCTGAAGGAGAGGTCGAGGCGTGAAGCCCAGAGGCTTCTGGAAGAGCAGAGGTACCGTGATGCAGAAATGGAAGAGGGTGAGCTGCAGGATTCTGAGGATCTTTTCGACGATCTAAGAGAGGCTAGTGGTCTTGAGCTGTCTCCTGATTGGGATTTGCCCTCTGTTTCTGACACCCCTTCTAAGGATGTGACTCCTTATCACGTAGTTATAAGGAAGGCGGTGGATTTGTTGAACATAACTCTTCCTACTGCAGAGTTCAAATCGAACATTCTGATGGAGGTTCTTCATTCGCCATCTTCTGTTGTGGAGCCCATGCTCCCTTTCAATATTGCTTTGGCGGAGCCAATATCAGAAGTGTGGAAAAGACCACTTACATCACCTGTTGTTTCAAGGGTTGTTGCGAGAAGGTATAGGGCGGCTCCTGGTGACCCGGGCTTTTTGTCTTCGCACCCTTTACCAGAGAACTTGGTTGTGCAGGCTACCTGCTTGAAAAGATCTGCGGGTGCTTTTCCTCAGGTTCCTGGGGTCGAAGAAGCAGGACCAGGCCGCAGAAAAAGTCTTTTCCTCAGCAAGTATGGCACTCAAATAAACAAATGCTACTTGTCTCATGGGACGCTATATCCATGCATTGATGGATTCTGTCAAACAGCTGGTTCCAAAGATTCCTGAGGTGGATAGGAAAAACTTTCAAGAAGTGATTGCTGACACTCAAGCTGCTGCACGGCAGTTCATTCAGGGTGGGTTGGACACTGCTGACTCTGCGGCAAGAGTGATGGGATCTTTAGTAGCCACAAGAAGAGCAGCATGGCTGAAGTTCTCCGAATTCTCTGCGGATGTCTAGGCTGCCTTGATGGATTTGCCCTTTGATGGGTCAGGTTTATTTGGAAAGAAGGCTGATGCTGCGTTGGAAAGGTTCAAGGACAGCAGAGCGACAGCAAGATCTTTGGGCCTACAGTCCAGGGGTACTGTGGGAAAGAAGTTCAGAGGGTTTGGCAGGTCTTCCTTTCGGACCTACAAACAGCCACAACAGCAGCAGCAGCAAAATACACTGTACAAGTCGTACAGGGGCAGGCAAAGAGCACGTCCTAGAGGTCGTCAAGCTTCCTCCTCCTCTTCTTCCGCTTTCCAACCCCCTACCACCACAGCAAAGCAGCCCTAGATCCGCCATTCCGGATCATGTGGGTCCAGTGGGGGGCCGGCTTACCCATTTTCAGCGAGATTGGGAATTGATTACATCGGATCTTTGGGTTCTCAATTTCGTGGAGAATGGGTATGCTCTTCCCTTTCGGGAATTTCCCCCAAATTACCCTACTTGCCAAGGATTTTGTGCGGAGGACCACCTGCTGCTCCTGCAGGAAGAAGTCCTGGCTCTGTTCATAAAGGGTGCGATAGAGGTGGTTCCGGAGCAGGAGAGGGGTCAGGGATGCTACTCCCAGTATTTCCTGATCCCCAAGAAGGATAGCAGACTTCGTCCAATCCTGGATCTCAGGATCTTGAACCTTTACCTGAAGCAGGAGAAGTTCAAGATGCTCACCCTTGCGCAGGTTCTTCAAGCGCTGCTGGAAGAAGACTGGATGGTGTCGATCGACGTGCAGGATGCGTATTTCCACATCCCCATTCTGAAGTCGCACAGGAAGTAGCTCCGTTTTACGGTGGGATCACAACACTACCAGTTTGCGGTCCTTCCGTTTGGTCTTACTACTGCGCCTCGAGTCTTTACCAAGGTGATGGCCGTGGTGGCTGCACATCTCAGAAGGTCAGGGGTTCCAGTATTCCCTTATCTGGACGATTGGCTAATCAAAGAAGAATCTCCGGAGAAAGTGCTCCATCATCTGAAAGTCCCAACTCAGTTGTTGTACAGTTTGGGTTTTTCGATAAATGTGCCCAAATCTCACCTGGTGCCCTCCCAGCGTAACCTGTTCATTGATGGATACAACTGTATATCGGGCATTCCCTCCTCCACAACGGATTCGCGACATACAGGAAATTATTCCATTTCACAATGGAGCGGTCGTTCCAGTCTTGAAGGTCCTTCGTCTGCTCGGTCAGATGGCTTCCTGCATTCTGTTGGTCAACCATGCACGCTGGCATATGAGGGCACTCCAGTGGTGCCTCCACAGGCAGTGGTATCAACACAACGGAGATCTCAGGGAGTCAATCAGGATCTCCAGAGAAACTGCAGCGGATCTGTCTTGGTGGAGTGTGGAGGGCAATCTGTCTCAAGGAAAGCCAACTACCTCCATCAGTGGCCACAGTAATGACGGATGCATCCACTCTAGGGTGGGGTGCTCATCTGGGGGATCTGGAGATCAAGGGTCTTTGGTCTCCAGAGGAAAGGTTGCTTCACATCAACCTTCTGGAATTGCGGGCGATACGTCTGGCACTCAAGGCCTTCCTCCCTTCCCTTCGCAGTCGGTTGCTTCAGGTCCTGACGGACAACACCACTGAGATGTGGTATGTCAACAAGCAGGGAGGAGTAGGGTCGCAGTGTCTCTGCAGAGAGGATCTGGGACTCTGGTCCTGGGTTCAGGATCATCAGATTTGTCTGATGGCAAATCATCTGGCCGGAGTTCTGAACGTGCGTGCAGACAGTCTCAGTCGGCAGTTCTCGCCGACCACGAGTGGAGGCTTCATCCAGAGGTAGTTTGTCACGTCTTTCGGACGTGGGGAACTCCTCGGTTGGACCTGTTCGCCACTCACGAGAATGCTCACTGCCCGTCATTCTGCAGTCTCCAGTATCCGATGCAGGGAGCTTTGGGGGACCCGTTTCAGTTGAGTTGGGACTCACATCTCCTTTACGCATTTCCTCCCATACCCTTGATTCCTCGGGTTCTGAGGAAGATTCGCCAAGACCGGGCCCAAGTTATTTTGATCGCCCCGGATTGGCCAAGAAGGGTGCGGTACACAGATCTACTCCACCTCTCGGGAGCGATCTGCCCTGAGAGGGAGATGGATCAGCGTGCCCGCCGCTCCGTCTCCCTCTCAGGGCAGATCTCCTCTCTCAGATGGAGGGGCAGGTTCTACACCCCCACCTCCAGACCTGACACCTTCATGCCGGGAGATTACACGGGGCAACCTGAATTCCTTTTCTCTCCCACATGATGTGGTGGATGTCATTCTATCGGCCAGGCGTGACTCCACCAAGTCGATCTATTCATACAGATGGTCTAAATTTGTGTCCTGGTGTGGGGAGAAGTCCATTGACCCTTTGAAGGCTTGTTTATCTGATATACTTCAATTTGCTCTTTTCCTGGCTCAGCAAGGGTTTGCTGTAGCTACAGTTAAAGGTTATATTTCGGCTTTGTCGGCATTTCTCTGCCTACCGGATCAGCCGTCTTTTTTAAAATCTCCTGTGGCTCTAAGGTTTTTAAAGGGTCTTACAAATAAATTTCCTCCTACTCCCTTTATTGTGCCTCAATGGGACTTGAATCTTGTGCTTACATTCCTGGTGGGTTCTCCTTTCGAACCTTTGCACAAGTGTCCCATGAGACTTTTATCTTTTAAGACTGTCTTCCTGGTTGCAATTACCTCAGCAAGGAGGGTAAGTGAGCTTCAAGCTCTTAGTTCAAAGCCCCCGTTCTTGACCATTCATGCTGAACGAATGGTTCTTAGGACCAGGGCTTCTTTTCTGCCTAAGTTGGTAACTCCCTTCCATCTAGGACAGTTGATTGCCCTACCTACCTTCTATCCTCCCCCTCACCCTTCCAAGGAGGAGGAGAGACTTCACCGCCTGGACCCTAAGAGAGCGGTGAGTTTTTATCTTGATAGGACAAGAGAATATCGAGTGGATGACCAGCTCTTTATTGGATTTGCTGGCTGCAGAAAAGGAAAAGCTGTGCACAAGCGCACGCTTTCAAGATGGATTATACTATGCATCAAGATCTGCTACTCCCTGGCAGGTAAGGACCCTCTAGAGGGTATAAGAGCTCATTCCACTAGGGCAAAGTCTTCTACATCTGCTTTGTCTAGGGGTGTACCTGTAGAGGACATTTGTAGATCAGCGACTTGGGCTTCCCTCCACACTTTTGCGAAGCATTACTGCTTAGATTCCGAAGTGAGGAGGGACGGTCACTTTGCGCGCTCTGTCCTCCAGGATTTTCTGGTATAGGAGAGTGGACACCCTCCTCCGGGAGTGGGGACTGCTGTGGGACTCTATTCACAAGGTGAGGAATCCACTGGCAGATGTATCCATCAGAAGAACAAGTTGCTTACCTTCGGTAACGCTTTTTCTGGTGGATACAGTATCTGCCTGTGGATTCCTTACATTCCCACCCGCCTCCCCGTTGTCCACTCTTCTATACTTGATTCATGACTTTATTTAAATGTATTTATATGTATTTATATATATATATATATATTACCTTCTGGCGGTCGCCAGTAGGTATATATAGTTAGGATTTTTTCTCTATGGGATTTTTTAAAATCCTATGTCGAATAACTTTGGCGTTTGAGGACGGAATTGGCTGAAATTTTCAGGAAAATGGAACATTTTGTTTCTGAGCAGCCCCTGAA
Organism: Lissotriton helveticus; assembly: GCF_964261635.1. NCBI lineage: Eukaryota > Metazoa > Chordata > Amphibia > Caudata > Salamandridae > Lissotriton > Lissotriton helveticus. The sequence goes on along the minus strand of NC_136057.1, from coordinate 1,179,121,096 downwards.
AATTTGGGGGGGTTTTGTCAAGGGGGGGCCGAGAAAATGCAATTTTCCATAGGGCGGTTGGACTCACTTTTAGCTCGAACGGCTGAATGGATTTCCACGAAACTTGGCAAAATTGTAGATATTGTTTGCCCGATGTGCCTTTGCTAGGTCTCAATATATGTGCTCCAGTGGATTTTGATAAATTAACGTTCAAAAAAATATATATATCTGTAACAGCGCTCCGCTTAGCGCCCCGGTTCGCGTACCTGACGCGTAACGGAACTTCGCGAAGCGAAGCTGATTGGCTCTCCGGTGTCTGTCAACATTCTAAACAGTCCGGAGCGGCCGCCATCTTGTCTCTCGGTAGGATCGAGAGACAAGAGGTGAGGAAAAACGAAGGGGGAAATTAATGAAAGGGGGCAAGGTACACCCCTCCTGACCCCCTAGGATTGATGAGGGGGCTATTAAAGGGTGCCGCGGGGCAAAAAATAAAAATAATTTTGTTTTCGTTTTTTCGCGGTAGAGGCGCTACCCGGTACGCGAACCGGGTAGCTAACCGGTAGCGTAACGGGAGTCCGCCATCTTGTGTTTCGGTCGAATTTAATCACAAGATGGAGGAAAAACAATGTGGGAAATGGGTATAAGGGGGCACGGGAGACGTATCCTGACCTCCTAGGTTTTCTAAGGGTGGCTGAGGAGGCTCATATATGTCGAAAAAGAAAAAAAAATTGAATTTTTCGCGAGGTTAGCTGCTGGTACGCGAACCGGGTAGCGAACCGGGAAGCGAACAAAAGTGAAAATTAGTGAAAAAAGGTACATTTGAAATTTTTAAAGAGTAATCATAGTTAAGGTAGCTCTGAAAAGAGCTTTTGGGTTCTGTGTAAGTTCTAGGTACTTATAAGTAGGTACCAATACATAGTCTTAAATTCAGGATGAAAATTCTGTTCCCCTCATCTGAGAAGTGAACTCCATCTCCTCTGTAGATATCTTGCATGTAGTAACGCAAGTTATTGTTGTAGATGGAGCCCATTCCATGGTCTCTCATGTAAGCTGAAACAGACTTATTTACATGCTTCCTCGATTTCTCAATTTGTGGACAAAATTGGTTGGACCACCTCCATTTCTGTCTTTGGCATATATTTGAATATACCAAGGCAGTTTGAGGAAAAAGTGCCATCAATTGCTCAAAGGTGTCCTTTAAAAGCATTTCCAGACCTACCCCAGTCAAAGTGCCCAAGTCATTTCCTCCACAGTGCACAATTAACAGGTCAGGTTTTGGCAAATGCAAAAAGGTTTTCACCAATGGTATCAATTGGTGACATCTTAATCCTCTGTGACCAATCCAGTTGATTTCCACATTTTGTAAATTGAGGTTGTGTAAATTTCTGTTATCAGCATACCTTTGAGCCCAGTGGATGTAACTATGTCCAACAATCCAGACAGAAAACATGGTGAGAGGAGGTTCTGCTGCAGTCAGATGAAGTGTGGGAATCAATTGGCAGTTGAAACAGTAGGAGTTTGTAATGAAAAAAACTGTGGAGTTTCTGTGCTAATGATTCAGTAGCAGTGATTGGTGGATTTTGATTGCTGAAAACAGAAAGTTAGGGTGCATGGATGAGTTCTTTGAAAGATGTAATTTGAATGGTCAAGAAAAAATCATTTTATGAAAGATTGCACTGGATACGCAGGTGTACTGAGAGTTCAGAGTTCAATTGAAACATTGTTGTGTGAACTTGTAAACATGACAGGTCTTTCAGGAGGTGGTTGCTATGGAAAAAAGGCAGAAAGGGCAGAGGGGGGAAGGGTGTTGATTTGAAAAAAGTGAGGGAAGAGTTTTGATTGGGTGACATGAGAGATATGTGTGATGAATTACAGCATTTCTGTGCCTTTGTTGGTTGCAGCCTCTGGAGTGCATACCCTTTGCTCTGCTAAAGAAAAATTGGTGTGTGTGAGACTGTTTTGAAACTCAAAAAGTATTTGCTAAGGTGAGAAAAGATTCATTTAATTTAGATAGAGAATAGTATGCTTTAGGGAGAAAATTATGAAGAAAGTTGTGTATTTAAAATGTTGCTTTGTGTCAAGTGTTTTACAAATAGATTTAGTTTCTTTGAGTTTCATAGCCATGTTAAAAGTGACGCAAAAGTGGTGTAAGGGCCTTAAAAAAACGCTTTCATGTGTGTTAGGGCATTTTAAGTCACTTCCCCATGAATCTGGGTGAATAATTTGCTTACTTGATGTGTTTAAAAACGTTTCTAGAAGTCAATTAGGTTTCTTGATATGTGCTGCTAGAGTTTCATAGCCAGCATGGGTCATATTTAGAAGGACTTTGAGCCATTTTCAAACTAATTTTCCCTATGTTAAAGGTGACGCTAAAGTGATGAAAGGGCCTTGTAAATACACTCTCATGTTTGAGCCACTTTCATGTTATTTTCCCTATGTTAAAAGTGACGCAAAAGTGGTGCAAGGGCCTTGTAAAATATGCCCTCATGTGTGTTAGGGCATTTTAAGTCACTTCACCATGAATCTGGGTGAATAATTTGGTTACTTGATGTGTTTAAGAACGTTTCTTGAAATCATTTAGGTTACTTGATATGTACTGATAGAGTTTCATAGTCAGCATGGACCATATTTACAAGGCCTTTGAGCCACGTTCACGTTTTTTTCCCCACGTTAAAAGTGACTTTAAAGGTGGTGCAAGGTCCTTGTAAATACGCCCTCATGAGTGCTTTGCAAATTTAAATCATTTCCCCGTGGTGCAAGGTCCTTGTAAATACGCCCCCATGTGTGCTTGGCAAATTTAAGTACTGACCGGGTGTGCTTGTACATAGGAGCTGTGTTGTGTTTTCAAATTATGACCAGAAAATCGTTTTTTTTAAAAAAGAAATGCTTTTAACATTTATGAGAAGGTCAAAATGGTGTCTGCTTCTTTAAATAAATATTTCACTTTCCACCATGAATATGGGAGAATAATTTCCTTGTTTGCCGGTTTAAAAACACGTTTCTTGAAATCATTTAGGTTTCACAATATGTTCTGCAAGAGTTTCATAGTCAACATGGGGGCAAATTTACAAAGCTTATGTGCCACATTCACGTCATTTTCCCCACGTTAAAAGTGACTTTAAAGGTGGTGCAAGGTCCTTGTAAATAAGCCCTGATGAGTGCTTGGTAAATTTAAGTCATTTCTCCGTGGTGCAAGGCTCTTGTAAATACGCCCGCATGTGTGCTTGGCAAATTTAAGTACTGACAGGGTGTACTTGTACATAGGAGTTGTGCTGTGTTTTCAAATTATGACATGAAAATGGTTCATAAAGAAAAGGAATGGTTTTTACATTTGTGACAATGACAAAAAGGTGTCTGCTTCTTTAAATAAATATATCACTTCTCACCATCAATCTGGGAGAATAATTTACTTGTTTGTCGGTTAAAAAATTGTTACTTTAAGACATTTAGGTTTCACAATATGTACTGCTAGAGTTTCATAGTCACTATGATGATAATGATATACATTTAGAACTGTGTAGGAGGCATGGAGAAACTGAGGCTTCTGTAAGTGTCAAGGGAGGTGAGTAATGTACATTGCTCTGTTGCATACAGTCCTCATCTTCTGCGTACTCTTGGATATGCTAGACTACATCTGCACAATGAGATACCTAAGCTGAGGAAATACAGGTGATGTGATTGTGAAATGAGCAAAAATATTTGCAAGTTTTTCAATTATATCACCTGTGTTTCCTAACATTACAAATCACATTGTGCAGATGAGGTTTAGGCCTGTCCAGGGAGACAGAGGAGGTCTGGCCTTTGTTCAAGAGTGCAGTGGACATGACTCACTTCGTTGGTAGGCCTGCACATGTATTATCTCCTCTGTACTCTTCAACAAGCTTAAATTTCATCTGCAACCCTGAGTAGGCCTCACCTCAAACAAACCTCTGGATAGGCCACACCTTATCGGCATCCTGAATCGATCATTTAAAATGTTAGGGGCAGATTTATGATGGCCGTGCGCCTCTTTTGCGCCGCCGTTGCGTCACTTTTGTGACGCAGCGGTGCAAAAGATGCACCATGTTGCAAGATAGGCCTCACTTCATCTGCAACAAGATACCGTCAGTTTAAACTGTATACATTTAGGACTGTGTAGGGGGCATTGAGAAGCTGAGGCTTCTGTAAATGTCAAATTTGTTGCATACAGTGCTCACCTTGTGCGTACTCTTTGATATGCTAGACTACATCTGCACAATGAGATACCTAAGCAAAGGAAACATAGGTGATGTGATTGTGAAATGAGCAAAAAAATGTGCACGTTTTTCAATTACATCACCTGTGTTTCCTAACATTACGAATCACATTGTGCAGATGAGGTTTAGGCCTGTCCAGGGAGACAGAGGAGGTCTGGCCTTTGTTCAAGAGTGCACATGTATTATCTCCTCTGTACTCTTCAACAAGCCTAAATTTCATCTGCCACCCTGAGTAGGCCTCACCTCAAACAAACCTGTGGATAGGCCACACCTTATCAGCATCCTGAACCAATCATTTAAAATGTTAGGGGCAGATTTATGATGGCCGTGCGCCTCTTTTGCGCCGCCGTTGCGTCACTTTTGTGACGCAGCAGCGGCGCAAAAGATGCGCTATGTTGCGACATATTTACAACTTGATGCATCTAGGCAGATGCGTCACGCTGTAAAGTCCTGCGCCACATGAAACCTGCGTCAGTTTTCATGTGGGCGTTTTGTTGCAGGGTGGGCGTTCACTTGCATGAAAGTCCTGTAAAACTAACACAGTGAAATTTACAAGATTTCACTGAGTCAGCTTTATGGCATTGCTGAATCAAATCCTTACGCCTGTTTGAAACAGGCATAAGGAGTGATGCACCATGCAATGTGTGGCTTGCCACTGTGCATTGCAGTAGTCATGTCGCGCTTGCGACGTGATTTCTGCAATGTGCCGCTTTTGCGGTACAGATGCGTGACGCATCTGTGCTGTTTTTGCCCCATGGTGCTCCGCATTGTAAATGCGGCACACCATGGGTGGCAGAGCAGCGGCGCACGTTAACTGGTGCATCCCTGGGGATGCGCCAGTTAACATAAATCTGCCCCTTTACATTTAAGTATGAGCAGGAGACACAGAGTCGGTGAGGTTTATCCAAGGTTAAGAAGAGATGAGTCCTGTTCACTGAAAACTTGGACATAGGCCTCACCTCCTCAGCATCGCTGGACATGGCTAAATAATATCTGCAAAATGTTACTCTTGTTAAACAATTTTACTATTATAGTCTCTGAGATTTGTCTCTTACTCTGCAACATCTCATTGTTGTTCTCTTTCTTTAAAGATAACGACAACATCAACCATGAGTGATAATGAGCAATCTGTTGATCTTGATCTTATCATTGAACTTGTCATTGAAACGTCAGTGGAAGTAGATCCCTTGGATGATTTATATCCTGTGGATGATGAAGAATATGATGAGGATGCCGATTTGTCAGAATTGTATGACATAGGGTGGGAAGCTGACCTGCTCGAGCCTATGGAACTATAAAGACTTATTTTTAAAAGTTACTGGAAATGAAAAGTAACCATGTTAACCGTTTTATTTCAAATTAAATACAACTTCAAAAACAGCTTGTGTGAAGTGTCTTTAATAAAATAGTGAAATATGCTAATAAAATTAGTTCAGATTCACATATAAAAGAGCAGAGGTCAAATGTAGAAGCATTCCATTTCTTTGCTATTATTTGTGAGTTTTAAATTTGTCAATGCACTAAAAATTATTGTATGTAGAATTGACAACTAGTGTGTTAATTTTTTGACGACTGTTATTGATTTACTGTTTGGTAATAGTGGTTAATACCTTTTTTAAAAAATATTTACCACAGATTCAACTGAAGATCTTTTGAAAAATTCAAAAATGCCCTCAAGGCAAAGAAAAAGAAAAGAAGCAAAGCGACTTACACCCCACCTTGGTAAACCTTTGCAGCAGTCCTCTACAATAAAAACTTGTCAAGTCACCAGAAAAACTCCGGGTAAGACAACAAAATCTTTTTTAAGAAACATTTGCAGACGAAAAAGTATCACTACAGAACATGTTTTAGTCCAGAAGAAGAGAGCCAATTTAAATGGGAAGGATAGGCCACTCAAAAATGTTACTGCTAGAGCAGGAGATAACTCTGTGCATCGTACTAGAAGGAAAAATCTGTTTAGGGACATTCGTAGACGAATGTTCCGCAACAGGATAATTGGCAATTTGTTAAAAAATATTAAGAAAGGTCAACAGAAAGTGGCTTTTTATAAGAGAAAGAAAAATGTAGAGAAAATTATCGATCAGGCTTTCGAAATTAAGCGAAAGTTATTTATTTTGATAATCAATAGAATTAGGAAACTAAGCAAGGCAATTTATGATTTCAAATCAAATAGTAGATGGAAGAGAACAGTTAATCGTAGTAATTTTTGTGAAGTTTTTTCTGGAGAATGGATGCATAGTTCAAGTTGTGAGGCATTTTTTAATGAGGAGAGTTATTTTCAGGATAATGATTTGGTGCATGCATTTGACACCAGTGGTCAAACATATGAGGTGAAAGATGGTTGTCCGGTTGAAAAAGAAAAACTTGTGTCAACAGAGGCAGAAGAGGTGTTAGGTGATGAAGTTTTAGGGAGACGTGCTAAGGGTCCAGTGTACACCTGGAAGTGTAGTAGTATTTGCAGTGTGCAACAGGATTCCATCAATTTGCTTTGTGATTTTGTACGGACATTTAATAAGAAAAGTTTAAAACAGAAAATGAAGTTGTTGCAGGAATTAGATCCATGCAGAGTGAGAGAAGTGACAGGTTTGCATGGTCATTCACTGGCTTGTCTTTCCAGGGAGTATGCCAGAGTGTTTTTCATCATTTCAGGATGCTAGCAGTCCATCATAATAAAGTGAGGAAATTAGTGAGAATGTTGTATTTTGCTAAGAGTCCAGCAATTAAGCTTAAACAATTAAGCAGTGCTCTTTTGCATGGTTCTGATGTAGATGTGAAGAATATTTGTGAAGAAATTGAGTTTTGTTACTTTGCAAGTAAAGAGGAGAATGTTGAAATTGACCCAGAAGAAGAAGGTAATGTGGAAGAGAGTGTACAGGTTTCCAGTACAGATAATTTTCAGAAGGAAATTGCCACGTTTCAGGTGAAATCAAGTGAGAGGTCTAATTTCACTTGTGTGTGTTGTCGACGCACTTACTATAAGAATCAGACTAAGTTAGTGGATTTATATGCAAAAAGTGAAAGGGAAAATAATAGTGAATGGAAGGATTTTGCAACATACTTGATGGTAGAAAATTGTTTTGATTTGGGATCGGATCAACGTGTGTGTACTTATTGTTGTAACAAATTAAATCAAAACCGGATGCCTGCTAGAGCGGTTCATAATAATCTGGAATTGGTTGACATTCCTTCTGAATTGAAGGATTTAAATACTTATGAATCTATTTTGATTCAAAGTGTCCATCCCTTTCAGGCTATTGTACGAATGGAGCCAAAGACAGGGAAATTGCCTCCATCAGATTTACAGAGAGGATTAAAGGGAAGAGTTGTTTATTTGCCTCTAGATTTGAAGAAAAACATTAATACAATTGGAGTAGAGAAAGTGGAAGAGGAACCTCTGGTTATCTTAGTTAATGGGGTTCCGACAAAGAGTAAGAAAATCTGGCAAGATTTAGTGGATGTTAGGAAAGTCAAAAAGGCAACATTGTATTTGATGAAAAACAATGAGTACTACAAGAATGTATGTGTTGCAGAAGAGGAAGAAAGTGAAGAAGAGGACAGCGATTTGTGTGCTGGACAAATTGAGAAAGTAGAAGCCTCTAAAAATGAAGAAATATATGAACATTATAGTGTTCATCCTTTGCATTCCAAGGAAGTCATGGGGAATGCTATTGAGTTGTTTCAAATGAAACAAGCCAAAGGGAGTCCCATTAGTGTTTGGGAGGAAAGTTTGGAAGCTCGGTGTTTCCCACAGCTATTTCCAACAGGTCAAGGAGGAAGATATGATGAGCGGCCTGATCAAATTCCTGCTTCTGAATACCGGACTTTACGATTGTATGCAGAAGATCCTAGGTTTCGTCAATGCATTCCCTATTTGTTTCATCTACTGTTTGAAAGTGATCTGTCTGGAGTGTCATATGCAGTGAACCACATCTTGAAAAGTGGTGTACAGATGCAAAATATCTTGGCAAGGGACTTTATGGATAAAGTCAATGTGCAAGACAGTATTTTGGATTCTAACCTGATCAATCTCATGGCATGTCAGCGTGGTACTAATGAGTACTGGTACCGTCGTCATGGTGATTTAAAATGTATGCTGAGGAACTTAGGAACTCCCACATGGTTCCTCACTCTCAGCTGTGCCGAGTATGGCTGGGAAGACTTACTTGAATTTCTACGAGAGGCAAATGGAAACATTGAAAATATCGAATTCAAGACACCCGGAGAACTGTGCTCTTTGGATCCAGTGAATGTATGCAGATACTTCAATCATAGATTTGAAGCTATGATGTCTTTCATCATGAACAAGAAAAATCCACCTCTTGGAGAGGTGTTGGATTTCTTCTGGAGAAAGGAGTATCAAGCAAGAGGTGCTCCTCATATACATATGCTGCTATGGATCAAAGATGCACCCAAATTTGGAACAGATCCGGATGACTTAGTGATGAGTTTCATAGAACAGTATTCTACATGTGCTGTTCCAAAGACAAAGGAAGACAAAAGCCTAAGAGAACAAGTTTTACGCTTTCAAAGCCATCGTTGTGGAAAGTACTGTCGTCGTAAATTCAGAAACAAGGACAAGTTCTACACAAAATGTCGTTTCAGCTTTCCACGACCGGTGATTTCTAAAGGAAGAGTGAACAGTTTGATGTCTTCGCTGCGACATAATGTGACGAGGAAATCGCCCAAAAATACATACAATTTGAAAAGAAACGAAGAGTCCAAGTACATCAACGACTACAACCCAGTGATTTTGTCCATGTGGAATGCTAACATGAATATACAGTTTGTGGCTGATAACTGTATGGCTGTGGCTCGGTATGTGACATCTTACATCACAAAAAAAGAAAAGACAGAATTGAAGGATATGTGGGAGGACATTTCCCATGAAAAGAGCCTCAGTAAGAAGTTGTACAGTTTCAGTCTGAAGATGTTGTCGCATCGAGAAATCGGAGCTTACGAATGTTCTGACCGGTTATCTTCAGCAAGTCTCTATGCTAAATCAAGGAGTATCATTTGGGCGAGTCTTGGTCTTGCTGCAACGCGTAATCGAGTTCTGAAACCTGTACGGGAAATTGAGTATTTGGTGGAAAAGGAGCCAAACAGTACAGATATTTTGAAGACCAACATGTTGGATACATATTATCCAAATAGAAGCAGTCACCTCGAGAATGTTTGTCTGTATGAGGTTCTACAAAATTACATATTCAAGAGGAACATCAAAGAAGATATTGATAAAGGAGTGTATGCTGTAATTGGAAGTGAGGGATGTCTGGTCAAGCAAAGAAAATGCCAATTGGTAAATCATCGAAAATTGAGTGGCGAATCTCCTGAAAGAAAAGAGTTTTTCTATTTAGCTCTTTTGCAACTTTTCAAGCCTTGGCGTGCAGAAGAGGAACTGCTTGGAGATTTCCTCTATTACGAAGACTCTTTCAATGCAGCCAAGGAGACCATAGAATGTCCTGTTTTTCCAAAATATCTAGAAATGTTGAATGCGGAAATCGAGCAGGAAGCAACAATTGCAGCCGAGATTGCTAGAGACAGTTCTCAGGACAGTCAGAGTTCTGTTTCATTGAGTCAGGATCCACTAGTTATCGAAAATGAAGCTGCCACTGCCATGATTGAAGAGGAAAGAGCCATGGCACATGCTCAGGAGGATGCGGTTAACTTAGAGGAAAATGAAACTTCTTATCATTGACGAAGTAAGCATGGTTTCCAATGTCATGCTTGCCTTCGTGCATTTGAGAATGCAAGAAGTTCTTAAAACAGAGTATGATGTGTTATTTGGTGGCAAACACATCATTGTTTTCGGTGATCTTCTGCAGCTGACACCAGTGAAAGGACAACCAGTGTTTAAACTACTTACACATGAAGATACCAGGAAGTGCCTAGGGAGCATTGGCAACGTTAATATATGGTTAAACTTCAATTATGCTGAACTGCGTGAAAATATGCGTCAAGCGAAGGATGAAGATTATAAGAATATTCTACAAGATGTTAGAATCGGAAAAGTGACCGAGCATGGGAAAGAAGCTTTACATGAACGATTACTGTCAAATTTGTATCCAGAAGAAGACGTTCTGTCAGAGAATATTTTTCGGAAAATTACTGAGAAGAAATCTGGAATATGTTTGATGCCAACTCTTGCAGAATGTGCCATCTTCAACAACAAAATGTTGAATTTAGAAAACCAAGAGATTGTGAAACTGGAAGCTATTGACAGAATAGAGCATATGGGAACAACAATTATTTTGTCTGAGAATTTGAAATCTAAATTGGATTCATTAGAGAAGACTATATCTAAAACTGCTGGTTTTGAAAAGACTCTGAATGTGTGCTTAAATTGCCGTATCATTTTGAGAAGGAATTTACATGTTGAAAGAGGTCTGGTAAATGGATCAATGGGTAATGTTGTTGATTTTGAGAAATACAGAAATAGAGATGGAATTGAATTTAAAAAAATTTAATTTGATGGCATTGAGGAAGTACAGCTAATTGGTCATTGCTCTGCTAGGTTTTTGCTTGTAAAAGACTTATATGTTCGCCGTAAGCAGTTTCCTGTTTGCTTGGCATATGCGGTGACAATCCATAAATCGCAAGGTTTAAGTGTAGACAGTGCATTGGTGAAAATTGGCAGTTCTGTGTTCAAGGAAGGTATGGCATATGTGGCATTGTCACGAGTCAGAACTTTATCGGGATTGTACTTGATTGAGTGTGATGTCACAAACATTTGTGCGGATCTAGATTGTGTTAAGGAATACAATAGGTTAAGAAGAGAGTATGCGCCACATTTGCCTCAATATCCTTTGTTTGAGAAACGTGTGGTAGGCCGGAAACGAAGAAATGTGACCAATAGTAGGGAGGTTGTAGCAAAAAGACGAAAAGTCGATGAACCCGAAATTATAAGCAGAAAGAAAATGGAATCTGTTGAAGATGTTGTTGGTTTTCAATTTGAAAATAGTTCTGGTGTCAACTGCTATGCTAATGTAGTGGTTAATGTTGTCTTTTCTCTAGAAACTTTAAAAGAACAGATTGTGATCAATTTGGATCAAAGTTTTTGCTGTTTATTGAATTCTGTGTTAGAGAAATGTAGCACTGATAGAACAAAAATAGAAAGTGTGTCTGAAATTCGAAATCTGTTAGACAAATGTTCAGGTCAAACGCAATTCTCTCAAAATATTCAGCAAGATTGTCAGGAGTTTTTAATGTATATGCTTGATGTATTGCAAGATGAAGGTGTAGATGTAGATCATCTGTTTGGCCTTTCTTATCAATGGCAGCATAACTGCGAGAACTGTAGGGTATCAAGTACTACTAGTGTAGACTCAGAAAGATTTATATATTTAACTTTGCCAGACAGTAAATCAGTGTCCTTTAATAAGCTAGTAAAAGCAGCCGATCAAAACATGGAGTGTAGCCAATGTAAGTCTGCAATGCTGTCCACATTATTTATACGAAGTTATGGCCAGTATGTCATTTTAATGTTCCAACGATGTAGACCTGATGGAACGAAATTGACAACTTTAATAAAAAATTTTGTGGCTTCGCAGTTGTCAATATCAGGAAGGACTTTTGTAACTGCAGCAATTATATATCATGACGGTCCTTCAACAACATCAGGACATTACACAGCTTATTTGAAGTCTAGAAACGGCTGGTCATTCTGCAATGATTCTGTTTTCACTTTTTTTTAAAATTGCCTTTTGACCATAAAAATTCTTACCTGGTGTTTTTACAACCAAAATTTTAGGGAAAGAATCTCTGGATTTGCTCTTAGGAATTTCAAGAGGTTCTAATGGCTCCTACACTATTTGGCCTTGAGGATAAGTGTAGTACAGAGTGAAAAGTTATTTTTGAGTTTTAAGTAGTTCCTGAAAAAAAAGAAGGTTTTCTTACAGAAAGTGGTGGGCACGGATTAGTTAAAGGACAACAGAGTATTTCCCAAACCAAACGGTGTTCTTACCATAACACTTGACGTCATGGAAAAATAACGGCACTTTAAATGAGTTCTGAAAAACTGTTTCTTTTAATAAGCTAATTCAAGCAGCCAATCAAAACATGGAGTAGAGGTAATGTAAGTCTGCAAAGCTGTCCACATTATTTGTACAAACTTTTGGTTATAATGTCATTTTAAAATTCCAACTATATAAACCTGATGAAAAAAAGTTTTCAACTTTAATTACAAATGTTGTGGCTAAACAGTCGTTGATTTTAGGAAGAACATTTGTAACTGCAGCTATTACATGACATGATGGTCCTTTGACAACATCCGCTTATTACACAGCTTATTTAAAATGTAAAAAAAAGCTGGTGTTTCAGAAATGATTCCCATTTAACTATGATACAATGTTGCCTTTTGACTTAAAATATTCTTACTTTGTGTTTTCAGAAGTGAGAATTTAGGGTAGGTAACTGGCCTATAATGATTCTAGGAGTTGATATAATTTTATGTACTGTTTTAAATTGCTTTGTGATTAACAGTGATCAAGATAATTAAATAATTGTACTAGTCATAGAGGTAGTGTAAGTGTGCCTCATAGTAAGCAGTATCAGTGTCATAAGAAATGTGGAACATGAGTGAGCAAGAAGGGTGAGATATTACTAGTACAGGATTGTGAAAATGATCTTGAACGTTTTCTTTTGGAAAGTTGTGGGAAAAGAAAATGACGGGATTTGCTTAGAAGAATTCCAAGAGTTATAAATGGCTCTTACACTATTTGGCCTTGAGGAGAAGTGCAGTAGAGAGCGAGAAGTCATTTATTGTATGTAACATATTTGTCAAAACGATGGAGCTTTTCTTTCAGAAAGTGGCGGGCAGAAAATAATAACAGCACAACAGAGTATAAGCTGTTCATAGGACATCCTTCGACGTCATGGAAAGTAAGTTACTTTTGAGGAGTTCTGATTTCTGATTGGTTATGTTATATGGGTTTTTTAATCAGAGGTGAGGGAGATGGAATATTGATCCATTCATTTTCCAAAGGATATCTTGTAATCAAAGGGGAAAGGATCACTTGTCCTGAACAACCTTAGGTCTGCAGGATGGTTTTCGGGGGGAGTTCTGTCCCAATATAAAGACCCTCATGCACGTGATGGGTATGGTGTTGTCTCAGAGCGGTATATCTTGGTTCTCCGCTTCTATCTCACGTGTGTGCATAATCATCAGGTCTACTTAGGTTATGCAGCCTCCACCAGGAGGATTTTACCCAAAGGTTGGTACAGTAGTGAGCCAGAGATAAAAAGACCAGAGATCAGAAGGGCAAAGCTTTAATAGGTCTGATTTCGGGTCTGGTAAACTCAATTTCTGTGCATCCGGTTATACTTGTTTAGGAGTTACAGTTGCACTTTGAGTGATGAAGGAGTTAAAAGGTTGGTCGACATGTTTCTGCCTCTGTTGCCTTGCTAATAGGACTTACGGGCATTCTTCAGGACCGTGAAATAACGTGCAAAATATCATACAGTGTAATAAGTGAAAAGAAAAGGTTATTGACCTGTTTCTAAGTCTTGGAGGTCTTACGGTACCTGTAATGAGTAAACACATAATTGTAACGCACACACACCGGGTCGGGGGGTAGGGAGGGAAAGACTTTAGAAAAGACTGGTCCGCAATTTCATGGAAATGCACAAGAGATTACCTGGTACTGATTATAAAAACAGCTTCAAGATTGGCAGATGAATTAACAATAAAAATCCGCCTCCTAGAAACAAATCTGAACAATACAGTTGACATCACCATATACAAAACAAAACTAGATGAAATCAATAAAGAAATGAGTGATTCACATGAGTACCTGGTTCAGACTAAGCTACAAAAATTGGCAAAGGAACTCAAAAAGTTTTCCTTGGAGAAAGTACATCCCTACAGCAGTAAGGACTACAAGGCAGATGACAATGCCTCCAGTAATGGGTCACACAGTAGTACATCAAGTAACAACTCTGACCAAGGAGGCCATAACTACAACCCGAGACAAAGGAAAAGAGGTAACCGCCGTGGAGGCAACTCCTGGCGTCCACCCTTCTTCCAAATGGACAACCAAGGGATGCCCTTCCAGCCGTTCAATCCCCATTTTCAAGGTTGGATGAACCCATACTTCCAAGGCCCACAGATGATGAATCATCAAATGCAACCCCATGGGGGACAAAATTTCCAACCACGCATTCCTTTTTTAGGGAATGGCCGCACGTCCGAGAGGACTCGGAGAAGAGGAGTGACCTGGTCCGACCAGACGAGGCAGGTACAGACAAGGAGCGTAACCAAGGCCCAAACAGGAACATCAACGAATCCCTCATCGTGAACCTCACAGATCGAGCCTTAACAAAAGATGAAGAAAGCGTACTTAACAAGGGATTGGGCTATGTCCCCACACCAAAACTAGACGTTTTCAAAACCAAGTGTGAGATGGCGGAATTCTGCCGGAAACTGAAATTGAAGGCCTTTTTCAAAGGAGAGGGACCCAGAAAAGAGGAAGGAGATACATCCTTAAAAAAGAAATCAACCTTCTGCCCCCTCAACTCCCAGGTCCCAATCGAAATCCAGACCTTTGAACAAGCCATTTTCAAAGGGATTGACAATCTGGCTCGGAAAACTAGGAAACCATTCCAGAACATTACTAGATCCGAACAAGTAGCCTTGAATTCATTGACAAGTGACAACAACATAGTCATCAAGCCAGCCGACAAAGGCGGAGGGATAGTCCTACTAACCAGTACAGGATATAACCAACAGTGTATGGACCTGCTGTCAAACGACAAATTCTACAAAATTCTATCTACAGACCCAACACCAAGACTACAAACCACAATAGCCATGATGATAGAAGAAGGGGAGACCAACAACTGGATCTCCAAAAAAGAGGGGGATTACCTGAGAACTACAACACCGAGAACCCCCTACTTCTATTCCCTTCCAAAGACACACAAAGGACGAATACCACCACCAGGACGCCCGATAGTATCGGGGATTGGTTCGATCCTTGAGCCCCTTTCCCAGTTCGCCGACCAATACCTGCGGCCACTGGTTCAAAGCACCCCCACTTACTTACGGGACACAAGGGATCTCTTGAACCAACTAAAAAACATCGAATACTCACCTGAGACTATGCTCCTGGTGGGTTTCGATGTTGAAAGTCTATATACTAGCCTCCCCCAAGAGAAGACCATGGCAACCCTTGAAGATACTCTGTTCAACATTACATGGCCACACAAAACCCCTAGGCACTTCGTTCTAGAATGTTGCCGTTTGGCCCTAATGGAAAAAATTTTCCAATACAGAGAGACACTATACCTACAGTGTCATGGGACATCGATGGGCAGTACTTTTGCCCCGAGCGTGGCAGGGCTGTACGTGAGCTCCTTTGAGGAGACCCACATTCTGAATGCAAGCAACAATCCCTACCATCATTGTATACGTTTTTGGAAACGATACATTGATGACATTTTTGTAATCTGGGAAGGAGACCACCAGACTCTAACATCATTCCACACTTGGCTGAATCAAAAGGACGAATGCCTACAGTTCACCCACTGTGCCAACAATAGGAGCATCGACTTCCTGGATATAACTGTCTATGCTGCAGAAAACACTCTCCATACCCGAACATTTTTCAAAACGACTGCAAAGAACAGCCTGTTATCTTTCAACAGCTTCCATCCACGCCCGCTACGAGAGAACTTACCTTACAGCCAGTTCCTCAGGCTTCGGCGCAATTGCAGCAACCCTAGAGAATATAAAGAACAAGCAAGTGACCTCTGCAAAAAATTAGAGAGGAGAGACTACCCAAAAAAGATCATCAACAAGTGTAAAAAACGTGCAAGAAACCAAAACAGAGAAGCACTCCTAGAGATTACACCAAGAGAACCCGTGGAAGAAATACTTACATGTGTCACCACGTACAGCCCAATGACTAACAATCTCAAGAAGATAATCAACCAGAATTGGCGCATATTGACATCGGGCGATCTTACTTGGCAAAAACCACGATTTGCAAATAAAAGGAGCAGGAACCTGAAGGATATCTTGGTCCATACAAGACCTCCCCCAAAAAAACTGAGAGAAAATCTCAACCCATGGGGGAATCCACAAGTAAAAGGACACTATCCATGTGGCTCATGCTCAGTTTGCAACCTAACAACAGCAACAAAAGAACTGCAACTCCTGCCAGATTTCAGATGGACCCTGAACAGTCATACGAACTGTAATA